>NC_092187.1:24036110-24364860 GCF_043641665.1 Enoplosus armatus | reverse complement strand
GGTGGACTGTAACAAGTACATTTACTTAAGTACACATTTAAGGTACTTGAGTGTTTTCACGTACAGTTTGTTTTGATTTTGGTGAGAGAATCTGCATGTAACACGTTCTTCTTCCTGTCTGTCTTCTGTGTTCACGCTCCTTTCCATTGATTTACAACCATTCGTCCTCCTCCTCGTCCTCCTCGTCCTCCTCGTCCATCCCCTCCGTCCTCTCTCTGTGCAGGTGGTACTACGGGAACATCAACCGTGTGAAAGCTGAGAAGCTGCTGCTGGCTTCCCAAAACAAAGATGGCTCCTTCCTGGTTCGCATCAGCGAGAGTCACAGTGACGAGTACACCATCTCTGGTGAGTGCCGCCACCGTCCATCAATCCGTCCGTCCGTCCGTCTTGTGTTGTTTGTCGTAGCTTGTTGTGAATCTAATGCCGTTCATTTAGTGCTGGTAATTTACATGAAAGCTTTCAGCTAATATTAAGTCTTCAGAGATATTCAAGATATTCCACAAACTCCATGTTACAGTGGCAGCGAGAGCTTTCTGCACGGAGACAACTGACCTTTACAGGATAAATAGTAAAATGTAGTGTAACAGCAGGAACCTGTATAGAAGAGCCATAAGAATGCTAACATTAGCCTCAATAAGTGAACTGCTGTCTGGATGTTTTCACTCGTAGTGACGTCAGTGGAACAAAAGAAGTAGTTCCCCTGGCATTTACATTACAGTCCCACAATGCAATGCATTTAAAAGATGTGAAAAATGCAGTCATGTGACGCTTCAGCTGCCAGTGATGATGACTGATGACTCGGTTCAACAACTGAGTGAGATGAAGAGGCGTGACACCACGAACATTTCATCAGACGCCAACGTCAGTTTCTGTATCTGCAGCCCTGTTTCTCTTTTTTTGATACAAGTACAAATATATTTAGTATATTTTATAGTATTTTGTCTCATAATACACGATGTAAAAAACGTGTGCTAATCGATCACTGGGTGGATTTACTTTAAGAAACGCAGAGTTTCAGTGAGGGTCCTGTTACTCGCTGTGTCTCTTCTTCACCTCCTCCCTCCCTCCCTCCTCTCTGTCTCTTCTTCTGTCCTCCATCCATCACCCCCCCGCCTCCACTGCCCTTCTGTCAGTCAAGGTCTCCAGCCACTGCTAACCTTAATCTCCCCGCCTTCGATTTCCTCCCTCTGCTTCGACTGTAGAAGGAAGCCGTGAGGTGACACAACGTGCCCCCAGGCGGCCATGTTGGAGGTCGACGTACACAGCAAACACGGCTGATTGCAGTTTTTTTTTTTAATTATACGAGTCTGTGTTGAATAGAAATAAATCATCTCTGTTTTAGATTTTCAGAGGGATTTTGGAGGGAGACAGGCTAGCTGTTTCCCCCTGATTTAAGTCTTTATGTTAAGCTAGGCTAATCACCTCCTGTCTCCAGCTCTGTACTTAATACGCAGACACGAGACTGACATTGATTCTCTCATCCAACTCAAATTACTGCAAAGAACTACTCCTTCAGTAAACCGAGCAGTTCTTGCTTTACATGTAAAACTAACACCTGAACACAGCAGCTGGACGGCTAACAGCTAGCAGCTAGCAGCTCAATAAACCTGAGCCAGCTGTTAGCTAGCGAGTGTTTTGTGGAGTTTTGTCTTCAGCTGTAGTAACCTACTTTCAGAGCCAGCTGTCGTCATCAGACTTCACTTTTATGAATGAGCCCACAGTCGGTCCTCTAATAGCCCTCATGAGGTTTGTGTGATTTGTGACTTTAAAGCCTGTTTTTCCCTCCAGCCCATCGCTCTCCCTCCCTGCTCCTCGTGACTTTGTCCCTTCTTTTCTTTTTGTCCTCTGGATTCACCATCTTCTGTGCCTGCATCTTTTTTTCCCCCCTCTCCATCCCACCATCGACTTCCGCCCTCCCCCTCCCCCCTTTTTTTTCAAGGTCCTTGAGGTCCCGGGGGGGGGTGAGTGCTGCAGTTAGACGTTCAATTTTCACTGTGCTAGTCCTTCTGAAATATGCATCATCAGTACTGTGTGCATACGAGCCTGAGTGAAGGCAGAACAGACCACACCTTCAATTATTGTGTTTTATGGCACAATTACACACATTTCTGTCTCTTTACTGTGTTTCTCACAATCAAACACGAGCAAACACGAGCAAACACGAGCAAACACCACCCTCTTCATGTTCTTGGAGCGTAATAATGTGTCTGAATTCATTTGTATCTAGTCTTTCTACATGTTGTCTTCTTCGTCTTCTTCTTCTTCTTCTTCTTTAATTTTTAATTTTTACGCGATTACAGCTTCTGTCCCTCATTCAGTGTTTTTCATGATGCTGAAGCTTACTGGTCACTTGGCTGATTGTATGATGCATTGTTACAGGTTAAGATAAGACTTTATTGATCCCTGCAGGGAAATTAAAATAATTAAAATCAGCTCCATCTTTACCAGCTGCAACATTAATGCATCACTAATTATAATCCGATAACATACATTATTCTGAAATGAGCCATTCTGCATAATGAGTCCTTTTACTTTGGGTTTAGATACTAATACTTTACTTACTTTTACTTAAGTAAAATATCTGAACACTGTGTTCTTCCCTCTCGTCTGTACACGTATCTCCGCTGCAAACAATATATACGATCGAAGCTTTCGTTCACAATAATTAGATAATGAATGGGATGTTTGCAAAGGAATCAAGTGTGCAGATATTCTGATCTTCTTCCATTAGATGTCTCGGAAACAAAGGTTGTACTGTGTCTAACCTAGATGTCTAAAAAAGACTTTAGTCTCACCGTTTACTGCTGTGTTATTGCATCTGCTGTCGTTCTGTCTTCTTCAGCACAAACAAACAGATTTGAGCAAACAAGAACACAATCCCTGAGCTTCAGTCACTTTATTTAGGGTTAGTTAGACCGTTTGTGTGTTAAAACATACGATAACGCTCCTCTTCCTCTTCCAGCCCGGAGCGAAGGGAAGGTGTACCACTTCCGGATCCAGCGCTCCTCCATCGGCGCCTACTTTGTGTCGGATAAGATCTCCTTCGCTACGCTGGGGGAGCTGATCTCCTACTACCAGAAGAACGCCCGCAGCCTGGGAGTGCTGCTGGAGGAGCCCTGCGCCCAGCAGGTAGGACACCCCAAAACACAATGTTTTTACTTCTATTCTTGTGAGGACCCCCAGTGACATGATACATTCCCTCGCCCCTAACCTTAAAGCTGCTCTGATCAATATTTTATATCAACAATGGAACAAATGACGTGGTGTAAGCAAAGTTAGTAACTAGCTGGTGACTAACACAGTGGAGCATTTAGCAGAACATTTCCCCTTTGGAGATCGTAAAGTTAAAGATCTTTCCCTCGGGAGCTGAGCTAAAAGGAGAGTGAATAATGGACTTATATTTGTCAGATGGACAGAAACAGAAAGTCCAAATGAATGCTGATGTTGCTACGGGTCTGGCGGTAAATAATGTGTAGATGTAAATAAGCAGCTGTTTGCTACCAAGTTCACCCTTACCCACTTTTAGTTGTAATATGTCAGTGTTTGTGCCGCTGCCCCTACGTTACCAAAATAAAACCCAAACAGAATCAATTCATGCAGCTTTGAACCTGCAATAACTCGCCCGGCGGACACTGTACTGTACATTTTTAGCCTAGATTTGGCCACAACTTGCTGATCCTGACTGCCGGGCGATCAGTTGGATTTCTAGCCTGTCAGAAATGATGTTCTTATATTATATTAAACCCTCACCTGGGTGAATAGATCCGTACAGCGAGTTAACACAAAGCACACGATCAATAAAGACGCACGGTGTCTGCTGTCTGCTGCAGAGCAGGTAGAGTACAGTGGCTTTTTACAGCTCTGAGAGTGAACCAGAACAGTAAAGTTAAAGACAAACAGTGAACTTAAAGTCACTATAAAGCTCCGTAAAGACCAGCTGCAGTTTCACTACCAGAGGCCTCTTTCATGCTGTTTTCACATTCTCATTTCCTGCATTGTTATCTGTTAAATATCAATTATAGCTTTAATCTAAAACCAATTGAGGACTGAACAAAATCTCCTTCCTTTAAAAAAAAAATAAAGAAAGAAAAAATTGGTCCTCACAAAGATAGAAGTACAAGAGCACACATGACAAACACAAACAGCTGTTATGACCTTCAAAATCATCCGTCTGCACACACCATGTTTATGTATGTAAATATACATGTACTGTATGTAGTTATCATGTACATGAGAGTGTTGTGATTAGTGACACACACACACACACACACACACACACACACACACAGATGAATGTACAGTACAATGTGAATACATATAAATATAATGCAAAACATTTTGTAGTATTTCCCCAAATAGTTCTGTATTCACCAAAGTAACAACGTCACAAAGTGGATAGAAACCACATTTCACTGCTCTTTGATTCACAATAATATCATTTATTATTATTAAATCTTTTTTTTTTTTTGGTGTGTTTTGGTTCATCATCAGTTTAATCATTCGTTACAGTAGTGTTGAGTATCAATGCTGTTGCTATGGTTACCTGTGATTTAACATGCGATGTGTTTGATGTGTCAACGCCTGCCAACCAATCGGGGTGACACTTCATTTCATTTATAAGCACTTTTTAAAGATTGCTGTAATCAGCTTTAAGGACATTAAGTGTTTATTATTGTACAGGATTTGCCTACAATTATAACTTCTCCTGTGAAAACACATTTTACATGAAATAAGATAAATTGTTATATCTGCTCGTCGCACCGTGAGAATTCTCAAGTTTGATTGGTCGGATTAACTTTTAGTAACCGGACGTCTGCGCGCTTGTTTGCAGTTCTAAATGACTGCACCAGTATTGAACTGTAGGTACAGATGGTGACAGTGAGGCTCAGCTAGAGATCATGGAGCTAGGGTTATCTGTGTAACCACCAACAACAACCACAATAAACCGTTTTTAGGTTTAATGTCTGCAGTAAAAACTCACCTGTGTGATGTCAAGACGACGTCCTCGAACATGTTGAACTGTTACAGACTTCATGCGTGGCCTAAAACCAGAACATAAAAGAGTTTTGAGAATTAGAATTTGACTCGACAGTGATTTTAAAAGCTGAATCAATCAGCTTGTTATTATCCAGCTGATGGCGACACGTGACAAGTCTCATATAAAAGTGATCTCTGCTTCAAATATCCATGAACAGAACAGGCGGAGCAGTTTAACTGAATGATTTCACACGTCATTATTTTAAGGGAAAGTATTTTTTATATACTTTATGTTTCACTTTTTTGTTATAATGTTAGCGTTGCTGTATGTGTGCAACAGGAGTCCATCACTCTGCAGAGCTGAAGTTGTGCCAAAAAACTAGTATTTCTCAATGAACCAGCAGCTAATAACCACTTTTCAGGCAGCAAAAGCTCCAGTTTTCAATCCGGAGCGTTCCAGTGTCTCTTTCCAATTTGAGCAGCTTTTGTCTTTGCAGTAAGAACCTGAAACAAAGTGCGACAAAGACCCTGAACTCATCGTTCTTTTGTTTCCCCGCAGCAGGAATTTAATGAGTGCCGTCTTTATGCTTTATGTGCATAAATTAATACCGAGAGGCAAACATGTTTGGAGTGTAATTAACCAGAGAGTGAAATATTTGGACCGGCTTTAGAATAACGTCACGTGGCCGTGCTGTAATTACGCGCCCTATCTCTGCACTGCAGCTTAAAGTCAACCCCCAGGGAGCTGTATTCTTTTATTCATGGCTCATCAGTTGGAGCCCGGCGGGAGGTCTCTCAGTATCTGGAGACCAAATGAGACTCCACCTATTCAAACAGCAGCACACACACACACACACACTCTTCACCGTATACAGAGTGATGTTTCAGGATAAAGGAATATTATTGAGCAACATTTACAGATATTAAAGGAGGAAGACGTGTTTGAGAAGATAAAATCAGCCCTCCTGGTTCAGAGAGTGATTCCTCCCTCTTCTCTCTTCCCTTCCAGAGGAGGCTGTGAGTCTGAGGCCACGGACACACTGAGGCAGAAACACACACAAAACACACACTCAACATGCAAACACAGGACACACACACACACACACACACACACACACACAGAACTCACGTTCAACATGCAAACACAGGACACACATACACACAACCACACATTCAACATGCAAACACAGGACACACACACACACACACACAAAACACACACTCAACATGCAAACACAGGACACACACACACACACACACACAAAACTCACGTTCAACATGCAAACACAGGACACACACACACACTGTCACTTCTGGGGACATTACGTTGACTTGCGTTTCCTGGAGACTCACCTTAACTTTAACCACTGACCCAAAAATCAGCTTTTTCCCAAGTGGGGACACGACTTTCATCCTCGGTGCACTGGTCTTTAGTCTGAAATGTGTCCCAGAACGTAGAGCCGAAGTCAGAAACCCACATAAAACATAAAGACATGAAGGTGTTTTCTCGTGAGAAGCCAACAGGCAGAGAATGAGAATACAGATGGAACATTTATAACAACGCTTTTACATTTTTCGTTGTTTCAGTTTCAAATAATTTGTCTTTTTCTTTAATTTTTTTGTACTTTAATGTTTTATAAGCTTTTCTAGAGTTTTAAAACACCAGAATCAATCTGTTAATAATTAATGTAAGTATTGATTTGTATGCGTGCCTTTTGCATTTCACGACTTGTGAGTCAGGAAAGATTTTAAAGGTCCACTCGGTGGCTTTGTTGTAGCGCCCTGAAACCTCTGAACATCACAGTTCACTGTTGGTGGATTTGAATTACACACTTTACATATTGGGTTTCAAACTATGAGCAGTGAGCTGGGTTTGGAGCCGCTTTCGAGCACTAAGACGAAATCAAAACAACTCTTCACAACTTCTCACGGCTGCCGAAATGTTTTTATTTCCAGTTTAAATCCTGAATATTATATTCATGAATATAGAGGACACAAATAGTAAGATCACCTTATTGAGGAGTTTTCATTTCTGCGCAGCTCAGTGTCTCTAACAGCGTTTAAACAGTCTACTGTTTGATCATTCAGGCGTTCAAGAGTAAATCTGCTTTCAGAAAGTGAAACCCTCACATTCAGATGGTGTTTAAATGCTCATCCAGTTAAATGTTTTGCCAGTAAAAGGAACTAACGATGCTTCAAATCACTTTTTATTGTTGACTTGGCTACGAAATGACCAGGAAGAAAATCTCGTGCCAAGAGACACCGTCAATAAAAAGTGATCAAGGTTTGTAAACTGCTCTGCTGGCTGTGTGAAGCCCGAGTGGTTCCATTAGTGAGATTATAAATGAAGGGAGAAAACGTTTAATTCAGAGGGATTAACAAAACAATCTGCCAAACCTTGATGTTGTTGTTGTTGTCGTTGTTGTTGTTGTTGTTGTTGTCCACCTTTAAAATGTGCCAGAAGGAGTTACACTGACAGGAAAACAAGATAAACACAGAAAATGTTAGTTAGAATCATTTTTTAATGTTGTAGACAGAGTTTGTTTGTTTGTTTGTTTGTTTTTATACACGAGGCAAACTAAACCTGGGGTCATTAATTTATTAATATTAATTTATCTGAATGAAAAACGCAACAAGTTGCTTTTTGTATCACCTGATCAAGTTGATTTGTAGCATCTTATTTATGTGTGAATTATGGCTAATTGTTATTTAATTTATTAATCATGTTTTTTTTTATTATTTAATTGATCATTTCATTTCATGTTTAAAAAAAGCACTTGATCATTAGAACTAAATGTTTTGTAGCACTTGATTGTTAATGACAATAAATTTGCCATGAAATTATGAATGAATGTGCCATTTATTGAGCCTGACTGTCGTTGGTTCGTTCATTCTGTCTTTTATTCGTCTCTCGTCTTTTTTATTTTCTCGTGGTCCTGTTTGGTCGTGTCTCCCGTCATCTTGATCTCCTCATTGAGATCTTTGTCACGACTTCTGTGAATAAAAAGTCAGACGACCAGCATTCAAGAAAAACAGCCATCAGTGTTGAGGGAAAAGTGCCCAGAATATGTCATTAAATGCCACAATCAACGACGTACTTTGTTGTAATCAAAAGCAGATTTTCAGTCATTTTCTGCCTCAACTGGTTTCAATCCTTCAATCATGTTTCAAATCATACACACGTCATGTAAATTCTGTGACTAAGCAACTCACATGTTTAGGAAGTTATTTGAAAACTGAGTCAAAGAGTGTTTGAAATGCACCGTCCCTCCGTGCGTTAACACGACTGAGCTGCACATTCGTTTGTGTCTCTGCAGCCTCGTCTGCCCGCTCGTGTCAAAGCGCTTCTGATTTAAAGCTGTCTGGACTCACTCTGTCGTCTCTGTGCAGCGGGAGCTCTTCGACATGGAGCCGTGGGAGAGACCTCGAGAGGAGTTCAGGCTCCACAAGAAACTGGGAGAGGGACATTTTGGAGAGGTGTGGGAGGCTCTGTGGACCACAGAGAACAAGAAAGTGGCCATAAAGACGCTGAAACAAGGTACGAATCCAGGGAGATGCTGTGAAGAGAATAAACAATGTTTGAGATTGTATTTTAAACAAAGCACGTTGTGTGTGTCCAGAAGGCCGAACAAACACGTTTTCCTTCCTCATAAAAGAGTTAAAAAGCTGATTATTTTAAAAATGCACTCTTCTGTGCAATTTGTTGGTGCATCGCTGCTTTTCTTGACACATTACTGCACCTGTAGATCAGGAATAATGTGCATCGTATCATCCACGTGAGCAAGATGCTGCACAAACAAAACAGGGACCCAAAACATCGAAGAAGTGAAAACAGAAAAGGCTTGAAACTGAAACAGATGGTTTCTTTCATTCTTCCACTCCTCAATACTTCACCTAACTTCAATCTCTTTCAAAACAAGTTTCCTTTAAATGAATCAACAGTAGCTTGTCAGCCTGGTGAAAAACACAAGGGCCTGCTGCGCTGGTGTGGGCATGTTGCTACAGATGTTGGTGAGAAGATACAACCAGACATGAACCAGGAAGTTTGAGGCTGATCAGATGATTTCACAGCTCAGTGACGTTCTCGTCGACACCTATAGAATTAGAGTATCCTGGAACGAGTGCTTGCACGTTTTTGATTGGCCAATGAGTTCATTCAGGAGGCTAAAACGAAATATGGACAGAAAGTGTGAATATTTCAAAAACAAACGGAAGGATGGAGGGATTACGGTCCACGTGAATGGACAGAGAAAGAGAGGCGGGAGTATATTAGAAGAGTGAGGGTGAAAGAAAAGCTGCTTAAAAAAAGTTGTGCAGGACTTAATGAAGAGTTAGAGGGAGAAAATGAGAAATGTTTTAAAGTAAAGATCGAGAGATGAATGAAAAGAGGCGATGAAGAGACAGATGTAAAGCAAAACGAATGACATGAAAGCAGCCGAAGGACATCTAAGATAATCAAGTAAGGTATAAATTCACCAGTAGTTCTGCTCCTCCTCCTCCTCCTCCTCCTCCTCCTCCAGAGGACACGAAGCAGGACGAGTTTGTGAAGGAGGTTCAGGCGTTGAAGAGCCTCCATCACCCGAAGCTGATCCAGCTGTTGGCCATGTGCTCCAGAGGAGAGCCGGTCTACATCGTGACCGAACTCATGAGCAAAGGAAGCCTCAAGTCCTACCTCGCCTGTGAGTGCTGAAACACACACACACACACACACACACACACACACACACACACCTGAGGTCATCAAAGCTCATAAAATGCCATCTGTGCCCCCCCCCTGTCTGCAGCAGGCATCTGGTGGTGAACCAGCTCCTCTGGTCTGAACGCGGAGACTCTGCTGTTGCTTTAATATGCAAAGAGGTTGAGAACAGGAAGTTCATTTAGCTTTTCTTGGGTTTGAGAATTTCAGCTCTCACCTCAGACATTTTTTTGAAACAGTATTAAGGCCAAGTGACGTTAAATCTCTCCCCCTTATAAATCCAAAGCAAATGGAATTATAATCTGTGTTCTGGCAGCTCCGCTCGGCACAGAAATATTGTTCTGACGCTTTACAAAAGGCTTTAATCACAAGGAGTCTCGGCGAGCGAGCGCGAGAGGTTTGACTCGGATATTTCTCCTTCCACTGGATGTTTTTCATTCTCCATGTGTGTCTGCATGTCATTACTGGACTTATCAGCCCTCTGCACAGAAACAGCTTCATGGTTGCAGTAAATCTCTCCACTTCACTGAAACCCTTCACACAGCCAAAGGAAGGAATATGACTTCCTTCACAGCCTGGCTTGGAAATTAGGACAAAAAGTAGCATTAAAGTTGTAACTCTACAGTAAAACCTCTGTTTCCAGAGTGTAAACATCAACGAGCAGAGCAGAACTGTTAGTGTTGACCTGACATTGTTTCCTCGGCATGTAACG
This sequence comes from Enoplosus armatus, assembly GCF_043641665.1. NCBI lineage: Eukaryota > Metazoa > Chordata > Actinopteri > Centrarchiformes > Enoplosidae > Enoplosus > Enoplosus armatus. Next base: position 24,354,475 of record NC_092187.1, on the reverse strand, counting down.
TCTGTTTGCGTATCTGCAGCAGCAGCAAACGTTCAGACTTTCAGAGTCATTCACTCTGGAAACATGACCTGTGTTCACACCAGAGGGAAACTTCCGCCGCTCGTTTGCGGCGTCCTTTCTGGGAACGAGAGAAATCATAAAACACTAAACACTTTACTGCAGCTCTGAACACCACGATGACGCCCTCCCTGATTACAGCTCGCTCTTCTACATGAGTTTGAGTTTGAATGCACTTGTAAGTTGTTTTGGACTCTACATGTAATTTATTGTGTGTGTGTGTCAGCTGCTGAAGGCCAGGTCCTGACCTCAGCTCACCTGATCTACATGGGCAGTCAGATCGCGGAGGGCATGGCCTACCTGGAGGACCGGAACATCGTCCACAGAGACCTGGCAGCCAGGAACATCCTGGTGGGGGAAGATCTGGTCTGCAAGGTGGCCGACTTCGGACTGGCTCGGATTATTAAGGTAAACTGTGTGTGTGTGTGTGTGTGTGAGAGAGTGAGTTATTTTTGTCGTCTCATCCATCAAGAACCATTTTCTTTCTTTAGAACAATGTTAATTCTCTGTGTGTGTTCTTTTTAAATATGTATGCTGTGCTTTGTTGTTCCTGTGTAAACTCATGTATACTTAATGCATCACTCCCTCCTCCCTCCGTCTGTCCAGAGTAATGGAGCTGCACTCAAAACACAATGTTTTATTCATTCTGAGCTTCCAAAAAGACTTGATATGAGCTGAGAAAGAGGCCGTTTAAAGGCTCTGCGTGTCACACTTTAACATTAGTACATCATGAGCACATGACCTGAGAGACAATAATATTTACTGTCAATAAATCAGATTCTGTGTTTCTGCTGGTCTCTGTGCTGCGTTTTACCTTGTAAAGAAATCTTGTAGTAAAAAGCAGGAACAGGTTTTGTTTTGCAGGAAATTCACTAATTCAATCCCGTTTTCATCCATCGCGTCTCTGTTTAGAGCTCAAATATTCAACTTTTGTTCTCTTCAAATGAATAACTTTATGCCATCTGAATGGGGGAGTGTGAGACATCAGACGTCATTGTTACCTTTCTGGCTGACATGACACATAATTTAGTGTCAAATAACTTTCATATTATATAATCTATGCATACTTTCTACACTTTTGACATTTCATTTCATCTCTAAAGCGATTGAAGACGTCACCTGGTCGTTAGTTAGCGGACAGTTATGGATTTTAAAACAGATTATTAAGAAGAAACACTGTCTGTTGGGGGTTCATGGGAAATGTAGTCTTAAATTTGAGAAGCACAAAAGGCTGCGCTGAGTGCCGCCAAAGTTCAAGTGCGTGTTTTGTTAACCCCTCGCTGTCTGTCTCTCCAGGACAGTGTGTATACAGCCAGTCGAAACACAAAGATCCCGGTGCGGTGGACGGCGCCCGAGGCGGCAATTTACCAGCGCTTCTCTGTGAAATCAGATGTTTGGTCGTTCGGGGTCCTGCTGTATGAGATGATGTCACGCGGCAAGATGCCTTATGAAGGTATCACGAGAACCTCTTTCTACTTTTTCATGAGAATCACAGCTACATTATAACTGCTGAGGTTTCCAGCAGACAGATTTCTGAGTTTATTAATCAGTGAAAGGTCACCTATATCCGTTATTAACCAAAAGGCTAATATTATGATAAAAGACAAGGCTGGCGATATTCTGTATTTTACTTATTGTCAACATTAAGAACGACTGTTCTTGTGCTGAGTTGGACAAATTAGAAACTAGAGAGAAGAAAAAACACAATGTTGGTTTCAGAGGACATCAGACTTTAAAATATGTGATTTCATTTTTTAATAAAAGGCACAAACACACACTGCAGTTTACTTTGACTCAGTCCCACGTGCACCATCCTGCTGCCCCAAATACTCAGTAGAGCACCACATGTGGATTCATCCGCCGCTGAAAATAGTCCCTAACAAATGCTCTATTTCCTGTGAGCAGCTGTTTTAGGAAATGACTGAGTCTTTTTAATAAAGTGAAACTGTATATTTGTGACCTAAAAACATCAGCCTTATTCAAGATAACTGAATATCTTGACTTAATACGTTGCGAGAGTCGTGCTGACTTTATCTTTCAAAGCTGCTGCAGAACTGATGTTCTCATAGTTGTGGTTGCTCCTCCAGCTCTCATGCTTTTATGTCCCTCCCTTTTAGGAAAAAGTAACAAGGAAGTGTTGGATCTGCTGTCGTCGGGGTTTCGACTGCCCTGTCCAACCCGCTGTCCTCAGAATATTTACCGCATCATGATGGACTGCTGGGCTGCTGAGCCCTCCAAGAGACCCTCCTTCCACGCCCTGCACAGCCAGCTGGACACAATATATGCCAGGATATATTTCAAGACTATAGAGGTGTAGAAAGACGGAGACGTGGAGGAAGAAGAGGACGATGAGAAGGTATAAACAGTGCAGGACGGACTGCAAATATCAAGAAGGAAGGACGGCGGGAGATGAGAAATGGCAATCCACGTCCACAAAAGGGTTTCTGTACTTTAAAAACACTACGGTGTGAAAGGACACAAGGACACCGTCGCTGCAGCGCCGCCCAAGACGATTGTGATTGGTTTAAAGACATACAAACCATCCAGAGCGTCCCCCCCCCCTCCGTACCAGAATGATCAGCCAGAGCTTTCTCCAGCTGACTAACAGAATCAACGAACACTGAAAGAAAGGAAGGCGGACAAATGAATGACTGAAAATAGAAAGGTGTGTAAATACACTCCTACCTAAACACTAAAGCCCTCAGCACATTCACAGAACCAACTGTTTTTAATTTTATACCCTTTTGTGTTTTATAAATGATATTTTATTACTTCTGTACGTGCCATGTCTGTGTATGCACACTTTGAAATGTTATGAAATCGCAGGTTAGGACTTAAATTAATCTCCTGTATTTTGACTGCAAAGCCAGAGCTAAAATCGAGGTTATGTGCAATAATTAAGTGCTTGTTGGGGTTTTTGTTTTTGTTTTTGTTTTTTTTTAGCCACGCTAGCGACCTGGTGCTAGAGATGCTGAACTCTTTGGTCTGTAGAATATCTGAAATATCTCGACACAGATTGAATTGATTGCCATGATATTTGGTAAAGACCTTCGCGTTCCCTGAAGGATGAATCTTATCACCTTTGGTGATCCCGTGACTTTTCGTCTAGCACCACCATCAGGTCAGAATTTCCTCTAGTCCGGCACTGTAGTTTTTGAGGTACAGATCTTATCTTGACCAAATTTCCATCGGCTTCAGCTGTACTTTGAGGTTAAAGGACTGGGTAGATGTCTCTAGATGTCTCTCAAAGGTGTCTCTGAATGATAATACAAAAAGAATCATTCGACATTTTCGGATATACACTTCTTTGCTGTCTTGCTGAGTCAGGAGGCGATTAGCCTAGCTTAGCATAAAGACTGGAATCTTTGGAAAAATTAAAAAACACACCTTCCCTCAACTGTGAAGTTCACTGATTAATATGTTGTATCTGGTTTGTTTCACCCGGACACAAACAGAAATGTAAATACACGAAATTGTGGTTTTACTGCCGTGTCAGCTGCTTGCCTGGCAACCTCATGTTGGCAATGAGACTCCAGGAAATCACTGCGTCCGGCCGAAGCCCCCAGAAACGAAGCTGAGCTGTGAAGCTTTAGAGTAATGCTGTGGTTTTGTTTTTTATTCATTCATTCATGTGTGCGGGGAACCGAGCAGCGGAAGTCTTGGGTAAACATGCTGGAGGAGGACTCGTGTGTGCATGCTCTGTGGGCCCAAAAACATTAGCACGTTAGCACATTTAGCATGTCAGGATTGAGCTCAAAGTACAGCTTAGACTGACGTTAAAAGTCAAGCTGAGCCTGAGATGTCCTAAAATGGCCACCGTTCAGAGGCCAACCCATTTGATTTATGTGACAAAATGGCTTTTCCTCTGGCGACACACTAAAAGTTAACATGTTGACGTACAAATCCATTTTCATCCATCCACCAGTTTTAGTTTTCTGGCCTCGTGGGGGGGGGGGGGGGGGGGGGGGGCGTGGCTCTACACTGTTAGTCTTGTTATTAACCACAAGCATCAAGTATTTTATTCAGCCTACCTTCTGTTTGAGAGGGTTTTGGCAGCATGTTACATATCTAATACTTCTGTTTGTTTCTCTAGAATAGTATGGCAATTGTTTTTATCCTCATGTGGTAGATTTTGGGGGGGGGGGGGGGGCTTGACCCGAAGCTGGTGGGCCATAGTAGCATGTGTACAAGCCTTAAGTTATTAAACCTCTTTTAGAGGTCCACAATAATGGCCAGTTACAACTAGAGTGCCTATGTTTACACTACAGACTCTGTCAACACACTTCAAAATAAGAACTATAAAAATGAAGAAGGCAGAAAGACCTGCACAGTGGATCAGCCATATCCAGGGGGGGGGGGGGGGGGAGTGGGACTTCTGCACCATAAAATTGTACTACAGTTTTGCAAAGCAATGCAATTTGAGAACAATGCAACTTTTGTCTTTTATGCATGAGATTTACAGCAGACAAAGCCAAGTTCAGGAAACTTTAGCCATAATCACCAAATCACGAGATTGAGTTTCATGTTTTAGGCCATCAGGTACCAAACACCAGTAGTGCAAAGAATAAAGTATTTTAAGTATTGTTTTCAAATGTGTCTGTGCTTTTTATCGTAACGTCTACGGCCTTTGTCCTGTGCATGCAAAGTCATTTCCCTAAACTTGAAGTCAATAAAGATTTGAAGTGAAGGGGGGGAATTTGACCCCTTAAAGGTGGCGATAAGATATTTTCTAAGTGTACTTTTGCGGGAAAAGGCTTCATTCTCTGTTTACCAGTGGTGGAATGTAACTAAGTACAAGTACCTCAAAATTGTACTTCATACTTCTACTACACTACATGTCAGAGGGAATGTCTTGTACTTTTTACTCCACTACAATTATCTGACAGTATCATTTGAAATGTTTTTCATGGCCACTGATGAAGGTTGTTACCAGAGGAAACCTTCCAGTAAGTGGACCTTGTGCTCAGGATTTATCAAACTGCTTTTTTCCAAAGTTATAATGTACCTGCAGAACCTGCAGAAATCACATGTACGTGGTAACCTGTCAGGTTAGAGATCTTGGCAGCAGATGCGGTCAGAACTGTCGCAATCGGATCAAACGAAGCGTGAATGAATGCATAATGAATCAGGTATGCTTTGTATCCCAAGAGCGTCTTTGTGGTTGTCAGTTCCACCCAGGTTTCACTGGCTTTGTTGTCACCTGACCAAGCAAGACGAATGAGAAGACACAGCACTCGGGAGTTTAAATAAACTGCTGCAGACATGCTCGGTCCTCTGTATGGAGACCAGTAAGCTGGAACAGAAGTGTCATTGGACATGTTTGTCTGTTCAGAGGTGACGGGCTGCGTCGTCACTCCCTCCTCCTCGTGTTATCACATCTTGTCAGAACTTCCTGACTAGGAGGAGCTGCCCTGAAGATAACGTGATCTCGATTTCACACAATATCTGATTCTAGACTTCACTGGAACCAGTTTCTGGCGCCCACTTAAGATCTGATTCCAGTTCCTGATTTCCTTTTGGTTCTGAACCTGCTTCTGATTCTGGATCGACTGTGAAACATGTCTCTCATACGTGACAGTGGATTCAGTCTGAACTGTCTATGGAGTCACTGAAAACTCTAACATTCAAACACAGAAGGTGTTTGAGTTCTGGTGAGTTCTGTTGTGTTTCAGTGCGTTCTCATCTTTCATTATAATGCAGAAAGATATAAATATATTCAGATATAAAGACTTATTATTATTGACGAAGGTAGCTTGTGTATTTCCCTCTGGGCAGCAATCATGTCTCATTTTAAGCTTTAATAATAACATGAATTCATTCGTTTACTAGCTTTTGTAGTATTCATCTGAATCTACAAAGGAACAAGAAACTAAAGGTATCAAATACACGTTGTGGAGTAAAAAGTACTAGAGTTTCCTCTCAAGTACAGTAAAGTAAAACCTGTACTTCCACTTCAGCACCCAGACTAGTTATTAGGAGAGATGTGGACAGATTCGGTGGAAAGAAGTCTGTCTACATCTGTCCGTCACTCATTGTTGAGATTTATGAGGCGGGTCGGACCGGGGGCGGGTCGGACCGGGGGCGGGGTTGCGGTGGGTCGTGTTGTTCCCTGGCATGAGGAAGTTGTTGCCAGTAGTTCAGCCAGCAGTCACAGTCTCAGCGCAGCTGACCCAGAAGCAGCAGTTTCTCTGTGAAGGCATTCCGAGGATTCCCGGCGCTCCATCCTCTACCTGTCCGACAGGTGGAGCCGGCTGTCTCGGCTGAGGCGCGCAGAGGCAGACGGGGGGAAGGCGGCTCTAAGCGGGGGCCATTCATGGTCATCTATGGGTGAACGTCTGCGGAAAGCTTGTCCATGTCTGGAAGCGCTATGGCAGAGGATTTTCAGCGACAAGAAGGCTGCTCCTGGATCAGCAGGAGGAGCAGCAGCAGGGGGAGCAGGAGCAGGGGGAGCAGCAGCAGGAGCAGCAGGACAGGGTGGTAGTGGTGGCGCTGAGGAGAGACCACCGACGCCCCAGGAGAGAGGGACCGAGAGCGGCTCCATCTACACGGCGGTCTGGTCGTTTGAAGCCCGGCACCAGGACGAGTTGACCTTCCAGGAGGGGGACCTGTTCAGTGTTACCAGCCGCGACGGGGTCTGGTGGACCGCGCGGAGGATCGACAAGAACGGATGCGTCCTGGACACCGGGTTCGTGCCCAATAACTACCTGGTCAGAGCTGAATCCCTGAGGATGCAACCGTGAGTGGGGTTACTGTTCTCTGAGTCTGCAGGACTGATTCATGTGTTCATTTGACTTGTTGTGGAAGTTATTCAGAGTGGATATAAGTTTGCCAGAGAGGCTGCTACATGACAAAAGTCATGAAACGAGGTGTTGAAAAGTAAATTACAAGATGTAAGAAACAAAATAATCATTCGTAGTTTCTAACCAGTTGCGTTCTGTTACCTGTCTTGACAGTTTAAGCTGAAACTTAAGGTTATAAACTCTTTCATTCACTGCAGCTCTTCAGTAATGGGTCACAGTACACGTGAGTCAGTTTGGGATAAGTCTATCTACTGGGTGCAAAACACATGCACATCCTTCTTGTCCAAAACTGTGATTTACACTGTGTTACATCAGTGACGTCAGTACCTCTCTGCCTGACAAAGAGTCTGTTTGGACTTCAAACTTTGTACTTTTACTGAAGTGAGTGTGAGCTGCGAGTTCTCGGCAGGCAGGGAACTGTTCTGAGCTGATCTGCTTTACTTCCTCAACCAGCGCTTTTCAGTCTTGGTCTCGGCCTACAAGAAGCGTTTCCCCTCAGTCTTTTGCATTTCTTGTGTTGTCAACACGTGCTGCTAAACACACTTCATGCAGTGACATGAACTTGACCCCAGAAACGTAAACCAGCAGTAAACATCATCCGGTCAAACTGGAGGAAATTCATTCAACATGTGCTGTACGGGCGCATTATGTTGCTACTGGTCAGATTTGTGTGTTTTAATGCTGTCCAACATTATCACTAATAAATAACACTTCTTCAGTCCTAACACACACTTCTTCTGTCACACTTTTACTCTCTGCTTGTTTACAGGTGATGAATGTCAGACAGTTTTGGTCAAATTACAGTTTCAAGGCAGCGATGAAATTAAATGTGTCACAATATTTGCTTTTCAGTGAAGCTATCTATAGTTTGTTCATTTTCATTGTTTGACTGACATGTGTGTGGTGTCAAAGATAGCTGTCATACAATAGTTCAAGTCTTTCCACTATATCCACCGAACAGTGAGTTTTGGATTACAGGCTTTCGTAACCTTCTGCTGCCATTTATCCACGTCCCTTTGTCCCTGATAGTAAGTGAGCGTTCATACAGCGGCAACACATTTATCCAGCCAACCCTCTGTTGTAAGTGACACTGTGAGAAATGTCAGTAGCAGCTTTCATAATGTCAGCCTCGTGTCTGTGTGTGTCTCTTAGCAGTGAAGCAAACTTTGACGCTGAACCACTTCTTGTTTTGTCTTTCTCTCTCTTGTTTATTGCTTCAACAGAATGGGAAGTGTGTAACGTATGGTTATTCCCGCATGTCAGCAGCTGCTGGAAGGCTGAAATTTATTATATCGGTTATTTATCGTTGCTGGTTTTTATGATCAGTCAGCGGCTGTCTGATCCTGGAGACGCCGACTGTAGCTGAACTACAACAGAAGAGGCTTTGAGTGCTTTGCCAGGTGTTTACATGTCTGCAGATAGTTTTTGTCGATGCGATGCAGTCTTTACACACTTCACAGGTGTGTAGTTGAGATCAACATGAAGGCCAGTATGAAATGAAAAATTGCTTGTTTTGGCCAACTAACAGTCCACAACCCAAAAATATTCCATGAACTATCAACAGCTGCAGATCCTCACATCTGAGAAGCTGAAACCAGCGAATGTTTTTACATTTTTGTTTGCAAAATGACTGAAACTATTAACCGATAATCAAAACCGCCGATAATCAGCGTATCTTTTAAGATCGAGTTTGGTTTCCACTCATGATGATCACAATAAATGTCCATCCAAAGACGGTGCAAGTTTAGAAGTCAGAGAGGAAGTGTTTGTTAGTTAAAAACCTCTGAATACTGTTTTAACCAGGTCTGCTATAAGCGCACTGATGACAAAACATAACGAAACCACCATGAAGAAATTCCACCTTCAAAACAACAAGATCAGCTGGCTCGTCACTGTGAAATACATTTTATTTGATTTAAGAGACAAAAGGGCTCCCTGCATCCGCTGCCAACACGGCTTCAGAGATGATAACCCGAGGCAGAAAGAAAGGACTCGCAGGTCTAGACTTTAATCATATTAGATGCTGTTTTGAAGAGCTGATGCACCATAAACAGTTTAACAACACAAATGAATAAATTGCCTACGATTATTCCTAAAATGATTACAGAATATATCATCTAATATTAACACGATATATGAGATCATTACTTTGAGTTCAACTGTGAAACCATGCAGCCACTTCCTAATAATCACTTTCGTTTTGTGTCTCTCTGTCTTGATCCAGGTGGTATTTTGGGACGATGAACCGCTTTGAGGCCCAAAGCCACCTGCTGGCTCCAGGAAACGAGCAGGGAGCTTTCCTCGTCCGGCACAGTGAGAAGGACGACGTTGGATACGTCCTTTCAGGCAAGACACGAAGGAGAGGCATGACGTGTGGTGTCAGCGGGTTAGAATAGAGTGGGGGAAGAGGGAGTTTCACTTCAGCTCAGAAACACTGCAGGATGTATTTGGTAACAGAGTGAGATACAGAGAAGCAGTAAAATATGAGCCGAACAGTCGACGACAAACCCAAAACCCCAGGAAGACGTTTCTCCATTCACACAATGACACACTGCTTCATTAGAGGACATCACACGTCACCAGACCTTGTTCTGTCTCTTGGTGATGGTCGTTTGAAACCGTTCAGGTGTCTCAAACGTCGCCAGGAACTCGAGATGGCAAATTGAGTTTAATTTAGTTCCAAACGACGACTAAACTGCAGCGCATTATGCATCAGCCTAGTCAGCCTTTGTCTCTGTAAACAAACCAGACTTTGTGGACATGGATGGACAAGGTTGTTCCTCAGCCCCCCTTCTGTTGGCCTGCCATTAACATAATTCCAGCTTTCTGTCGAGTCTTCTCTGGAGTCCAGCTGGAAATATGTTTATTCGTTTTCTGGCTGAAAGAAGGTCGAGAAGATGTATTCCACTCTCATATCTGTAAGATAAATATGAAGCCCGCTGAAGGTTAGCTTAGCTTAGCACAAAGACTGGAAACAGGGGGAAACAGCTAGCCTGGCTCTGTCTGTCATGACACAATCCACTTGTTTGTTTCATCCGTACAAAAACAGAAGTGTAAAAATGTCAATTCCCTGTTTTTTTGGGGGGGAGTTGTGTGTCGGGACTATTTCTTGGGTGAGACCAGTAACTTCCAGGAGTTTCCACTGGTTGCATGGCAACAGCCCAGAGCCAAGAAATAGTTAGTGTGATTTCCAAAAGTTAGAACAGGTCAAACAAGCGTAGTGTGGCACACACACACACACACACACACACACACACACACACACACACACACACACACACAAACAGACAGACAAAAAGTAGAAAAGGGAATAAAACGTATCTCCCTTCCTTCCCAGCGCCCGTCCATGTAGTGCCGTCACAAGGCATTTAACTGATGCCCTTTCAAAGAGCAGCAGCACAAGCGTAACCACAGAAAATGTCACTGTTTATGTTTTCCATCATTTCACGCAGCCTAGTGTAGTGGGAAAATACATCCCTTCTACACCCTGAAGAGTTTATTTTAGGGCACAGGTATTTGCTGCGGTGCCCTTTGACCCTAGCAAAGGACCGTAGCCTTTTCTGCCTGTTCTCAGTGCTGCATTTTCAGCTTTCTATACTTACCATTTATTGTGGCCTTGTTCCCTACAAGGTGATGACTGTCAAAGAGAGTGATCTCTCCCCACGACACCTACTAATATGCACCTTTCAACATAACCTACGACAGTGGCTTCCACAGTGGGGTGAGGAAACATTCAGGCGTCTCTGAGAGGCATCCAGCAGGTCTGCTGAAGTCTGATCCGTGTGGGATTAAGTCAAGTAGTAGGCAGTTTGTGGTGCTGATGAATTATATTCTCTTACATTGACAAGTGTTTCTATTATTTTGTCCGCCCCATTATATCAATAAAGGTAGGATGAATAATAGAAACGCCTCTCGGTGTAATCCAGCACAGTTAAATGCCACGTTAGAGAGTTTCATTTAACACTCCTGCTTGTTTCTGACTTTGTGTTCGTGTGTGAATCTTTGTGCAGTGAAGACGAACAACCGCGTGAAGCATTTTAAGATCCTCCAAGCAGATGAAGGTACATTTCACGTGGAGCACAGCCACCACTTCAGCTCTCTGATTGACTTGGTGGAGCACTACTGCGCCAACAGCCTGAACAACACGTGCGCTCTGGGAAACCCCTGCAGGAGGGTAAGGCGGGCATCAGTCTTTCTTTTTGTTTGTTCCTCTTATTTCTGGCCATGTGAAAACAAGAAGTGTGGACATTCAGCCGTCAGACACAGTTGTGGCTGGAGTGTGGTGCGTTCATGCGCTTCCTTAAGTTTGAAGATGTAAAAAAAAAATCCCTATTGCATTGTTTTAAGACGTCACTAATTGTGAACGTATCCTGTGATAAGTGCCCCATTATTACACCAAGATCTATTTTTTTTGTATTGTGTCAACTACAGCTGAAATTAATAGTTGCTAATTTGATGATCGATTAACCGTTTAGGTCACAAAAAGTTCCCCAGTTTCAGCTCCTGAATTTTCTTTGTCTTATGTGACAGTTAGCTGAATATATTTGGGTTTTGGACGGTTGCTTATACAAAACAAGCCACCTGAAGACAAGACTGCCTAAACTATTGCCTAAACTATTAATTCATATAATATAATATAATAATTAATTACAATTAATCTAGAAGATAATTGGCACATTAATCGAAAATGAAAAGAATTGCTGAGTTTCCAAATGCTGCAGTGATTCTGAGCTTTAATTAGTAATAACGGTGTGTGTGTGTGTATTCATTTGAAATAGATGAGAATGTATTTGCGTCCCTTTGTGACCTTCAAGTGTGTGTATGTGTGTGTGTGTGTGTGTGTGTTTCCTCCATCAGAACAAGCCTCACACTCCAGATTTGAACCACTTGGACGAGTGGGAGCTCCCGAAAGAGGAGTTTACTCTGGAGGAGGAGCTGGGCAGCGGCTACTTCGCTGATGTCTACAGAGGACGCTGGAAAAACCACATCAAAGTCGCCATCAAGATCCTCAAAAGTGGTATTTCATCATCTATGTTGAGCTGACGGAGGCTGATTTAACTGATGGGTTTCTGACTCTGAGGAGTTGTTTGGCGCTAAGCTCCAAATAACGAGAGAGACGAGTGGAAAGTGTTCGATAGAAGGAAAAACACCAGGCATGTCTTTAGATGCCTGGTTGAAGGCTAATCAACAATTTGTTGATTGATACGAGTGTTTGATGGGTGTTTATCGAGGTGAGAGTCAGTCAGTGATTCACAGGTTACTACCTTAAATCCTGTTTGGACACAAGCTTTTCTCACATATCACAATTATAATATAATTATAATATTAATCATTTAATTAATTGTCCAAAAAGCTCTCTGGTTCCAGCGTCTCTGATGTGAAAATGTTTTAAAGGTCTTGCTTGTCTCTCTGTTTTATATCATTGTATGATGGATAACTGGATATCTGTGCTGGTCAGACAAAAACAAGGCTTCTGGGAAATCTTGATGGGCATTTTCAACAATTTTGACATTTAATTGACTTCATTGATAACAGATTGATAATAATAATGCAGATAACTAACTAAACTGCAGTGTCTCAGTGTTCTTAATTCGTGCATTGTAGGTAACGTGTTAGACCACATTTGAGTGACACTGGGAGTGGTTTAACTGGAGAGGAATGTGATCCATCATAATAATAAGACCCATTGATGCACCTCAGACGCTGTCGTACATAATTAACAGGACGAGCAGCATCGCTACGTGTCGGTCTGTTCGTCCGAGCTGCTGCCGCGTGGAGCGACAATCGCACAACAATCACTGACATGACTTTGTTGTTGAGCTTAAATTCATCATCACGCGTGTGCTCGTGCTAAACTCTGTCGCACTGCTGTTTAAATGAGACTGCAGAGGTTGTCGAGGACATTAAACGTCTTCATGCCGAACACGTAAACTCATCCACTCACGAGTCCGCCTTTACAGCCTTGTGTTTACACTCTATATCTACCTGTCTATATATATCTATATCTATCTGTCTGTATATATCTATATCTATCTGTCTGTATATATCTATATCTACCTGTCTATATATATCTATATCTACCTGTCTGTATATATCTATATCTATCTGTCTATATATCTATATCTATCTGTCTATATATCTATATCTATCTGTCTGTATATATCTATATCTATCTGTCTATATATATCTATATCTACCTGTCTGTATATATCTATATCTATCTGTCTATATATCTATATCTATCTGTCTGTATATATATATATCTACCTGTCTGTATATATATATCTACCTGTCTATATATATCTATATCTATCTGTCTATATATCTATATCTATCTGTCTATATATCTATATCTACCTGTCTATATATATCTATATCTATCTGTCTATATATATCTGTATCTATCTGTCTATATATCTATATCTACCTGTCTGTATATATCTATATCTATCTGTCTATATATATCTATATCTATCTGTCTATATATATCTGTATCTATCTGTCTATATATCTATATCTACCTGTCTGTATATATCTATATCTATCTGTCTATATATATCTATATCTATCTGTCTATATATATCTATATCTATATGTCTGTATATATCTATATCTACCTGTCTATATATCTATATCTATCTGTCTGTGTATATCTATATCTATCTGTCTATATATCTATATCTACCTGCCTATATATATCTATATCTACCTGTCTATATATCTATATCTATCTGTCTATATATATCTATATCTACCTGCCTATATATATCTATATCTACCTGTCTATATATCTATATCTATCTGTCTATATATATCTATATCTACCTGTCTATATATATCTATATCTACCTGTCTATACATCTATATCTATCTGTCTGTATATCTATATCTATATGTCTGTATATATCTATATCTACCTGTCTATATATCTATATCTATCTGTCTGTGTATATCTATATCTATCTGTCTGTATCTATGTCTATATATCTATATCTACCTGTCTATATATCTATATCTATCTGTCTATATATCTATATCTACCTGTCTGTATATATCTATATCTATCTGTCTATATATCTATATCTATCTGTCTATATATCTATATCTATCTGTCTGTATATATCTATATCTATCTGTCTATATATCTATATCTACCTGCCTATATATATCTATATCTACCTGTCTATATATCTATATCTATCTGTCTATATATATCTATATCTACCTGCCTATATATATCTATATCTACCTGTCTATATATCTATATCTATCTGTCTATATATATCTATATCTACCTGTCTATATATATCTATATCTACCTGTCTATACATCTATATCTATCTGTCTGTATATCTATATCTATCTGTCTATATATATCTATATCTACCTGTCTATATATATCTATATCTACCTGTCTATATATATCTATATCTACCTGTCTATATATCTATATCTACCTGTCTATATATATCTGTATCTACCTGTCTATATATCTATATCTACCTGTCTATATATATCTGTATCTACCTGTCTATATATATCTGTATCTATCTGTCTATATATATCTATATCTATCTGTCTATATATCTATATCTATCTGTCTATATATATCTATATCTATCTGTCTGTATATCTATATCTATCTGTCTATATATATCTATATCTACCTGTCTGTATATATCTATATCTATCTGTCTATATATATATATATCTATATCTACCTGTCTGTATATATCTATATCTACCTGTCTATATATATCTGTATCTATCTGTCTATATATATCTATATCTATCTGTCTATATATATCTATATCTATCTGTCTATATATATCTATATCTACCTGTCTGTATATATCTATATCTATCTGTCTATATATCTATATCTATCTGTCTGTATATATCTATATCTATCTGTCTATATATATCTATATCTATCTGTCTATATATATCTATATCTACCTGTCTGTATATATCTATATCTATCTGTCTATATATCTATATCTACCTGTCTATATATCTATATCTACCTGTCTGTATATATCTATATCTACCTGTCTATATATCTATATCTATCTGTCTATATATCTATATCTACCTGTCTGTATATATCTACATCTATCTGTCTATATATCTACATCTATCTGTCTATATATCTATATCTATCTGTCTATATATCTATATCTACCTGTCTGTATATATCTATATCTATCTGTCTATATATATCTATATCTATCTGTCTATATATCTACATCTATCTGTCTATATATCTATATCTATCTGTCTATATATATCTATATCTATCTGTCTATATATCTACATCTATCTGTCTATATATCTATATCTATCTGTCTATATATATCTATATCTATCTGTCTATATATCTATATCTATCTGTCTATATATCTACATCTATCTGTCTATATATCTACATCTATCTGTCTATATATCTACATCTATCTGTCTATATATCTACATCTATCTGTCTATATATCTATATCTATCTGTCTATATATCTATATCTATCTATAGTCTCTTCAAAGTGAAGCTCAGTGGTGACGCTGAAGTCATGCGACCGTGCTGTAGTTTGTTTATAACGTTGGCTTTTTACTTCTGGTGATTCCATTTACAGTAATAATGTCTAACTCGTCCGCCAAGCAGGAAGTACATGGTCTCATTACTCCAAGTATCAAAACAAACCTTCAGACTCGCGCCAGTTTATTACTGATGATCCACAGATTAACGCTGACTTTGTACTGTTCTGCTGATGCAGCCGCGTTCCCTCTGTTAGTTTGTAAGTCGTCTTTGTGACATTAGGGTTAGGGTTATGAGAGTGAGATGAGAAATGAGGTCCTCGAGGCGGAAAAGGAGCTCAGATGAAATACTGCTTTAAGAATCGATTCATCGAATAAACACTGACTCCACAAAATATCAGAAAATCCAGAAATATTCCATTTATATCAACATGGAACAGAGGAGAGGAACAAATCCTCACGTTTGAGAAGCTGGAACCAAAGAACCTTAAACGCTTTCACTTGACAAATGACTCCCGTCGAGTAACTGACTTAATTTACTCATCTTATTTCAACACTGGTGTCTTCACGTACATGTTAGCGAGCAGCAACAGTTGCAAGAACTGTTGCTATGGTTACCTGCAGTTTAATATAGCTCGTGCAGTGATTTAAAGATGGTGGCAGATAAAGCCTGTTACTGAACCGTAACTTTACAGATGAAATATAGATTAGCATTAGCAAACATAAGGAGAGAGTGGGGGCGGACACTGATACGCACTGCAGGACAGATGTTGTCTGCATAGTGGAGGATACAGTCGTCCTCTTTGTGGCCGGTCGACTGATCCGTACAGGCTGGAGATCAGTCAACAAGCAGCACGTGGAGATATTTCCCTCTGGCGTGTCTCCGACGGTGTACCAGCACCGCAGAAAAGGTCGCTTACTTCGGCCGATACGTTGTACAGCCACCACAGTTAGTGACTGAATCTAAACCAAATAAAAGTCGTCAGTGTGCCGCACCAACACTTCTGTCCTAAACATTCTATAAAGAGGCTTCTTCCTAATGTTTCCAAACACAGAAAAATCCGTCCTCTAGTGATGTTTTATCAGCTTTTGACTTATTTGGTAAACACCACAGTTAGTTTTCCCTTTATTGCTATAAGTGAGTCATATTGGTGAAATGGTCAAGATCTCAGTGTGATTCCCTCGTTTCTTTGTCTCGCTTCTCTGTTTCTCCCTCCTCTCTTCCTCTTTTTCTTCCTTTTAATTCTCTCTCTGTCTCTCTGTCTCTCTCTCTCTGTTTCTGTCTCTCTCACTGTCTCTCTGTCACTCTCTGTCTCTCTGTCTCTCTCTCTGTCTCTCTCTCTCTCTCTCTGTCTCTCTGTCTCTCTCTCTGTCTCTCTCTCTCTGTCTCTCTGTCTCTCTCTCTGTCTGTCTCTCTCTCTCTGTCTCTCTCTCTCTCTCTCTCTCTCTGTCCATCTCTCTCTGTCCATCTCTCTCTGTCCATCTCTCTCTCTGTCTCTCTCTCTCTCTGTCCATCTCTCTCTGTCTCTCTCTCTGTCTCTCTCTGTGTCTGTCTGTCTCTCTGTCTCTGTCTCTCTCTCTGTCTCTCTCTCTCTGTCTCTGTCTCTCTGTCCATCTCTCTCTCTCCCTCTCTGTCTCTCTCTCTCTCTCTGTCCATCTCTCTCTCTGTCCATCTCTCTGTCTCTCTGTCTCTCTCTCTGTCCATCTCTCTGTCTCTCTCTCTGTCTCTGTCTCTCTCTCTCTCTCTCTCTGTCTCTGTCTCTCTCTCTCTCTCTCTCTCTCTCTCTCTGTCTCTCTCTCTGTCTCTGTCTCTCTGTCTCTGTCTCTCCAGACTCGGAGTTGAACCACCGTGAATTTCAGAGGGAAGTTCAGATCCTGAAGAGTCTCCGCCATCGCCACCTCATCTCTCTGTTTGCCGTCTGCACGGCCTCCACACCTTACTACATCATCACCGAGCTGATGGAGAAAGGCAGCCTGCTCAGCTTCCTGAGAGGTAAACCTCGGTGTGTTTCCTCCACTTCTGCCTTTTGTGGGAACCAGTCAGAGTTTGCCCCAGGGTTAGGTTAGGATTAGAGGCTTACGCTCGGGTTAACCACACTCCACTGCCAGTTTACACCGAGCAACAGTTCTGCAATTCAACAGCAGCACAAAGTCCAACAAAAACTGAACATTGCTACGATTATTAGCTTCAGTGTACATGTGAACTGGCGACTGGGTCTGTAATCATAATTTTACTTTCTCTAGTCCAATCTCTGGGCCTGTTGACACCTACTGTGTATATTATTAAACAGGTTTGTACCAAACAAAATCACAATTCTACATTTAAAAAAATAAATTCAATAAAATGATGCAGTTGCTTGTTGTTGTGGTCATCCGAGAGTCCGCAGAGTCTACAGTCATGCCAGCAGCTCTTAGAGGCTGGACTTTTAGCTTAATGCTATTGCTAACATGCTCACAATGACGATGCCAACAGGCAGATGTTACGCAGGTATAATTACCAAGCTCATCATTGCAGTTTGGCATGTTAGCATGCTAACATTTGCTAACTGGCATGGAGTGATGGGAATGTAATTAGTTTTGCAGAAACTTTGACCAGATGGTGGTGATAGATTAAACACCACAGTGATTACAATACACCCACTTTCAATAATGAGGAGTCACGTCTGACGTTGTGGAAGTTTTGACATTTCACTGACATCCGCTAACCGCTAACTGAGCTGCTTCACATCCCCGAATCCTGGAGGTCACGCTTTAAATTCATAAGCTGAAAACAACATTATAATTATATATATTATTTTTCTGTTTCAGGTCCAGAGGGCCAGAATCAAGACATTGCGTCCCTCATCGACATGAGCGCTCAGGTGGCTGACGGGATGTCCTACCTGGAAGAGAAGAACAGCATCCACAGAGATTTGGCGGCCCGAAACGTCCTGGTGAGAGAGGACTACATCTGTAAGGTGGCCGACTTCGGACTGGCCAGAGTGATCAAGGTACTGAGGGAGGGGAGAAGGGTTTGTGTGTCTTTTTTCTTTTCTTTTTTTATGTCAAATCTGCTGCTTTCAAGACAAAGATTTGTCATCCAGGAGCCGTTCTACATCACAGAAGATAAGAAGATTCCCTACAAGTGGAGCGCTCCTGAGGCCATCAGCCACGGGAAGTTCTCCAACAAGTCGGACGTCTGGTCTTTCGGCGTCCTGCTCTATGAGATTACCACCTATGGAGGCGTTCCTTACCCAGGTTGGTGGAACGACGTGTTTTAAAATATATAATTTATCGTACTTTCAATCGATGATAAATGGTGATTGTGGAATGAAATATCAGAGATCAACCTTTTAGGGTCTTTATTCATCCACCTTGAGTCCTACTTTTTTGTTATACCTCTTTCAGACTGACTCCGGTAGTCGAACAGAACAAACAATATGATTACAGGAAATATAATGATAACAAAAATGCTGTGCTTGTGCCGTAAAAATGCTGTTCTTCCTCACCATCCCTGGCTTTCCTTAATTCTGATACGTTTTGTTGTTCTACATTTTTCCCCAATAACATTTTACTCCTGTTTCTCTCACACACACTGATTTATGTAAAGGATAGATTCATAATTTTGAAGTCTGTCTTAAAACCATAACTAGGCTTAACAAATATATTTATAGCTGGTGTGGTTGCTGTGTGAATGACGACCATAAAGGACTCTAACATGGGTTTAAAGCATGTTCTTTATCCAGCGTCACACCGGGGTTTCTTCGTGAAATTAGCATCGTTATTATTTATTATCATTTTTCAAGCTCACGGTCCAACTAAAGCTTCACCACGTCTCTCTCCTCTCTCCACCCGCTTCACTCCATCCCTTGCTCTCCCTCAGCCTTCAGCAACCAGGAAGTGTACCAGCAGGTTACCAACGGTTACAGGATGCCAGCTCCGGCCAAATGTCCCGACTTTCTCTACCAGATCATGCTGAACTGTTGGAGCGCCGAGCCTGCCGACAGGCCAGACTTCAAGTCCCTCAAGGTCCAACTGGACAGCAGCTCCTACGAGTTGGAGTGAGCGTCCCCCGCCGTCCTGCAGTACATACTCACCGCCACAGAGGGGCAGCAGAGAGCCCGACGCTGAGCAGGGATTGTGATCGTTTTTCACTGAGGTCTCTTTTTTAAAACAGAACTGCTTTTACATCAAGAAAGACTTTCTACAAAGCCTGATGTATTTTATTCAGTCCACTAGGGCTGCAACTATTGATCGTTTTCATTGTTGATTATTCTGAAAAGGGCAGATAATTCTCTGGTTCCAGCTTGTCCAATGTGTGAATTTACAGGTTTATTTATTCAGTTTACTTTGTGTTTTGGTCCATTAGTAAGACAAAAAAAAAGAACTTGGGCTCTACGAATCTGCAATGGGCAACTCAAATATATTCAGTTTGAAAGGCAGCAAGTCTTCACATTTGAGAGGCTGGAACCAGAGATTGTTTTTAAATGATTATTGTTCAGCTGGGACCGGGTCCAGCCTCCTGCGACCCTGTTAAGGACAAACGGTTGTAGAAAATGGATGGAGTTATTAAAATAGCTGCCTTGTTAAAGTTCATTAACAAGGCATTAAAGTAACTCACTTTAATAGCCGTCAGCTGTCTGCAATGCTAACCTTTGACCAGCAGGGGGCAGCACAGTCACAGTATCCGAGGATCCATTGCCTTTCTTTTCTAACTGGGGAAGGAAGACTGAAGTTTTTATTGCACAAATTAGTCCCTTTGCTTTCCAACAGTACAAACCCTTCCAGTATTTCAACAGTTTGTCTCAAATCTAATCCAGTCTTCTCTTTACTGCTGTAAATGAAAAGGCTCCATTAATCAGCGACACATGAAGACGAAAAAGAGAAATAAATCCTCTATCTCCTGACAAGCATGCTCAGCTGTCTCGTATCACTTGTTGCATCAGAGCCAGAGATCAGCGTGTTAAAAATGATCATAACTTTGTGTTGAATTTTTCTGCTTTTTTTAATCTGTAAACCATCTCACAAACCCACTGCCACACATGTAGTGACGTTGTCTATAAACACTGAACTATTTTATTAATTATGTTTGATCCTAAGTCACGTTTTGTTTCCAGTTCCTCTGGATGTTGTTCGTCCACCTTTCTGATGAAACGCCTGGTAAGACCTTATGTTCGGCGTCAGACTGTAACTGATTCACTGCACCTCATGTGGAACAGAATGCACTGCTGTCCTCATTCAAACAGATCTGATGGCTCATCCAAGCACCTGCTTCACACAAACAACTGCTGTGGAAGTATTGAACGTGACCGTCGCGTCGCTTTCAACCTGCAAACACAGCGTGACTTGCTGCAGATGTGTACAGTCCTCTGTACAGGCTTCTTTTTGTATATTCTGTCTGTTTTTATGTCACTTAATGTGCAATGATGAGTCTATAAATAATGTAATAATATTAATTAAAGTGTTTCTAATTTCTTTTAATATGCATGTGCATTTGTGTGTTAAGAAAAGTGGTTCCCAGCCATAAATCCACTCTTATCAGTGTGTGTGTGTGTTACATTCCCGCCTGTCTGCTACTGGAGTTAACTGGGTCAGTAAATAACATTTGACCCCCTATATTCTCTATCTGTTGAAGTTCAGCAGCTTTATAAATAGATTATTTGATTATATTTTAAAAATACAGAAATTGACAAAGACTTTATAAATACTGACATGAACTTGTAACACGATGAGAACATTGTTAGAAATGTGCACTTTTCTCATAATCAAAGAACCAAAAAATATCTCACACACTGTTGATCACATGTACTAACTTTATCAAGTAAAACAGCAGCTGCAACTTAAGATTCATTTCAGAATTTAAAAAACAGATTATGTGATCAGTGTAACCTTAAAAAGCCCACCGTAAACGTCTTAAGAGTCCAAGGTGACGTTGTTCATTTTATGTAACCGAACAAAACTCAAAGAGATTCAGTTCATAATTATATAAAACAGAGAAAAGCAGCAAATCGTCACATTTAAGAATCTGGAAACTGGATGAAACTGTCCACGCTACACGTCTCCTCCCTTTTATTAATCTAATCGTTTCTTTTCCCTCGCTCTCCACGTCTTTACTGGTCGTATTGCTTTCACACACACACACACACACGATTTGTCCTTCACAATGAGCTCTCTGCGTCAATCCGGTGATGATGCAGCATTTTCAGGAAGTACGCACGTGCACAAAACCACCCGCACACACCTGAAACCACATGTGGGCTAGTACTTGAAGAGTGTCACATATGATCACCTGTCTAAGTCACTGAGGTCTCTTAGGGGTCAAAGTCAGGACAAGCTGGTGCATGAAACTGTATATGTGTGTGTGTGTGTGTGTTGGTATGCTATATGTGACTCCCCATCCGACCGCCCTGCAGAGTCAGGTCGCCCAGTCAACCCAGTTCAGACACATGGATGGAGGAAATAGACTCAGACCCTCAGATTAGTCCCAGGTGGACCCAGTGACCCCAGCAGGAAAGTTCTGAGCTTGAGCTGGGAGGCAATTAGCCTAGCTTAGCATAAAGACTGACAGCAGGGGGAAACTGCTAGCCTGGGTCTGTCCCTAAACACACCTACCAACACACACACGCACACACACACACACACACACACACACAAAATGTCTGCCCCACATTCGGCTTCTGGTCTCCAACCGGGAAAACAGCCAAAACTGTGTTTCGTCCAGCAGATCCGGTTTCAACCTGATTTGAACCCGGTCACCCTGAGATGACTGGCTGGCTGCCATTCAAAGCACGCACACACACACACACACGCCGTCTTAGGTTAAATATACAGTACGGGGAAGCAAATAAAGTCAATACTGTGCCCCAACTCTGAACTACAAACTGATTCTGACGAATACAGAACGAAGCTTATTCACTCTGAAAAGTGACTCAGCTTGTGGTGCGCATGCAGCTAACAGCGTGCGGCTAACCGTTTCCAAGAGGAACTTTAGTTCCGCATTACGTGCATCAGTCCAGTCTGCATGCACCGGACCATGACCCCCAGACCCCCAAATACACAAACCGTTGCAGCCCTTTGAAACAAGACTTGAGGTTTATAAGGAGCACAATTTTTCTATATTTCTATTTATAAGTGAATTTATGGACGTTTATATCTGGACAGTTTCAGTCCAACTGACTCTGACAACATGTGTATTGTTCACATCTGAGAGTCCATTGAAGAGACTCTGATTCAGTAGCTCAGCGTTTCACTTTTCCTATTCCCAAACACACCAAATCTTTCAGAAAAGGTTTCAAGACCACATCCCTTTACGTCATCAGTCGCCTCCCAGCAGCGTCTCTGCACCTTAAACCACCTGAATGACAGTTGAGTCAGTTGTGTTCTCAAATCCACGCGTTGAGGCAACATGAATCTGCTGTATATTTGTGTCCAGGAGGAACTGTAAATATGTACTCTGTTGTATTAGTCTATAATGTGGCACTGAGATGCATACAATGGTGGAAATGACTGCAGTCATGATGTGACATGCAGACGGACGTGCGCTCAACAAAGGCTGGTTTGTTTCTTTTCCTTAATGCTTCACACACTCTGAGCGCTGATACGGGATGAATCAGCTAATGATGTGGCTGAACTGCACTACTCCGCACTGCGTCCTGTATCCTGTAAACTTCAGCTGCAAGATCTGAATAAAAAAAACCGAAAGAAACGTGCAAATTCATAGTAATGAGACGCAAAATAGAGCTGTCACTTTTGTAGTTTGATGAGAAACAAACAAAGTACCATCAGAACACTGTTTGTGTTGCTCAGACAGACTCAGGATCAGCACACTGAGCAGCGACATCAAATCATCTCAGACTGAGATGATTTAATCAGGAATCTTTTTACAGACCGTCTCCTCCTCCTGTCAGCCTTTTTTCCTGCCCTACAGGTTCCCGTCACCTTTATGCAGAGTGACCTTTGCACAGACTAAACTTCATATCAGGCGCAGAGAGGAAAGACACAACGCCGCCGTCACACTCGCACTGTGTACTCAAGTGTCTTGTAATATGTGTTTGTTGTGCAGCAGTTATGAGTTCAGCACAAACACACTTCAACCATATTTTCTGGATTTGAGTAATATTAAAGAAGGAAGCCCAAAAAAAACAAACAAAAAAAAAACAGGTGCAAATTTAAGCTTCAGAAATTGTAAAAAAAAAACTGAAAATGTTATAAAAGTGAGTGTGTAAACGTAGATATTTGCTGAGTATTGAAGAATCATATTTACAGTAAAGACCCCTTTAGTGAAGTTACAGGTGTGTTTTCAGAAACATCATCCACAGACCTCACTACCAGCAACAATTCCATCAATTCCACCTGAGCATCACAAAGGAAACTGGGATGGATCTCAAAGACCGACCGTCTTTCTCCCGAAGATAAAAAAAGGAAAGACGCTTTCCAGGATATGAAATGATCCAAGTCTGTTTCTCTGAAAGCTGAACGCCTGAGGTGGGAAACCTGCTTTTCCTGTTTTCCAGCTGGTTATGAGTCCTTCACAGGGATACATGTATGATCCTTTCTTCAACAAATGACAGGCTGTTTACTGTACAAGTAACTGCAGCTGCATCACTCTCACTTCCTATTAAATACTCAGAAGAAGAAAAGATCATAGAAGAAGACAAACCATCAGAGGAGAAGAAACGCAGCAGCAAGACGAGTTTCCAGTTCGACATCAGTCCTGTTTTGTTGCACCTTTTCACTTTGAGCTCAGTGTCTGAGGGCTTTATTACACCGTCAGTGTCTTCCTCTTATACTATGCGACAAGAAACATGGCAGCTTCACTAAAAACAAACAAACAAAAAACATAAACACACTATTCAACTTCTTCTGTAGCACAAAATAACTTCAGAAATGCATCATAATCTTTTCTCATTGAGTGGACGGAGCGTCATCATCTTTGACTTCACTGTTACCTTCGGCCATCGGTTCGATTGTTATGATAACACTGTACTCGAGAAACAGCCGAGACCTGGCAACACAGCAACAGACCGGGCAGGAAACACGAGTCAACAGGTCGTCAACAAGCTGTCAGGTCAGTCAAACGTATCTGGAAGACAAAACAAAGGCAAACAGCTGATCTGGCTACTGCTTATTTACAACAAGTATGATTGGCTTGTGTTGATTTTCCATGATCTCAGTACAATGTGATAATAACAGCTAAAAGATCAAAACCAAGTTGTAACAAACCAACTTGAGACTTAACTTACTCGAGATTTGACTCTCTAGAGACTTGGGTTGTGACATGACATGGACTTGAGAGGGATGCGTCTTCGCTCCCCCTGTAAAGCCCCAGTTTCCCTCCTGTAGATCCAGGTCTAAGACTGGAGAGAGGAACAGGAAGTTTCAGAGAGACCCATGAGGAAGGATGAGGGAGGGGTGGAGGGAGGGAAGAGACAGCGGAGAGGTCCGTCTCCTCCGCTAATAAAGCTTCAGTCTGCGGAGGGGAGGAGACACACTTCACTGCTGAGAGGAAAAGTGAGACAACAAGGGTGTCTGGTGCTCCATCATCCCTCCGTTTCTCTTTCAGCTTTAGACGTCTGATCACAAGATTTCATTCTGGATTCATCTGATCTTGTTCTGCATCTTTCCTGATGTGAGATTCTCAAAACACTGGATCTGAAACATCGAGCAAAGGTAAGACTTTCACACCTTTCTAGCTTGTTTACACGTTCAGTTCCAACGCTGCAGGCAGAAATATGAAAGTGTCCTTGTGATAATCTTGACCTTCTTCGTGACGTGAACTTCCTGTTAGCTGTAAACACTTGAACAGAGCTGAGAGTGGACACAATGCTTCCTCGTAGTTTGACCACAAAGTGCAGACGGTAAGGAAAGATAAAGGGTATGTGAAGTAAAGTACGACGTCTTTAGTGAAAAGCTCCGGAAGAGACGGGGAAGTTATGTGTCGTTAAAATGAGAGAAGACAAAGGTGGTATTCAGTGTTGTTTCCTGTCCTGGAAACTGACATGATCTATTTCAGTAAACATAAAGAGTAGAGCGTCAAACTGGGCGATCAACTTTTCTATTTTCTAAGAGAACATGTAGTCATTTTGTTTTTGATTTCACAACATTACACGTTTTGAAGCCCACAGTCGCCTGTCATTGATAAACAGCTTTTATTTGCATCTCAAGTTACTTGCTCCTAAATTTAGACTCCGGACAATAAACTAAAGTGCTGCATGACACCAAGGACTTTCTGAAGTAACAGATTTCTGGTTGAGCAAACACGAAAGTCTAAAACTGTGACAGGTTTCATTCATCTAATGAAAGATGCCAGAGCAGAATTATTTGAGTCATTTGCTCTTTGGCTTTTTAATTTGTGACTTGTGACTTGAAACTCTTGGCCCGAGTGCAGCTCTGCTCTCATCCGGCTCCAGTTGCAGCAGTTAACATGCGCTGCATCCACTGCACTCTGTTTGTAACGTTAACACAGTCGTCCCCGACAAATGCACTATTTCCTCCTGTTTGAGCGACGATCAGCAACAAGCCGTGTATTCAGCCGTGTTTTGGTGGAAATGTGATTATCTGAAGGGCGCTAAGAATATGAATAACAAAGGAAAAGTAGATTATGATGCAGGAGTCTTTTTTGAGTGAGTTTGACACCTAAAACACATTTTCAGTGGCGTACTCCTTTAATGTCACCTCCTACTACAGCATTAATCAGAACCCAATGAGTCTGAAGTGTGCACAAACCAAATCTACTTCATTTCCAACATTGCAAAAAGGAATGAAAGCATGTTAAAGCCTTCATGGAGCATGTGTACGGAGCTGCTGTTTGATGTAATCCACCAGAGATCAGAGGATTTACAGCTTGTTTTTGTCAACTCCCTGCCTTCTGAGACCTTATCGCTCCGCCGTCTGCTGGCGAGGCAAATCTCCTTGGCATCCATGTCATTAGTCAGGATTAATAGAGACTTGTTGTTTCACAGGCTGCAGGGCAAAGTCTGCTGGAACAATCATTTACAGCCGCAGGAGGTAGATAGTTTCATGCAACCACAACAAAATACACTGTGGTGGAATTAGCTTGAGGCAGTAAACAAGGGGAAACAGTCAGCTTCCATCAAGAGGAAGAACGCGCCTTTCAGCAGCTCCAAAACCGTCATATTTACATGACGATTAAAACTTATATTAAAATGTACAACTTCACAACGAGTCACCATCTGCCATCTCTCAAGTTTCCACAGAAAACAGACAGAGTGGAAAACCAGCGAGCGACTGTGTTTAAAATGCTGCTGCTGCGTCTGCTGCGTGAACCAGTGCAGCTTTGTCTACGCTGGTCAGACTGAGGAGAAGTGAAAGTGGATTAAGAGACTGAGGCTGAGCTGCCGGACAGAGAGAGTTACAGAAAAACGTGACATGTTGTGTCGTTAAAACAGCGGTGAGCTTGTCTGAGAAAATCATCACACACAGAAACCCTGTCATCTGAAACTGACGACTGTTTTAAAGTTCCTAACAAAAGTTTGCTCCACAAATTAAAATGAAGACCTCTAGAAGTGGCGACCCTCCACTCTGGAGGAGAAAAAAAAGGAAAGTTTCACAAACTGAGCTGCAGTATTATATCATTATATATCTAATATACGATGTCAGGAGCCCAGTTTCAACTGCACAGCCCAGACAAAGCTCATCTTCCAAAAACAAGCTTATTTGTAATTTTCACAGCTTAATATCTTATATATCATCTCTCAGAAAAGTGCACTACCAACATTAAGTATACAGAAGTGAACGGGGAAACATGCAAACCATCTGCTGCCCATTCTGCGATTCAGTTGTCTTTGGAATAAAAAGACAATAACATTTCCTCCGAAAGAAGCAGTTTGCATGAGCGATGATCGCCATGAACCAGTCCAGGGCTCTTCAGCTGACAGCTGACTTCAGACCCACACTTTTTTATTAATTAGTGTGTGAAAATCTAAAGTTTTCACATCGCAGAAGATGCAGCAAAGCATTACAACGCGAGCCTTGATGCGTGAGCAGGCGCTCTGGACGGTACTTTACCTGGACGAATGCTGTGAATAATACATTTCTGATCATCTCAGAATATCAAACTAGCAACTCAGAGTCGACTTGGACGGTTCAGATACGGCCACCACGGCATTTATTCTAGCGGTCACCAGTTAACGCAGAAGAAGACCTTTTCTCGCCGTTTGACGGGGACCCTCCAGTTACATCACTGTGACCTCTGACCTACATCCACCTCACATGTGGGTCACAGCGGAGCTAAAAGCAGCAGCTGTGTGTCTGAGAGGTAAAAATGGGGCCGCTGACCTTTTGACTTGGATGCTACTCGACTCTCTGGCTAAAACAGAAGCCACTCCTGAAACACAAAACTGCACCATCACTCTCGTGTGGGGGGGGGGGGGTTGGCAGACGTTGGCTTCATTTCCTGCACATTCTTGTCTGAAGTCTGGGGATGAGATTTAAAGAGGGTGGCGAGCTGACCGGAGGTGGGTCTTTGCATGAGAAAAGAAATGTTTGTTTATCATCAGTGAACCGTTCAAGCTGATTGAATTAGTGGTGCAGAGGACGGTGTTTTCACATATCCTTCCTCCTTCCTTCCTTTCTTTCCTTGTTTCATCGTTCTCTTTCCTTCCTTATTTCCTTATTTCTTTCCTCTTGTCTTTGTTGTTCTTCTGTCTTTCTTTGCTGTTCAGCTAATGTTCTCATTCAGGCCTACTGACGGATGCAACAGTTGAATAAGGAGAGATTCTTTCTTTTCCATATTAAAAGTGTTAATATGAGCTCGACGTACAGATGAACGAGGTGGAGGGAGAGAAAGAGAGACATGGTTACAGCTTTAAGGGGAGAAAAGGAGAAACAGACTCTATAGGAGGCTGAAACAACAGTGACCTCTCCCCTACATGTTACTGGCACTTCACACTTATATAAGCTGAGTTTAGGTTTCTCTTACACAACGCAGCAGCAGCAGACGATGAAAGATGGTCACATAAGAAATAGTTCAGGTCGGTTTTTCCAGGTTTATAGAGTTTACTCATCTTGTCACTGGATACAACTCTACACGGCATGTTTAAGTTTCTTTAAACCAAAAAAATCTGATCAAGTTTGTGACCCACATTTGAATATTCAAGCACTTTCATAAGAATTGCAAACAGCCGCATGACAATAACTTCATCATTCAACTCAGGTGGAATAAGAATAAATAATACGGGATAAGTGTATTTTTCTTAGCAAACAAACATTTTTACTCTGTAAATCTCTGTATTTTACGCTCTGTAGTTTGGACATGTTACGTCTTCATCAGTGTTATTGTCCACTCGTGTCTTTTCACTTGGTACTGATGATGAATGGATGACAATGGTCCTGAACATGTAGAAGGTGTATAGAGCCAAACAGTGGAATGTTCCTGATTGGCTACTTCAGTCACCTGATGTCAATCCACCTGATCAACTGCTGAAGACCAGAGTGAGGGCAAAAAGCCCCAAAACACAATCATTTATCCAGTAGAGGCCTGACAGAGGGTCTGCAGGGAACATCTGCCAATGATTTGACACCAAATATGAATTATTTTACTTTATTTAAGTTTATGTTAATTACTTTCTGTCTGTTGGAATCAGGGAACTATGTATAAAAAAGGCTTCATTCACTGTTTGGATATCCAGTGTGGATGTTAACAGCCTCAGATTGCTTTAGCCTCACTAACGTGATGCATTTGCATGTGAATCGGAGGTTGGATCACTCAAAAGGGGGCGAAAACAGCGCGATACGAAGCTCCAGTGAGTTACGAAGCTGTAGATGACCTCCTGATCACCTCCACCCACACCTCCTTCACTTGCATTGTTAGATCAAGAGAATGACGGAGGAAGTCCAGCAAAATACTAACGTTTTACTTGAAGAGTGTATTTCTTTATTTCGCGGTCTTCGTCCGTGCCAAACTGCTTACAGACTGCATGAGAGGATGTGCTGTTGCTGCAGCGGTGGAGATGCATCATAAACACCACACACGTGATGCAGCACAGAAGTCAATACTGAGAATTCAATCCGCCTCAGCGTGTGAAGAGAGCCTGCCTACATATGAAACACCACGAAGACTCAGAGCTGTGAAATTACCCACTTTAAGTCTGTCAAAGTAACATCCATTAGGAAACAAATCTCCCTAAATACACGAACGCCAATATTTACTTACACTGAACTGACAAACACACATCCAGCTGCATGTTGTTCTGTCTCTTATTATATATTTGCACATATAGAGCTAATCTTCCATGCTTTTATCAAACATTCGACGTTCAAACCCACAGAATCGCAGAACGAGGACAACAGTGAAATGAGTGTTTACAGGACAAACAAGAAAACCTGGAAAACTGGAGCAGCAAGGATTATCTGTAAAAATAAATGACCAGCTGCTTCCATGAAAGCTGTCACCAGCCTTAGATTTCAACACTAAAACAAATATTGTGGCAGCTCCTGTTACCCGAAAAAGTAACTTTTATCTAAAGCTAACACTGAACGAGGACAAACATACATGCAGCCCCCGGGCTGTTGACTTTGACTTTCAGGACACGTCACTTTAATCCTATTTTGACAGTTGATCACCAGCGTACCTGCCAAAATCCTCTTTATTATCTGATCCAAAGAAAGAGACCTGGTTTCTGAGCCACCTGACGGACCATAACCACAAATCAAATAACTAGCCTCTGTATCAGAAGGTGCACACATTTCAGGGTGGAACAGATGAAGTATTGTGACGGACAACTTTGGTAGTTTGTATGTTCCTGAGGTGCATCTCAGAGGCATCGCTTCAGAAGTGTTGGGAAATTATTTGATGCTGAATCTGACGAAGCCTCCCAGCTTCCCTTGTAAATTCCAAAGGACACATAATCGATCTTTGAGGCTTTACGGCTCAGATATTTGAAACCAGCAGGATCTTGACGAGCAGCAGACAAACAAAACCACACACAGTTTCTAATAATAGCAGCATCAGGTTCTGATAACAGCAGCATCAGTGTTCCAGGTTGAATAATCGTTTCCTCTGTTTGCTTTGCTCAGCTCAGTGTTTGCATTTCCCTCTTCACGGGTTAGGGTTAGACTTTATTCTTTGGACTCTCGGTTGGTGAAGTTTTCGGTCTCTGCAGGTGGCGCTCTATTCTCTGTCTGTTCTGGCTATAACTGCTCATGCCAGCTGACGAAGTTTTCTATGTGCCAACAGTTTATTTCCAGCACAGACAGACCAGGAACCCAAGTTGTGTCCCGGTTCAACAGCTTTATTTATTTTATTTGGTCATTATACAACACAGGATCGCACAATGAAGCGCAGTTGTAGCCTCCTCCACGCTACGCACAGAAAACAAATAAACGAATATTCAAATATTTTAAATTGGAATAGTATAAAACAAAGTGAATGAAGGTATCAATAAGGGAAGAAATAAAAAAGGAAAATATACAGATATTGACAATGAACTGTAACTTTATTAACTAAATTTATCAGAAGCTAATCTATTCTGCCATCTTTTACAAACAGGAAATGAGACGTGGATTAATTTTGAATTTGGACTTAATATAATCAGCAATGATTCTGGTAATCAATTAATTATCGAAGTTGTGTTTCAAGTAACAATTTTCAATTCCAGCCTTTTATAAGTGAAGATCTTTATTAGTCAGTCAGTCTGTCTTTATTGTCCACAAGGGAGAAAAGAAGTTTGCAGTTGTTTCAAAAAGATATTTGAACAGGGAACTTGTGAGGGACACTTTACTCTATTTTCTGACATTTAATAAACCAAGTAACCGATCAATAATAATCAATAATTAAAGTAATCTAGAGTTGCAGCTCCACAGTAGATGTTAAATCAAGCTGTGACTTTGGAATTTCAAAATTAAAAAACTTCACAAAAAGCTGGTAAACTGTCTATTTTCTGTCCATGTTGTTGGATGTGTGTTTCATTCAAAGAGAAACGCAGCTCTAGTAATATTTTTACTTCGTCATTAACACAATATCTGATGTCCAGCTGATGAAAGTGAAGTTTAGACTCAAATGTGAAAAATCAGACAGCTTTGTGGTTTGACCTGAGTCACGACCCCCCCCCACTCTCTCTCTCTCCCCAACCCCCCTCCCCAGGATGTTGACCCTGTAGGTCGACGACCCCAAACATCTGACTCGCCATGACCAGCGTCAACTCTCCAGCCTGTCTGCTCGCCCGCAACCACTTCTACAGAAGTATGATCACACACACACACATTGAACCTTTGACCTTTGACCTCTCTGGCTGAACTCTGCATCCCTCCAGGGAAAATAACATCCTTTGCTTCTTCACTCATTTTGCTGGACTGGGACGTTGTTGAGCGCTTTAAACACTATTTCTGTTTTCTATTATTTGAGCTACAGAATATCTGCTGGTTTTCTTTGAGTGTTTGATGAGAATCTTTCTTTTTTTTTCACAATTTATAGACTAAACAAATAAGCAAATCTGTGATCAATAAATTCAAATAATGAAAATTATCATTAGTTGCTGCAATATTTCAAAAAAGCTCATAATTGCTTTCAATAATAATATGTCAATAAACAGGGAGCCAAAACAAGCAATTCAGTTTGAAGATGTCACCGTAAGCTCTGGGACATTTTAATGGACGTTTTTTTAACTATTTTCAACCATTTTAAAGATAAATGATTAATTAGAATATTGAGGAAATAATTAGCACATTAATCAATGACAGAGATAGTCCTTCAGTTGCAGATATAGTGTGTTCTGTGGACACTGTTTCAGGAAGGATGACACGCAGCTTTTTTTAATGTCATGTTTCAAACAACCAATAAATCAATCAATCAATCAATCAGTCAATCAATAAATAAATAATTTGCCTCCATTGTTTCAGAGTGGAGACAGAAAAACGTTCACCAGGGTCTGGATGAGGGCCCGGGACACTGAGGGCAGGTAGAAACTCGCCTCTGGAGAAAACTGGAGGTAGTTAGAAGGTTTTGACAATGATGAATTAATCTACTGATGTTTAAGTTTGATAAGAATAACTTTGTTTAGTGAACAAAACTACACGCAAAGACAAATGCAGACATTAAAGAGGTACAACATGCGACTCTTTTCAGCATTAAAACGTTTTTTATTTTGTTGAGTTGTTTACTTCTTACCAACAATTTTCAGACGTAGAGAAATCTTTCATTTTAATCAAGGTAACGGTCGTCATATAAAGAGCATGCGTCAGCGTTGTGGTTGTCTGCCAGAAGCTGTCGGAAATGTACTTTTTACCCAGTTTAAAGTCACGTTTTTACACTTTTTTTTTTAGAAATTAAGCATTTTAGACATTTATCAGGGAAAAAAGCTGAGCAGACTCGCAGCCCCCCCCCCCCCCCCCGGGACGTCACGTGAAACTGCTTTACGATGAACACTGAAGGAATCCTAACTGTGAGGAGATGACTACTACTAACTCCCATGATCCCTCGCTACTTCATGACGTCACCAAGCGGCGTCTTTTGTTATTGTTTTGATTGAGAGAAAATTACATGTTGAATAATGACAAAACAGGAAGACGTCACAGTCCCGCCCACACTGTGTTTGACTGACAGGTGATCTTAAAGATGAGGAACAGAAACACTACTACTATTCATGCTCCCTTCTCCTCTTCTTCTTTCTCAGATTCTCTTCTTGCTTCTGTGTCACAGTGACATTTGCTTTTAGCAGCAGTGTTCACTTCATCTCTCTCTCTCTCTCTCTCTCTCAGACTTGCCCCCCAGTCCGGAGCAGATGAAGCCGGTGTTCAGCTGTCACAACGACTCCGTCAGACACAAACAGAAACAGCTCACCCTCTTGGTCACCATGGCAACGCCACCTGGTAAACCTATTTACTTACACAGTCACTATAAGAAGAGGGATCTGCTCCCATTCAGCCACAAAAGCATTACTGAGGTCGGCCACTGACGTCGGGTGATGAGGCCTGGCTTGTAGTCGGTGTCCCGGTTCATTCCGGCTGGGTGGGGTTGAGGTCAGGGCTCTGTGCAGGCCAGTCAGCATACGGGGGCCTTGTCATGTTGAAACAGGACAGGCCTGCTGGAACAAGAAAAGGGTCGTCCTCAATCTGCTGCCACAAAGTCAGAAGTGCACTGCTGCCTAAAATATCAGCATCATGATGAAAAAACAGCCCCAGGAAGTTGGATGTCAGTGATGAAATGAAATCTTTCTTTTTGGAAATGGACTGAAAACTTACCCAACATTTAGATCAAACATGCATCACGAAAAAAACATGCGATTTGGGTGAAATGCAAAAAATATATATGACCAGTGGAGGCCCTGGTGTTCAAATAAGTAGGTCTACAAGAACACATGCTGCATATACACAGACATGCCTGCACGCTCAGTAAGTAGGTCAGTATACAGTGTACACACACACACACACACACACACACACACACACACACAGCAGTCTTAAACCTAGTTCCAGTGGCCTTGTTAAACCAGGTTAAGTCCAACTGGTTTTTCAGACATGGTTTAGAAAAGTTATCTTTGGCCTATTCTGCATTTAAACGACAAGGCTGAAGTTATTTCAAAAGGCCAAAACTAACGCTGTGTCAGTCCGTCGCTCTGTACTTTCTGACTTCCCTGCTCTGTCTGTGGCTCCGAGGCCATTCTTTCCCACTGAGGACATAAATCTTTGAAAAGAGGCCACAAATAGAAAGTTCCCTCAAACAGGAGGAAACAGTGCATGTGTTGGGGACTATTTTCAGCCGGGGATGAACATTTGGCGCTCTAGTGTTTACGTCGTATTTGGGATTCGCTCAAAATAAACTACAGTGACTGAGATCGAGATGGAGAAGAGAATATCTGATCCTTCCCTCCCAGTTTGCAATGACCAGTGCGCCCAGTGACCCAGAAAAAAACGTATGAATTGATTCATTTGCACATTATGGATTTAACAAAAACTCACAGGTTGGATAAAAGGCAGGAGGAGCTAACGCAAGTTATACTTACAATAAGATATATTTCTAAAACTGTTTTATGACTCAAGTGAGACTCTGTGTTTCCCTCTCCTCCCAGGATTCCCAGGCGGCATTGGAAGCAAAGGATTATGGGTCAACATTGTCCTGGGCTCTTCTTCTTCTTCTCCTCTTCACTTCACCTCCAAACCAAGCAGCCCTGCTGATCGGGGCGTCAAGTAGAAGGAAACGAGCGCACCTCATTGGTTCATAAACTGAAAGGAAGTTAGGAAATCAGGATCCTTTAACTTCCCATTTCTCAGCCCTCTGCTGCTGCTCAGGATTTGACAGCCAGGGTCAAACGGACGAGCACAGACCAGGTGGACGAACTCCACGTAAAAAGACACTTAAGAAAGTACCTGATGTTTAATATCAAAGCCTGTTCATGCAGCGAAATATTTTAGATTGCAATGTGAAAGTAGAGGCTTCAAGCGGAGTCAAAAGTTACCAAATATCATCAAAAAGTTGGATTTTGATGATACGTGTAATGTGGAAACTGGTCCTGAAACTGAGCCTCACAAAGTGATCCCTTCAGGGGGCCAGCGCCGTGACAATCCAGGACTTTATGTTTGTAAGATTGTTCCCAGTGAGTTATTTTAACTCCAATCTCAAGTTAAATGTACAGGTAAAAAATACAAATATACACACACATATGTACCTAACAAGTACCTGGAGAATATGATTTATAGGCATCTATGTAGGACCACGATGCTTCATTTATAACAACATGTTGTGACACATTTTACCACCATCAAAAATGCAGATATTGCATTTGGCCAAATTATGATTTCAATAATATTTCGAAGAATTGTTCGGGATAATTAAATATATGTCATGATGTCCTGCCCAGGTTCACGGACATTTGAATTTAAATTCTGACTTTTTTTAGTTGGTTTTGTGGAAGAATGAAGACGGCTGCTCGTCTCCGACGCGTCCCACAGAAACCTGAAGTATCCACGGCAACAAATAACTGCAAGTCTGAATCTTGTGGGAGAAAAGCTGTTGAATCAAAAGTGCATTTTGAAATCAAGATGTGAATGTGAATAAGAGAAAAGATGAAGGGGGAAAATAAAATATGAAAAGTGTTTGGGGTCGTGTTTATGAACCATCAGGAACCTGCAGAAATTAATAGAGAAAATGATAGCCGAACGTAAACCTGATATTCACTGTCTTTCAGCTGTGTTTTGGTCTCCATCACTTTCTGAGGGAAATATCTGCCTCTGTCTCGACAGCTTCATGCTGCGGCTGAAAACTAAATTATGAGAGTGAACCAAAACAGTGAGCTGGTGGACGCTGCGAAGCTCTGCAGAGTCAGGTAATAACTCTCTGTGGGTCAATCACTATGAGCGGCCCTTTTCACATACAAGTAGTCATGTGATTAATATAAAAATATTGATTGTAGCCTAGCCCAGCCTCAGGATCTGAAATACTTGAACCACCTCCAAATCTGACCCTTGAAAATTCTTAATTCTATCATGATACTGATTTGAACCATAACACCCGGCACTGTGACCAGGGAGAGGGAGGGGAGCCCGACAACAAGAGACTGAGATCCGGATAGAGAAGATCAGCTACTTCACTCCCACTTTTCGATGACCCTCTGAACACCCAGTGACCTGGAAAAACTGCAGCGTGGGAGGACGGCCGGCCGCAGAACAAATCCTCTTTTCAACCTTTCAACACTGTCATGCAGAGGGGGCCACTTTACAGCAGCGCCGCTCCCATTGTTTGTCTTTCCCCCGTCTCATAGAGACACACAGAGACACCGAGGGGCTGAATAGGGGACAGCACTGCTTACACAAACCCATTTTACAGCCAAATGGGAAAGTCCTTGCGTCAGGATTTGTGCTGCAGTCAGCAGAGAGATTTTTCTCCACCTGTCAGGAAAAACTGTACAAGTGAAATGGTGTTTGCTTTCTGCACGTCCTCTGTGACTGATAGCACTGTTATCATATATCTTTATATATTTTTTACATTTGACTATTTTGAACTATTTTGTATCGGACTGCAAATAGTGATTATTTTCATTAAGGATTAATCTGATGATTAACACACATCTTGTAAAGTAACTAAAGTTATCAAATAATTGTTGTGCAGTTAAAAGTACAATAATACTGGACTGTAGTGGAGGAGAAGTACCTCAAAATGTGTACATAATTTACAGTACAGTACTTGAGTAATGTACCTAGTTACATTCCACCACTGCTTATTTCTCCATTAAATCAACAGCCTGAAATGACGTAAATATTCCTCTAGGAAATAAAACCGTCCAGACTAGAGGCAACATCACGTGACTGTCGGTGGGTTAGCTTGTTTATAAGTCTACAGGAGCGGAGGTGGTGGTTAAAAGGAGTTTACGAGACTTAAAGTAGTTATTTGGTTTCAGCAGCAGATGCACAACAAACACCAACAGAAGGTAACAACCTTCTTCACAGAAGGTGCGTTTGATTTATGCTGCAGGGCGGGAAGAGTGTGTGTGGAAGAATACTTATTAATTTTTATTTTTTTAATTATATTTACTAAATACCATTAGTGTATGGATGTTATCTAGAAAACTGGACTTTATTAAAAAAGAGGAAGCAACCAACAAACATGGGAGGTGGATGGAAGTGCGGTAACTACTGATAATTGGCATATAACCAACTTTTATAGCAGTGTGCTGTGTGTTTTTTTTATTATTAAGTGTTTGCCCTTCTTCCAGATGACTTCGAAGTTTAAATGTAGACTGTAAGGCATTTTTCTTTCCTCTGCTAAAGGCACTGAAAGCAGCTAATCCTGGAACTATCAACATGAGAGAAAAGCTTGTCCAGATATTATTTTGCAAACAAAAACACATCCAAGATTTAGGCCTTTAAATTTAAAAAAAAAAGGGAAGTTGAAAGCCGAGACTGTATAGAATACATTATATATGTTATATACGGTCTATGGTTGGAACCCTGGAATGTGTTTTTACCCATAGGAACTGCTGGATACAGTTTCCAGATGTGTTCCAGTGTTTGGACACTGATCCAACCAGCAGCAGCAGCAGTTGGAGGACGTGAAGTGCTGCTCTTTCAGTGTTTACTCAGTTCCTGGAATAGCCCTGTACAAAACCAGTGAACCACTCCCTGGCAAGCAGACACCTCCTGGTCCTTACACCGCTATGGAAAACATCACTTGGCAAACTAATAAATTATAAATCATTTATTAGGTTAAAAAGTTAAAATCATGTTAAAACCACAGAGAAGGTTGTATGTGTACTTAGATGAACATTGAATTCGAACAAAACTTCTTTTGTAATGTTTAAACAAACCTCTCTTCTGTTTGGTAATTGCAGTGTTTGAGAAGAACAAAGACGTGAACCCAACACAGAACATTAGGCTGCAAGAGTCTACTTTATTGCATTTGCAATCACAGGGTGACAAAAGTGAAAAATGTTAAACAAAAGGCATGTGGATGTCTACGCACCACAGTATGACAAACACTGAACAGTACAAATGTTAAAAAAAAGAACAAAGGAGCCTATCAGTTGCATCATCGTCTTGTTTTTTTTTTTGTTTGTTTTTTTTTTATTTGAATTATTTTTTTTTCTTGGTTGTCAATAAAAATAAAAAAAACACAAGGTTACCAAAACAAAACACAAGTAAGGCAGCCTATACTACAATGAATAATAATAATATAAAAAAAACTAATAAGGTTGTAAACGGGATGTCTTCCCGTCACCTAGCGTTGGTCGCTGGTTTGATCCCCCCCCCCCCCCCGAGGTGCGGCGTGGATCAGAGTGAGGCTGCAGGATCAGGAGGAGGTGGGGCTTCCTGCGTCGCTGCTCTCACTCACTTGGCGTTGCATCACCATCTCCCTGGCAACGCAGGTGATCTGACCATTCGTCACCGCACCTGGGACCCCCGCCCTGAGAGAGAGAGAGATTGTGAAAAGCTATTCTTGATACTGTATAAACACAAAGGGTGTGTCTGCCAGCTAAGCACACCAGGACAGATTTCATTGTCTACACCATGGATGTATTAAGGGAGCTCAATGCAGCGCGCCACTCAACCTTTCTGCCAATTTGTCCTAGTGGCCACTCGCGGTGTTGCAACGAAAACCTCCCCTGCAGCCCCTGAAGCATTTCCCTCAGAATATAAAAGACATCCGTATAACTGTTGACAGGACACCTCACACTTTAAACAAGCTCAGTTATGACTCTCTGTTCTTCCTTTTTAATATCTTTGATATTTGTTGAACTGATCCACAGCCCTGAAAAGCTCATTTTATTTGCGTGATACAGAGTTGGACTGAGCTGGACTGGGCGGGGCCAGCAGGGGTGCTCAGGTGCAGTGGGCCGGGCAACATGGAAGCAACTGCAGAAGCTAGAAAACCTTTCTGGCTTATGTGCTGGCCAATCAGAAGGAGGTGGGGCTGAGTCTGATATCCAGTTCCTATAATACATCCAAGGTCTACGCCCTGTCAGGTGGTTTTGGTGAACAACATGTAGCAACACGTTACACAACATTTATCAGTGGAGTCTCTAACAAAGTCTGAGACAGATAAATTGGGTGAAATTATGACACTGTAAGGACTATGACCAGGATTAGAGTAAATAAGACACCGTGGCTGTGTGTGTGTGTACTTATACTTACTTCTGCTGTGCCTCCTCCGTCAGTGGGGTCATCCCTGGCTGCTTCCCAAAGAAGAAACTGGACCACCAATGGCCAGAGTCCTGCTTGGGGAGTCCTGTGGAGACAGAACATGGAGGCATCAGGCTTTAAGTTTATACAGGTAACACTGCACCTACTGTCCATTTAAAACCAACCACAACATTAACTTCCAGAGGACAGTATTTAATAAACCTTCCTCAACAGATTAAAGATTAAAGACTAAATTGAGGAAAAGTACCAGCAGCTGCAGTCGCTGAAGGGAGACAGCAGACCGAGTACGACAATGTTAGATTGTGGAGTACGTGTGTTTGAGTATGAGGGTGTGTTTCAGCAGCTACACTCAGAAATGACTCAGGTTTCCCCTCTCAGGACTCGTGTTTGGCTCTGTGTCAAACTGACTGCGACACCTCGATTAGTGTCTGAACAGCTGCTTTACATTCAGGCTGTTATATTTATAATACAGCTGCTGTGTGCCATAATTAGCTTCTAGGCCAAGCTAATTCTAAAGTCATATATACTGTGTGTGTGTGTGTGTGTGTGTTTATACAGTCTACAATGTGATCTTGTTTCCTACATTTCATCAAGTATAAACCAATCATTGCTTACTTGGTTATAACACCAAGAAACAATGTAAACCATCTAATCAAGTATTACAATTTAATACTATACAGTCCAATACAGTCTTAAAGTTCTCTTTTCTCTGTTGTTTTTTCATCTGTTTGTGGTTGTAAATATAATTTTTCCATTATAGCTATGATTTTACTGCTAATTCCTCACTCATGCCACTTTTTATTTATTTGTGTATTTATTTTGTCCTTTTCAATCAAATTGAATTTCAGAAAACTAACAAAATAAGCAGTATGAAGGGCATGTGCACTGAACTGTCCATGTATGCACACACACACTGTCACCTACTGCACTGTGGTGTGTGTGTGTGTGTGTACACTTTTTAGCACCCTGACACCATTAAAAAGCTGACGCAGCCGTTAAAACAGGCATGCCAACACAAACCTGAGCCAGCACTAGACTGTTGGCCCAGCTGGTTTTTACATAAAGCTGCACTGAGATGCTGATCCAGAATTACTGGTCAAGTCAGCAGATATTAACTGGTGCTGAGGGTTATATTGGTGCACCGGGGCTGAACACGTGTGTGCCAACGCTGGGTTTTTTATGTGAATACTGACATCTGAATGGGAGGTTAAAGAAATCCCGTAATCCTGAGAGAAAAGTGAAAATACGTTTCTGCTCTTCCGCTCTTCTAGAAAGACCAGAAACGAGAGCTCGGTGTATTCCAGGATGACTCAACCATAGTAAGTCTGTGTGATCTGAGGCAACAGCTGACTCAACCACAGCAATGAGGTTAGTGAGGTTCCCGAAACTGAAGGTCTGCCTGCGATATTGGTGTTGTGACGTGGATCAAGCAATGTCACAATCTTTTGACATTTGTTGCTCAAACTGCACACAGGATGTGGGCCAGTTGAATAAAACAATATTCAAACAGCTGGCTATAGGCTCCGACAGGCAGAGACACCTGGATCCGGTACAGGGACACACTCCAGTGGTTGCTGATCCTCTTGAGCAGAACACACTTCTGTCCAAATACACAGCCATTTAAATGACTCATTCTCTTGTTAGAGTTTTGAGTTTTAACTTCCCATGAGGGTCTAAAGTCTGTTTCTAAGGCTTTTCCGCACTAACACACATTTTTTTTCCCCTTTTGCATGGATCCAAACACACACCTGGATGGTGAGGGATGACCTCCCCGCTGTACTCCGAACTGCCGCAAGAGCTGCTACTGGACGTAGAGCCGATGCGCCCTGCAGGAGGAGAGAACGATCAGAAAAAAGAGTCAACCAAACTGAGAAGGTGAAATGTAAGGTTCATTTAACATGAATTACTCTGAAGGGTTAAATATTTGACCCAAAGAAGCTGTAAGCTGTAATGCACGCTTTTGATTTGATTTACTGAGGCAGATAACAGGTCTGTTAGGTACCCTGGGAAACCTAAACAGAACATATACTTTACATATATCTACACGCAGAACTCCCATCATAACGAAGAGATAGGTGCCAAATATGTTGCTGTAACAACGGATGTGAGCTTGTATGACTTTAGCGTCTCGTGTGAAGCTATGCTACATATATGAACAAAAAAAAAAGAGAGGCTGGTTTTACACTTCAGACTCTGACCTGGTTACTAATACAATCAGCATTAAACCAAGCTCTCAGCTCCAGACCCAAAGTCACCCTGAGCATAGCCTACACATACGAGTCATGTTTTATTCAGGGTAAAGCAGTGACTCATTACATCTCAGTCTGAGGCACTTTAATGATGCTTTATCTAGTGGGAGTATACTGGGAAGTGACCCGACAGGAGGAAGGAGTCAGTTTCCGCTGTGATGAGGGAATCAAAGGAGAGAGAGAGACTCACTTCGGTAGTAGTCAGTGGTCGCCACGAGAGAACCGCCTGCTGGAATAGCTGCCATTCTACTGTTGATGGTCGCTGTATTGATGGAAACCTGCAGAGGAAAAACAGTTTGATCAACACCAGACTGGGCTACATCACTCACCCAAGCATTTTATTTTTATATTCCCTTCCAGACAAATGCCCACACACACACCGGTCCAAGCCAGACATTCTGATGATCTCATTACAGGGGCTTCAACTGATGATTACTTCATCATCAAAACCATATGTAATTAACCAGTTATTGAAATTATGGCTGCAACTACACTACACTGTTCATTATCGATTGATGTGCCCATTACTTTCTCAATTGATTAAGTAATTGTTTGGTCTACAAAATGCCAGAAAAAGGTGAAACATTTCTAACCAACAGTCCAAACCCCAAATATTCAGTTTACTATCATAGAAACCCACGAATATTCACACCAGAGGCTGGAACCACTGAATGTTTGGCATTTTTTGTAATCATGTATTATGAATCAGCTAGTTGCATATGTCTCATTATATGTCGGTTGTTTCCATAATGACTTTTTTCCGATGAATGGATTAATAACGTACTCCATAATCATGTCAGACAATACCAACAACAGGCAAGTGTTTGGCTGTTTTGCTTGATAAATTACTTCAATCACCGTTTGATTTGTAATCAGATTTTGATGGTGATTGATCAATCGACTAACCAGTTAATCAACGAATCCTTTCAGCACTTATTACATGCAGGAAAGGAGATAAAAATCAGAGAGAGAAACATCTTTGACTCGCAGAAACAAACGAGATGCTTCGATCAGGAACAAAGGAGACACAAATAAACTGATTATGTCTCACGACCAAAATATGTAATTTATAAACCCACTAAGAGTCCTGTTCTCTACGGTTTTGTCCGCAGCAGCACGTCCGCAGCTTCAGCACGATGACGCCACCCCATGTTCTGCAGGGGTCTTGTTTACATTAGAGTCGCTGCACCAAACCGACATTTTGACGTTATGACTGTGTTTCATCACAAACAGCAGGACGGACGCGTCATTTAAGGACACGATGCGAATAAATCAAGCGGATAAAGAGCCGGTCGTAAGGCTGGACCATTTATCTTGTACAGGAGGACATCGTTGTCTCTGACAAAAGACAAAAAACAACATCTACAGATCTGTTGACACTAGAATCGTCAGCTCGTTTAAATGTCGGCACCGCTGTTAATATGATTGTTGGCACTCTGGGACAGAAAACTGGACTACAACGAGAAAAGACTACACACACAAAACGTTTCTTCTTCTTATAAAACCCCAAAACAAAGACACCCACACAGCTCTGCAACAGCTGCCATTATAACAAGCGAGCTAGCTAGCATCGTTAGCTCGCCCCCTCAGCAGGAGCCCTCCACCAACAATAAAACCACCATTTTATAACCTCACACCACCCGAGAAACCCTCACCTGTTAGTGACCCAGACGTGCTTGATGTTCAGTAGCAATTCAACTCAGTCGGCGAGGCTGGGGGAGTAAACGCTAGGCGACGGGGCCCATTTGAAAATAAGTTTTGGGTGAATGTAACCCTCCAAGGTCCGAACGGATGTCAACGCTGCTTCTTGCTGGAACCAACGGTCGGCTCGTGCTTTTATAGAGAGGGAGGGTGACGTAGGCTGCCAGGGGCGGGGCAAACTGTATCATCACGTCATCATGTACTTCATGCAGCATGTTCTTCCAAATGCCGGCAAGAGTTACTCATATTTGTCTTTTTTTTTTTTTTACTTGATTGAAATCAACAAAATCCCCAAAACATCCATCTGTGAAATACGTACTGGATTATGATTAAATCCATCTTGTTGCAAGTAAATTCAACCTTTGTATGCGTAACTTCTGGAAAGTTATTCTTAGTTTATACAACTTCTCATCTGAACTTTCGCCTCAAACACTAGATTTCCATGAATGGGTGGAACAAACTTTTCTTTGTAAATTATATCAATCCCTCGATCGATCCCTCTGTTGCTCAATTTAAAAAACAACAACACATGACTCACGCTCACACTGAAGTTTGTGGTGATTTGTTGTCTCTATACTGATTTTTTAAAATATATTTTATTTTGTTAATTTCTGTTTTTACATTACAACATTTATAAACATTGTTGATCTGGTTCAATACTCTAATACTGTAATACTTTAGCCTACATGTCGCACAGTTAAAATAACATAAAAAAACAAATTTCAATGACTTTTAT
This sequence comes from Enoplosus armatus, assembly GCF_043641665.1. Taxonomy (NCBI): domain Eukaryota; kingdom Metazoa; phylum Chordata; class Actinopteri; order Centrarchiformes; family Enoplosidae; genus Enoplosus; species Enoplosus armatus. The sequence continues at coordinate 24,310,833 of NC_092187.1, read as the reverse complement.
GGAGTCATACTGTCGGTCTGTGTCCAATCACTGACTTTATCATAGTTGACAGAGGTAATGGCCCCTACATAAACACTCTGCACCGTACAAGCAGCTCTCTCTTGTGGTGAAATGTATGAATTACAGTAGTGTCATCATCCCTCAGGTAAATGCAATATAGTAGGTACAGGAGAACGTTTTTGGTTGATAGAAGGGACACACAGTGGTGGAAGTACTCAGATCATTTCCTTAAGTAGAAGTAACAATACCACAGTGTAAAGATACTGTTACAAGTAATGCATTTGAAATTCCACTTGAGTAAAACTACATATATTACCAAAATGTACTTAAAGTATCAAGAGTACTCACTATGAAAAATGGTGATATATACAGTGCTGTGAAAAAGTATTTGCCCCCTTCCTGATTTCTTATTTTTTGCATATTTGTCACACTTAAATGTTTCAGATCATCTAACAAATTTTAATATTAGACAAAGAACCAGAGTAAATACAAAATGATTTCATTTAAGGGAAAAAAGCTATCCAAACCTACCTGGCCCTATGTGAAAAAGTAATTGCCCCCTAGACCTAATAACTGGTTGTGCCACCCTTTCTTATTGTTGAATCATGGACACTGACCTCAACTGAGGCAAGTGAGGCCTGCAGTTCTTTAGATGTTGTTCTTGGTTCTTTTGTGACCTCCTGGATGAGTCGTCGATGCGCTCTTGGAGTAATTTTGGTAGGCTGGCCACCCCTGGGAAGGTTCACCATTGTTCCAAGTTTTCTCCAGTTGTGGATAATGGCTCTCACCGTGGTTCACTGGAGTCCCAAAGCCTTAGAAATGGCTTTTTAACCCTTTCCAGACTGATAGATGTCAATGACTTTGTTTCTCATCTGTTCTTGAATTTCTTTAGACCTCAGCATGATGTTTTGCTTTTTGAGATCTTTTAGCCTGCTTCATTTCGTCAGACAGGTTCTATTTAAGTGATTTCTTGATTCAACAGGTCTGGCAGTAATCAGGCCTGGGTGTGGCTAGTGAAATTGAACACAGCTTTCCAAAAAATGTGGTTAATCACAGTTAATTCATGATTTAACAAGGGGGGGCAATTACTTTTTCACATAGGCCCAGGTAGGTTTGGATAGCTTTTTTCACTTAATAAAATGAAATCATCATTTAAAAACTGCATTTTGTATTTACTCGGGTTATCTTTGTCTAATATTAAAATGTGTTTGATGATCTGAAACATTTAAGTGTGACAAATATGCAGAAAAATAAGAAATCAGGAAGGGGGCAAATACTTTTTCACAGCACTGTATATATAATTGATCATACGTTTTGTATGTAAAATCATAGTAACTAATAACTACAACAGTTAAATATATGTAGTGAAGTAAAAAGTACAATATTTCCCTTGTAGTGGAGCAGAAGTATAAAGTAGTATAAACTGGTTATACTTGAGTGCACCTCGGTACAGTACTTTCCACAACTGGAAACTTGAGTTACAAAAATTCATATCGTATAAATAATTCTTCTAACGTTAAATATCAAAAGCACCTACATGTGTTCAATTCACACAGTTGAAGGTGATGATTTAATTAGAACAATCAAAGGTTTGTAACTACAGTAACCGATGTGATGAAGACAAAACGTCGTTGTCGGCAGGATTCGAACCTGCGCGGGGAGACCCCAATGGATTTCTAGTCCATCGCCTTAACCACTCGGCCACGACAACTTGCGACATTACGTTGTCTGTGCTGCAATGAAATCTCGCGATAGCCGAGCGTGTTTTTAGTTTCTGCTTTGAATCGGCGAAACGGAAAATTAGAGTGAGTATTCTACTATTCATACTCTTATCGGTATGAGTCAAAAGCCCGGAGCAGGAAAACAGCCTTCAGCAGTGCCAAGTTTTGTACATGTAGTGTGATTGAAAGCACAACCGTCCCTGGTGGTCTAGTGGTTAGGATTCGGCGCTCTCACCGCCGCGGCCCGGGTTCGATTCCCGGTCAGGGAACGCGCATTTTGTCATAGTAACTGTCAACTAAACATCATAACAGGTGAAACTCTTCTGCAATCCGACCCATGTGGTAGATAACAAAAGTGAAATGTAACATTACTATACCATTTTTTTTAAACAGTCAACAGAAAACAATTTGACAAAAAATCTAAACATTTCCTGGTTGACTTTTGGTTTTAGAGCAAAAAAGGTAGTAAAATAAGACCACCATCTGATCCACTTCCAGATTCTAGCATTAGGAGTTGTGTTCAATAAAAGTAAAAGACTAAAGTCAAAGTAATGTGTATTGTTTAAATAGCAGATTTCAAGGAGGACATATTTCAAATAGAGTCCAAACACCACTCAGTCATTTAAAGGAATGCTTTATTGATATCCAAACATATACAACAAAACCAAAACATGTTTTTAATTCATTCACCATAATCTTCCAAATCTGATCCCTTTTGATATTCTACATCAGCTAGGCCCAGGACCTAAATAAAGCTATAAGTACTCTACTGTCCTCCAGCCTCTGCAGCGGCTGGCTCTGAGCAGGCTCGTCATGTGCTGCACATCATCCTTTTCCATCGCCAGTCTCCCAAAACTGACTGCAGCTTTAAACAGGCGACAGCTACACAGCAGAACACGTCCATCTTAAGTCATTTAATTCAGTCTTTAATTCATATTTTTCTTGTGGGGTGACATCTTTCCAAAGCATCAACTATGAGGGAATTTCTCCACTTTGTGTAAGAAAAATATGATTTTAAAAGCCAATTCTGAAGTAAATGAGTTGAGATGAACATTTCTTGCATCTACTGTTTTCATGTTGGCGAAGCAGAAAGTCAGAGACTCCATGAGATTTAGAGGCAGAAAGAAAGATTTTGTAACAGATATTTAAATATTGGCAACTTGTTTTTACCTGATGGCAAATTATTTGTACAAAGAACAAAATCTTCTCTAAAGCCCACCTCTCCTAACAGAAGGAAAGCCAAAAAGGAAACATAACACCTAACAGGAATATGTTAACTACCAAAACGACAAACACAAACAAGAAAGTACACTGAAGTTGTGATACTCTGGCAGCAGTTTTGAAGCAGCCTGATGGTTTTGTTTATAAGCTGTGTATATTCCACTACGTGTTTGTTCGTTGAAGAGCTATTTCTGTTTCATCTGGTCATTATTTTTTTAATTTTCTGCTGTTTTGTTGGTCTACATGCAGGTTTAAACCTTCCTGGGAAGTTTTGGCTTAAATCATTTAAAGATCCAAAATATTAATGTATACAACTATACGCTTTTCTACTTCCTCAATAAAACACTTGTCCTCCCATGACACTTTGAGACGTTGCACTGAAGCTGAGCCAGGACACAAGAGCAACATTTTGTAGTTGTAATGAGTGAAAAAGATTTTTGGCAACACGAGAGGCAACATGAAACACCTTCGGGATATAACCAGCGAGACAATTTTGGCATTTTTTTTTTTTTCAAAGAGTTGCCCTGAATTTTGTTTGCTGGGAAAACAGCAGTGTAATATTTTGTCAAACCACCAGAGGCAATGTTGCCCTTGTATCAGCAACTTTAGCAGACAAAAAAACAAAAACAAAGTAAAGTATACAACCTTCTTCTTTGCTTTCAGGTTCACCGTCACCGTTTCTGTGGCCGTGTAGTTTGTAAGAGCTTCTGTTTTGTCACTATGGGGTCACTATAGGTGCACAACCATAAGGGCAACAGTGATTTTGTACAAAACGTTTGTGTTAGTTTGGCCTTGTGCAGTGTGTGTGTGTGTGTTCAGGACATTTAGTAGAAGTTAGTGTGTATTAACAGGAGTGCATTTGTGTTCATTAAGGGGTTGTTGGCAAAGTTTCGCCTATGACAGCGAGATGTTTTCCATGACACTTTTTGTGGCCCGTCGGACTCTAAATATCTTAATGCTAACTCCCTTTCCTTCAATCGAACCAGTCTGTACAACTAAACAAAACAAACAGAAAGAAAGAAAAGACTTTTCCACCAGCTAAACTATAATAACAGGTGAACCATTTAAAGTGAGTAAGGCCGATAGAGAAGCGTTGACATTCACCGGGTAGTGTACACAGCAAAGCATCGTCTCACACTGACTTCTGTGTGTTAACAAAAGGGAGCAGCAGTCAAACCAGGCTGGAAAGAAACACGCAGTCAAAGTGGTGTCAAAACACTTTCAACCCTTGAGCTTTAGTTTGACTTGGAAACGGCTGCAGCAGCAGAGCTCAAACAAATCATTTTGTCAAATGAAACCACTTCGATTATGTTCCTTTTCTTGGCCTGATCAGTGTAATGAGTCAGTTTCATTAACAGTTTTCAGACCACAGACGTACTTTAAACAGAAAAATAACTCATGCCCGTGAAACTGACCCATAGTGTTTCTTTGTTTAGCCTCCCCCTGCTTCTCCTTAAACCTCCCAACCTGATTACTACTGATCGGCAGCATCAGTGACAATATATTTATTCATATATATTTATACATATTGATAAAAGTTATGTAAAAACATTATGCAAAGCAGTGTAAAATAGTTTTAATACAAAATGGTTTAAGGTTTTTTTTTTTTCTGTTTTTACATCCTGGGGTGTTTTTAGGGTGTTACACGAGACCTCGGTCGACTTTGCATGGTTGGTTTTGTACAACTGAGATGAGATATGCACATGCATGTAGCAGTAATAGGTCTAGGAGGGGTTGAGATGTGCTGGATCCTGCCCCCCACCCCCACCCCCACCCCCCTCCAGTCAAACCCCTAACCTCTAACCTGCGAGTGTTCACCCCGCTGGCAACCGCAGAGCTGTGAAGCAAACCGGGGTACAAGTTGGAGAAGAAGGTGGGGATCCTGTGGTGACACTGGCAGGAGCTCACAGTGTGAACGCACGATTTAAGAGGAAGATAGAAGTCAGAAACTAGAAGACAGAACTAGAAGATTTAACTAGCATATAAACTACCATCTTGCTTATGCCCGTAAAATGCTCCTCCACCCTCCGTCTGCAGATATCCTGGTTCCTAAACTCTGAGTTGGGGCCCAAAAATGCACTTGCAGCAGTACTTTTTAATGTTTCACCATGGCCAGATTAACCCACCAGGGGGCCCCGGGGCAAAAATAAACTGTGGTGATTCTAAATCCATGGGCCGTACATTCAACCAATTTGCACTTAGTCACTTTATCTCAAACCAATTGGTGCACAGTGACCCTGGTGTTTTTGGGCCCCGCTTCGCCCCCTCTGTAATCCAGCCTTGTGTATCTTTAAGAAACACAGAATGATGAAGATGAAGTTTATTTTAAGAACCGGACATCTTATAATGCCGTATTAGCCTTTTGTGTAGCCAGGTGATCTGCTGAAACAGCAACAACCCGTTTATAAAAAGGTGTCTGAGGACTGCAGGAGACCAGAGAGTCTGGACTAACAAAGGGGTGAGGGGTTAACTGGGGAGGAAGAGGAGGCAGGAGGTGGTGATGTAACAAAGCAAGGTCTGTAAATTATTCAGGTTTAGACATCAACAAAACATTTTCCTTTCCCTCAACAGCGAGGCAGAAGAACGGAGGCCGTGGGACCAGTAGCGATGGGACCGGCGGGAAAAGCTCATCCCACCTCAAACCCACGAGTCCGCCTGTCAGCGTTTACAGACCTTGGGGGGGGGGGGGGGGGGGGGGCAAAGTGAGTGGCGGCGAGTCGGTGACGTGGAGGGTCGAAGGTCAGGGCTGACTCTGCGATGTGAGGTGATAACAGTACAGTCTCAGGTCGTGAGGAAGGTGGCAGCGAGGAGGAGGAAGAGGAGGAGGGATGCATTCAGAAAGGTGGGTTCTCCTGAGTGGGGGTGGTGTCAGTGGGGGAGCCGACGGCCTCCCCGTTCCCTTTGGGGCCAACAACCTTATACTGACGAAGAGGAGAGAGAGGAAAGAGAGTGTTATTGATCGACAGCGTTAACATAATGACTCTGTTTCCTGTAGATGTTCACAGACTGCATTTAAAATCCATTAGCGTGTCCCAAATCCACACTGCATGCTAAACACACGAAGCACACATGAAGTATATACTACATACTAGTATGTAGTATATACTACAAACTAGTATATACTACATACTAGTATGTAGTATATACTACAAACTAGTATATAATACACCCGGTCCAATTTGGACTTTTTCAAACAAAGCAAACCTTAGAAACAGAGTCCACTTTTATTGGTTGATTGACAAAATAACTATTTTGATAATTGATTAATCATTTCAACTATTTTTCAAGCAATAATGACAAATATTTTGTTATATTTATTATTTATATTCCCAAAAACGAGATGATTTATTGGTCTCATATAGTCTCTTTGACTTTGTTTAATAGTAAACTGTTAATTATTGGGTTTGAGACTGTTTGTCGGCATTTCTCACTTATTTTCTGACACTTTATAAACTAAACAATTACTCAATATAATAATCGTATGATTCTGGACTGTCTTGTAAACTGCTGAACACAACTAACTGTCTGCTCACCTTCAGGTTCCCCATTTTATCCTCAAATGACTTGAAGGTCGCAGAGTTCCTGCAGAACAGAGACACGATGTTACATTCACAACAGAAACGTGTTAACATTACATGTAATGACACCATGGTTATTAATAAGGCTGGTTAACTGTGAACTCCAGCCGTTAATAAAACCATAACTATTATTTATGTTCCACTAAATACATACTAATACTGTCCTACATGTTTAAAGTGTACAATATGATTTCAGTTCAAGATGATGTCACAACTAAGAAACTCACAGGGACACTGAACCAGAACCTTTTGAAATCATAAAAAGATACTGACGACAACATTAAAATTAAATTCTGTATTTCATAGCAGACATGTTCAACACATCACAAGCAAATAATGGATGAAATACACAAAAATACACTTTTCATGCTGTCACAGACTGAAATTCTCTTATCAGTTAGTGTTTGAATAAGATTCACAAGAATACAAAAGTTGTAATCGGATCAATTAGCTATTTGTTCCACTGAGGTTTCATCTTCTAAACAGGTCTTAGCCATGAAACAGATCTTTTTTTAACTGAAACATAAAAGACACCTTCTCATCCCGCACAATGCGAGGACGGTGCACGAAATATTGTGTCCACTCAGTATTTTATTTAACATTTACTCAACTTAAAAGAACCTCATGGGTAAAACGTCTGGCCACAGAGTCATAAGAAGCACAGACATGAACAGATTATCAACATACAGACAGAGTGATGCAGTAATGCAGGTAGAGGTAACGTGTTACACTGACAGGTAAACTGAAGCAGAGGCGAGCAGGTCTGAGTGTTACTTTACCTCATGGCGGGCATACTTATCGAGTGGCGAATGGAATAGTTGCTACTTTGAAAGCGTTAAAGAGAGGAGACAGAAGTGCAAGTGTTATAAAGCAAGCAAGCAGTGACACACACACACACACACACACACACACACAATATAATGCAGTTGATACACCAGTTAAAGGCTCTGTTGGCAGTCTTTAGTCAGCACTTGCCACAAAGCTTCATTTCTCATTCACATGTACTTTAAACAGCAGATTTCACTCAGAAACTAAAGTAAACTTGACGTGTTAATCACTGAAATGCTATGTATAACCATCATCAAAGTAATAGCAAAGCTAAGTATCTATGTGCTGGGGAAAATATACATTAAGGGAATAAATAATAGAGGATGCAATGTTTTTAAAAAGCAAAAGTATCAACAGCAAAGAATGGCAGAGCTTCTCCTCTATGACGAGTTACATTTCCTTCTCTTTAACAGATTTCAGGTTGGTCTGACAGGACATGTTAGTCTTACCTAAAGGAATTAGAGAAAGGTAGAGCTCTGCAGATCAAACCAAGGCAGCGATTAAAAACAAGAAGGAGAGAGAGCGTGAGCCAAAAGCAGCAGCATCGGGACACGAAACCCAAACCACAACAGACGACAGACGACACACAGCAGATACAGCCACGTTGTCAGCTGTGTAACTAAGGAGTTACGGTTAAGTGACATGGTTTTCATGTTTCCTTATCTTCATACCAATGTGATTTAGGGTTAGGAGCCACTGATGGAGGCCTAACAAGCTGAAATGTATTCAAATTGAATTACTAAGTACAAATTAAATGAATTACATCACTCCTTAGCAACACAACCTGCACTGACAACTGTATCAAGGATCAAAATAGGGACATTTAGGACAAGAAATAAATTAAATATGAGAGGAAACACGGTGGATGAACAGATGGAAAGCAGGCGACATGCAGGGAAGGACACTGCAGACACGTAAACAGTAAAGCCGGTGAAAACTGCTGAAATATGATTTTAGTGGGATCTACTGTATGAGAAGCAGCAGGCACGTATCACCTCCTCACACACACACACACACACACACACACACACACACACTTGCATGGAGAGCAAATGTCAATGTGGGTGGATAGATGGAAACATAAATATAATTATAGACGGTTGTGTAAGTCAACAAGGCGCCATCAGACAAGAGACAAGTGAGATGTAAAGGAGTCGGTGGTTCGTGCATCGTCACCGAGTCTATTTGTTTTTCCAGACGTACACATTTTCTCTCTCTCACCCCTCAATCACACGTGAGGAGTTGTTGCTTTGTTCCTTTACTGAACCTCGTCTTGTTACTCATGTTTTCTCACGTTTGGTGCTTTAAGTCTGACCTGAGGGAATCTTCAAAAGACCTCTGAACAGTTTAACAGAAGCAACATAAACACACAAAGTGTGATTTCAGGGTGAAAAGAAGAGGTTCAGCACATTACAGGGATGGTTCAACTATTTTAAAACAAACCTAATTTACTAAAGATGCCAGTTTATATTCAAGCGGCTCAACTTTAAATTTAGTGAACTTCACTTCACTGATGTCTGATGCTAAAAGATATAAATGTACTTTGAACAGATGGAAAATAAATGAAATCATGTTGAACCACCCCATGAGTGAGAGTTAGTAAAATGACCTTTCAGGCTATAAAGCTGTTAAATAGACAAACAAACACTACGGTCTGTTAGAGTCAGTCCTGCAGACTATCTACAGCTAAGGTTAGAGCAGAGAATCTGATCACTGGTCAGCTTGTTGAGACAAATTCAGTGCTACAAGAAAAACAAAGAGCTGTGGACAGTGTCACAGTAACCAAATAATTCAGCTGGCTTCAAAATGATAATAAGTATGTTTATAACCCAGTTATGATCATATTCAGGATGTGAAGTTAACAGAAGACAGAGAGCTCGTCCTCTTTGTCTCATCACATCCAGCTACGCTCTTATTTCTGAGTTAACTTCACATTTGAAGCTGCATTTACTGCTCTGCTGTTTTCTTTTCCATCTTGTCAACTGTAATGGTGAATAAAATAGCTCCATATTAACGGTGTCACCCTGTGCATCTGTATTATGACCAAATGTTTTGTATATTCTGGGTTTGGGATCTTTCTCTTTCAACACTGTCCACTCAGCTCATTTGTTCTTGCAGCCTGGCCAGAGCGTCTGCCATCTTGGCTCTGCTGCGTCGTACCTCATGTCGCCCAGTCTCTTGCTGATGACCGTGCCCACTGTGGTGAGAGCTGCACTGGTCTTCTGCCCCGCCTGGGAAAGAGTCTCCTGAGTCTTCTTGTATCTGCAGAGAGGAAAAGAGAAAGAGGGGGAGGAGGGAGGGATGGAAGGAGAGACGGAAGGTGGGAACAGGAGAATGGAAAGAGAACAATGGAGAAAAGAAAGGAGGACAGATGGTTGGAGTGGAATGAAGAAGATGTGGGACGACAAACAGAGAGAAGAGAAAAAAAAAGGACAGGACAGGAGGGGCGGAGGGGTGGATAGAGGAAAGAAAAAGATGACAGACAGCGAGCAGAAAGAAAGAAAATGGATGGAGCGACAGAATGAAGAAAAAGGCAGATGGATGGGAGAGGGGAGGGACGAGAGGGCAAAAAAGACAGAAATGAATTAGACCAAACCATTTGACCGCAGCGAACACAAAAGCTAACAGTGATTGAAGTTACTGCTCCGTAGAAATGAAGAAGCACAGTATTCACCACCTCAATGGCTACTCACACAGAAATACAGTCAGACATCCTGGGAATTTAGGCCACAGCAAAAAGGCTGCGTATCAAAAGAATATCCAGCAGCCTTTTCCTTTTGTAAATGTACCAACGTGTGTGTGTGTGTGTGTGTGTGTGTGTGTGTGTGTATGATGGCCACTCTGAATTTGACAGCTTACGATCATTTACAAAACAAACATCCGATTCTTTCGATCCTTTTTTCAGCATCTGCTGTATTAGAGAGGAGTTTCAGCACATAGACCAAATGATTCCCTGGAAACACCCCCGAGTACAGAAGCACAGAGAAACCCATCAGTGTTAAAAGGCAGGAATGATTCAGCATGTCCCACTGCAGCCAAGGGCTTGGGATGGTGATTACTTCAGTGCGATGGACAACCCCATCTCTCTGGGTGTGGTTATATATCACATATCACAATACAAACAGTATTTTCTGATGCACATTATAAAAATGCAACTATGACAATGTGTTGTATGTGTTAAACAGGATATTTTAACAGGACAAAGTGGATGAAACGACAATCCAGCTGGAAGTACAACAACTTACAGTTCTTCAACAGAGCATCTTTGTGTACAAAAGCTCAGCAAATAAACTTGAGGAGGGAATGTCAAACTGTTTCACAACAGTGGCTGTTCTGTGTACCAGGCTGGGTGTGGTGGATCATGGCTCGGATCATAAACCCCAGTGGGCTGCTGCCAAATACGTCTTAAGGTAAAACCCAGAGAACTCAGGATGGAGGTATTCAGATCTCTAATTTAGACGATTAAAATCAATGTGCGAGTTGTGGAAAAACATTTTCATGTAACTATTTTTAAAAGGGGATGTTTTGTTTGAGCTGTTTCAGGTTCAAGATACTCTGAATCAGAGCAAACTAAATAAACATGTATTCAACCAAATGGAGTCCAATACAGCCTTCAGCAAAAATCATTTAGCAGACTGGTGTGTTTCCCCTGAAGCCGACAGGAAGAAGTTTTACGTGTTGTTTGATTTCATTCAAGCTGAAATTCAGTGCATCATCTGTGACATTGAGTTGCTACAGGCCTCTTTGGTTTCAGTACATTCCTGTTGTCTGCAGTCTGCAAGAGCTCCTGTTTACTCTTAACATGTATATTACATACTAAAAACTAACACGTTAAGCTTTTAAGGCCTAGGTTAGTCTGTCCTTATGTATGCAGGAAACGATGGATTCGTGTGCAGACTTTTCTGTTCCATCAGAGAGGTATCGACCTTCTCTTCTCACCCTCAGACAGAAAGCCATTAGTAAGTGGATTTCCTAAAATGTTTAACTATTCCTAGAAATATCTGGGAAGTTGGCCTGACAACGGGAATCCACCAGAGAGACAGGTGTGGTCAGACTACACCTGCTAGTATGTGCATGCACACACACAAATACCCTCAAACAGACAAATGCTCGGAAATATGCACCAACTCAAATACATCCAAACTGGCAAAAGCTACCAACAGGCTGAAATAAACACTCCCTCACTGGCTGTTTGTATGAACACACACACACACACACACCTTGGTCAAAAGCCAACATCATCATCAACTGAGGCACTCAAACACACATCAAGTCTCAGCGGCAGAAGGTTCACACAGGTTGAGTAAATACAATTTTGGAGATAAGCTGGTGTGGCCGAGTACCAACGCACACAACTGTGTCCACCAACATGGCCGACCTTCCACACTAAAGCAACACTTGCTGAAGTATATATACACTATTTCACCATTTTAGCTGAATATAAAATGTATAACTTGTCTTTAAAAACATGTTTGGTGTCTTCAGACATAAAGCAGAGAAACATAAATACTAAATTCAGCCACTAACACAACTGAAAAAAGATAAAAATATACTGCAACACCCTCACCACCACAGCAAAAGGAAAACAGAAGAAAAAGGATGGATACAAGAGGGAAAACTCCCCAAAAACAAAGCCAAACTTAAAGAAACCTTAGCTCATCTACAAAAACAAAACAAGAACACAAAAGAGAAAGGGGTCAACTCACGCTTCAGATCGGGCAATGTCATCCAAAGTGGCTGAGGCAGACAGATATCTGAAGACACAACAGCAGGATAATGACACAGGGGAAGAGACACACACTCACAATATAGTACAGTAAAGCACAGTAGATCACAGTAGAGTTAGAGAGTTGTTTGTCATTTCCAACTTCAACGCGGACTCCAAGCGTTTTACTGGCTGGATTTTAACATTCAAACGAAGTTGGTGAAGCTTTTTCTTCACAGGAGAAATGACAGCGTTAACAACATACAACACAATGTAAAATCATAGGAGGAATGCCGACAAACATTTATATATTCAAATGATGAAACAAGACTTTGAGAGGTAGAAAATTAGGTGGGTGGAAAATTAATGAAATTAGATTTTGTACTGCAGGATACTGAATGTGACCCACACAAAATGAGCTCAATGGGATGGGAAACTGTTTGCTCATCACCAGAGGAGAATAATTTGTTTATCTAAACTGCGGAAGAATAATGCCAGCTTATGAACCCAACATGCGTTTATATTTATTTTCAATATTTACAATTGCATAAAAATCTGCTATAATGGAATCTGATTGCAGCAGACTTAGAACTACACTAATACTGTTATTTTATTAACTCAGCTGTTCTCACAGGTGCTCTAAACACCAACACTTCCTCCACAATGTGGAAAATATACCAGATTTCTGAGCTCCAGCTCAATGGAAAATCTTCCCTTCATCACATTTTCTTAGTGTAACAACACCAGTTAGGTAAATAACTAAAACAGGGTAACATGGCATCAGGTAAACGTCTCTCTGTATTGATTAAAAAAGTTTGATCCAGACCATTTTGTCCCATGACTTTACCACCATTGCCTACCCTTGCTTAATCCTTAGTCTTTTTATTTGTTTTAGCACTTAAATTTGTAATCTACGCTGACTCTTAATCAGTGGTTCCCAACATAAAGATCAAGATCCCCACAAAAGGTCGCCCAATAAATCAGAGGTGTTGCAAGGTGACTGTAACCACATTTCTTTTCCCAGTAAGTATTAGGCAACAGCGCGTTGCTGTTCGACTGGCCTGATGAAAACTACATTACTGTGTTACACATAACATTTTAGCAAAATGATGCTACAGTACATTGAAGTACACCTTGTACCTTGGAGATGTTGTGTTGGCTCACTGTGGAGGTGGGAAAATACTACAACGAAGCAGATGAGGGTGGCTGCTCTGATGAAATCATTTTGAATTCATTGTAAAAACTACAACCAAACTTCTCAAGCAAAGTGTCAATGCGCCATAGAGGTGTGCAGTATTTGCAGATAGCAGGAACTGATTTCCCTGCAGATCCTTCTGACTCAACACTACAAGTAACTGTGTTCAGCCAATTGTGTGTCTACACTGTGATAAGAGAGCTACAGGAAGCTGTGACGGCAAAAGGACACAGAAACACACTGTTAGTGGAAAAGCTGCATGTTGATGCTTCAGTGTGGAAAACAGTCCCATAGTAACTCTCAAACACCAAACAGGTTAATAGATCAAACACCAGATAGCACCGTCTATTCATGATTAGAGACAAAGCAAACACACACACAGAGTCCTGCCTGTACCGTATCTAGAAAAGGAGAGGAAGTGTGTTTGTGCCGACTGCTGTGTCAAACAATAGAGCAGATAAGGAAGCACAGCTAAAACACAAGAGATTCATGTGCTGGAGGCTTTGATCACTTTAAGATCCCAACGCTGTGAACGTCTCCCTCAACACAGCCAGCAGTACAAACAGCTTAATAGTATTTGTATATTCAAGTGGCTGCAGACACATGACCGCTTTATACAAGAAGACATCCTACAGAAGGACAGTGGTTCAGTCACATTCCAGAGATGTAAAACTGCCACTTTCAGCTAGCGTGCATGCAGTCAGCGGATGGCAGACTTTGACACACACACACACACACACGTTATCTGAATGCAAGTTGTGACTGCTCACGTAAAAACCAGAGAAGGATCTAAAGGTCTGCTAAACAGGATCAGTATCAAAATTCATCTTTGAACAACAAAGAAGTTGCTGTAATCATCCAATGTCACGTAAATCTAGAGATACATTTGACTTCAGCCTGATGAAGCCTCGGACTAAATACTGAAAAAAGATGTGATATCTAGACAGAGAATAAAGGTGTCTTCAGCAGAGCGATAAACAGTTTGTACTGTGGTGGTAACACTGTCTCTGTTGGTCAAATTAGCCTTCTGTTTAACAAATCTGGCTCACACTAAATCCTGGAAAACCCAAACAGGAAACAGTTTGAATTGGGGCAGACTTCAACAGATTCACAGAATACAAGTGTAATAGGATTCTTAGGTCAAAGGTGAACTCTTCTTCTTAAATTTGTCAGTCATAAGTGAGAGATGGAGCAACTGTATGCAGGCTGGTAGTGTGACTGCACACTTTACATTTTACATGCTTGGCAGAAAAAGGAAAAGCCAAGAAAGGTACAGCTCACAGTTGGACTGAAAACGATCTACGACAACCATCACTGCTCAGTATCCAACATGCTAAATAATAAAATAAAGGTGACCTAGCAGCTATCAGGGGTACATTTACTACCCCGGTCCAGCACTGTTACAGTAACGGGAGACGGCTCTGCTCCACACAAGGCCAGTCTCTATATCGTGACTTACATCAGCACAATGCTGCTTACAGTACAGCACAGTGACTTCATGCAGACCAGCCTCGTCACAGTACACCGTCTGTCCACACTTCACTGTTGAACTGCTGTATTTGTCTCACAGCAGGCAACACAATCATTTGAACAGAAACAGGGTTTTTGTCTCCTTTACATTTGGACGTTCGTGTGTAGAAGTTTTTCTTTGTCAAGGATTTATTTGTATGTAGAAAGAGAAGCGATAATTAGTAGAAAATACTACATTGTTGGGCGAAATACGCACACAGCTTTAGGGAAGGAGGTGAGACCTACTTTCTAAATTGTTATTAATTTCCCCAAGCTGTTAGATTTTTATTGTTATGTTAATAAAGCGCATTTTAAGTGAGCTGAACATCGAGTACAACAGCTGACTGACTCTCTGCACCCACTCTAGTTTTCATGGCAACACACTCTGAGGCTTTGTGCCTCCAACGTATTCATAATTCATAACCCATTTATTTCTTTGTTTAGATCCGTTCGGCTCTGCGGACCTCATAACCTCTCTCTCTCTCTCTCAACATCTGACTAAGCAAAACACCGTCTCTTTCTCTTCCCCTCCCTCCCTCCACCTCTCTCACATTCCTTTCCTCTCCTCCCACTTGTTCCTGCAGCAGCAAGTCTGAGCTGCCCGTCTGGTCGCCAGGCACGACCAGGGCACACGCATGTGTGGGTAAGAGATACAAACACACACTCTTCCTGTACTGTACTCGCCATTGTGTGTGTGTGTGTAGGCCTAAACCTAGAATAATGCGACTGCCTGCCTGTGTTTCTGCCTTTTTAAGCAAATATGTGTAATAATCCACAATTATTCTGGCTGTGTGGGTGAACACATAACTGAAAATCCAAGACGAGAAATGTGAGGGCAGACGTGGATGTCTACTTCTGTGTGCAAAAGTAGAACAAACACTACAAACCAAGACCGGTGCACCTGCCGCTGTTTGTGAATGTGTGCGTAAAAGTCCTGAATATCGTCAGCAGTGTCACCCTGTCAGGTTAGGCAGCCTAGCTGAGAGAGCTCGCCAATCCAGTTCATTTCAGAAGCAGCCACATGGAAAATTCCATTAGCTTCAGACCTCACAACAGCAGCAGCAGCAGCAGTTTGGTGGAAACAGGCAGAAAACTCACTGATGTTTTTCTTGCCGACTACAGAGATTGGACTCCTGGGGAAACCACCTCAATAGTTACTGAAAGTTTACTGAAAGGTCAGACGTACACGGTAAAATGAGTTCCCCTTCTGTTAATGCCAGTCAGGAGTCTGTCTCTAAATATTAAGCTCATTTTCTTTGTTTAATTGGTACAAACTGGTTCACTTGTTACCTGCAAAACTGCAATATTGATGCCAATATGAATAGAGCTATTAGTAATGAGGAGGCAGCTCCAATTCTTCAGTATTTCTAGACATTACAGATAAAGCTGTCTCTTGGTTGTGTTAAATCACTAACATGGCCATGGATGGATTACTGAATGGGTCATAATTTCACTTTGTATGTCAAAGAGCATCTGTCCATACCAAGTTTGATTTATTTGTATTAACCTATATTTTGGATTGTATTCCTACATAATACAGCTGCACAGTGTATACCAAAGCTACAATGAGTGTGTTAATATCATCAAAGAAATTTAAACACGTTTGATAGCAGAATAGCTCTACTTCAACAAAATGTGCCCAGAGGCCATGAACATGGCTAATTACTGACGCGCATCAGCTCAACACTGGTTATTGTATCATTAGATCATTACTGTTTTTCTATTGTGGGCCAATTGATTTTATTTAGCCAGTCAGGCCTCAGGCTGAAATCATTACGTAACGGGCAACCATTACCAGCGTGTGGCTTAATGGAGTCTAATCCTCGTCACATAAATGGTCAATGTGGGGGCATCAGACACAACAGAATCTTTCTTCGTGACTGGTGCTGCGGTGCCAAAAAGGCTAAATGACCACTGGGAGGCCCGATTATAATACAATAAATCCTTGACTTTTAATTCTAAACCTTTTTCTGCATAAAACTCCTCGTCTCATCGCTAAGAAAAGTCAAATGCAGAACAGTGTCAGTTTTCAACAGCGTGTCCACCGGTACTAAAAGCAGAGAGGAAGCGTCGGAAAAAGCTTAAAATATGGAAGAACGTGTGTCATCACTTCTGGATGGAGGAAGAGAGGACACCTGACCTCTGGGGGGGGGGGGAAGTAAAAAAACAGACGGATGATACTGACGGGACAGAAAACTGAAGAGAAAGAAAGAAAACCAACAGTCAAGGGAAATGAATAAATGATAAAGTGATATACATGTATATGATGAAGAAAAGAAAAGTGACACATCAGTATAAGTTCTATACATTAGTCTCAAACTTATTGAACCATCTCAACTTACAGCAACAGCTTAAAATAAATATGGTTATCAGACACTAAAAAGGTGAGTCAGAGGCCACAGTGGACAAACACAGATTCGGGGGAATCAGTTATGCAACAGGCTGCAGCGGTTAGAACCGAGACACACACCAAATCCCACCTCAGTGCTACAAGTCTAGCCACACATGCAAAAGGCCCCTGACAGCAGCAGGAGTACTGATCCCGAAGCTATCAAAGTAGGTTCCTCAAACCCAGAAAAGCTCCTAAACATGGTCAAAGACTAGGAAATCCATCAACTATAAAAATGTACCAGAGACATTATTACAGTTACAGGAAACGCCGAGTTCGGCATTGTGAAATAGAATTCACAATTCACAATTCACTTTCTCCAACAAAAGTTCAGCAGATTAATGCACACTCATTTAGAAGCATCTCATTCAACATGAGCAGAAAGAAGAAACAGACTACAGATGAATGTTTGTCTTCCTAACACAAGTTAAACACCAACTGTTGAAATGTGAGTGTTATCACACATGGTTAGAAGGTGAGAGCGGAGAAGGATCCACAGTGAGTAAAAGTCAGAGCGTGAGAGAGCAAACACAGCAGAAGCTCCCAGACATCACCGGCGAGCGAGCGAGCAACAAATAAGTGAACTCACAGATCCAAACTGGTAACTCTCTCATTCCACTCGCCCAGTTTCTCAGAGGCTCTCACATAGCTAGAAACAGAGGCATGAAGGTGTTACGCTGTAGAGGCTCGGCAAGGACTCAAAGCAGGCTGGCTCGGAGACTCTGTACTGTGGTGGCTTTCAATTAAGTTACTGACAAAACGTGATCTTAAAAATGTAAATAATAATAATAATACAATAAGAATAAATGATCTTTTTTCTTGCTGTCATTAGTTAAGGTCAAAATACTGGCTGTCAGGGATGTGTGTTCACTGAGCAAAGAGCTAGCATCTTAAATCACAAAGAACTTATGCAAATAAAGTCCATGTTGTGCAAGTGAGCAGATCTGCTCATCACTAAGAGCAAATTGCAGACTCAGTGCTTCACCTTCGAGGGTGATTCACAGAGGACAGCACACTGAAGCCTTAAAAGGAACGACCTCAGATCTGATCTGACATTTAAGGATTAAAATCCTTCTTTGTCTGACTTGTTGGAGCAATCCCATGAAATCTGCAAATAGTGACTGTGACAGGTGATGGTAATAAAAGTATTTAGGATACTGGAGCATTCAGTTTTTAGTTGGGTCAAGTGTACTGTAAATATGCCGGTGTTGACATTTGTCTCCATGGCAGCAGGCCAAGACCTTTTTATGTTAACTGTTGGGTTCTTCCACTTGTTGTAAAAGGCAGTATTTCGTTTATTTTGTTGGTGTTTACACAGAGATATTCCTGACTGTTAAAGTGTATATTAACCCACCAGCTTATGAAAACTCAGTAGTCAGGAATTGGGGTACCACAATTTTGTCCATATGATTCATTTAAAAACATCATAGATGATTAAGTATACAGTTTAAATCAAATTATTATCAATGTGTAATGAATTTGAGGAGTCATTTGTCCTGTATTCCTCAGATAGTAGCCAGAGCCAACGTTATTCAAGAGTCACACCCGTTTAATCCTGACACATTGATGAGGGCAGACTTTATATTCAATAAAGTACTAACAAAGACTATGAATACCCATCTAATAATTTGCATTACCACCAAATGAATTGTGAAGCTGAATTGTTGACTTGTTTCCTAAATGAGGCAACTGAAAATACCAAGTAGATCAAATGAAGGGTTAAGAGACACTTTATGAGTCCCTGAGGACAGATACATCGGCTTCATAATGAGTTAACATGGAGCGCAGTAATCATCTCTCTTTCCTGGAAAAACTCAGTAATGGCTTTCAGCAGTATCATTTTACAGAGAAGTTTGTGCTCATTAAGATTCTTCAAACCATCTTTTCCCTGCGTGAACACCTCCTGCTGAGGTCAACAACTACGGCTGCTCATTAATCATCTGTAATCATATCTTATCATTTTAGTGACTAAAATCAACTGGCAAATTACATTTTAAGGCTTTAACATCATCAGATTTTGCCAGTTGATACAGCGGCTGCAGTATCTTTAAAAACATGATTATTATATATCTGATATCGCAGCGCCTTCACCTCTGCTGCAGTCAAGGGAAGCCGCCTCCGTTTGATCTGTTTCAAAAGGTTCGCAGTCATCCTGTATAATGTAAACCTCTGCAGAAAAAATCTAAAGATACGTCTGAAGCCAAGATGCGTCACCACAGGATGGGTCATTTTGTGACTGGCTCTTTCTGATAATGCCGTTACCATCAGAGGACGCCTGCAGGGAGCGCTGATTCAAGGATCGGCCCACTGAACTTGAAATGTAACTTGGGGTAAGATTTTGTTCTAAAAATGTAGGAAGCGTCTAATCTTCCTCACTTATTTCTTAAAACCAAATCGTAAAAATCTATTTTCCTTGTTTTCTCTCATCTTGCTAAACTATTATTTAATGTGGTGACCCTCTTTAAAAAGGGAACCCTGGGTACCACCAGACAATGCATTTTTCCATAGAAGCTTTCTAAAAATCCAAAACATGATGCCACGGTTTTCTGTGCAAATCCTAAATTAAAAAGGGGCATATTCTACTGTATTGGACAGACAAATTACAGCACTCATCTTTTTACCAGGATAAAACATCAACAACTACAGCGCTGACGAGGTGACTAAGGCTGTGCTCAGATTGACATGCAGGGCCCCCCCCAAAAAAAAATCTGATAAGCCTTCCAGCCAACTAGGTGCTCAGGTAACAAAGGACCAAGTGTTTGTTTGTATCGCTCTCTCCAAGAACAACGTAATATCTGAGGGACTACTTTATGTAAATGTCTGTCTCATCTGTTGTGTTGAAATGATCCAGTCTGATTAATACATACGCGTTGGAGGTCTGTACGTCTTGCCAGCTCTTGGTGAGGTTCTGCTTGAATTCATTGAGCGGGCTGAGGCCGAGTTTCCTCTTCAGCTCTGCGGAGTGTCTCTCTTTGGCTGACAAAACCTGACGCAGGGTGTTGATCTCCTCCTCCACCTAAAACACAACAGACCCACCACAAAGAGTTGAGTCTGGGGTTTCCTCTTCATTCATGGTGCTCTACCGAACTACAGCTCTTTTCTTGCACAATACCTGGACCCTGCCACCGACATATTCTAAATTCTAAATGGAATGCAGCCATCATTGTTATAATTACAGCTGTGCTTTCCTGCCAAACTGTCTGCTGTGACACGGGCCTGACTTTTATTGACTTTTATTCCACCTCAACAAGTCAACTCAAAGATATTTATAGAGCACGTTTAAAAACAACAACAGGTGTTGACTTGAATAAATGAATCAGACAAAATTAACACTTTTGTATTACATATTAATAATTAAGTGGATTAAACGTTACCAGCGACGACTTAAAGCTGCTTGCTTAGTATATCTACCATCCACACTTATTCATTTCATTATGATGCAATAGGAGAAAATCCATCAGGGAAATAAATGCAAAGGTTGTGATTAAAATTGAAGCGCATGAAACAATCAAATCAAAAGCAATCAAATGTTGACATTTGTGAAGCTTTAACCAGTAAATGTTGTAAACAATTATTGATGAGTCACTCGTAAATGAGGTAGTTACATCACACGACTACTGTAGCCTATAGTTGCATGTAAGCATCTGGTGATTTCGGAACATCTGGGTCCTACCTTGCTGAGCTCAGTGCGGAGCTCCTCTGCCTCTTCCTCTGTCAGACCAGGTGGAAGAGGGTTGACCGAGTTCCCCACCGCTCCCTCCACCGGCACGTCGGACAGGCTGTCTGAAGGCTCCACAACAAGACCCTTGTTAGGAGAGTTCAGGTTGATATCTGGAGCGACAGGAGAGAGAGATATAAGAAGGAGAGAGGTGATGGGATAAAGGGAAGACGAAAAGGTGAAGAACA
Source organism: Enoplosus armatus (assembly GCF_043641665.1). Classification (NCBI taxonomy): domain Eukaryota; kingdom Metazoa; phylum Chordata; class Actinopteri; order Centrarchiformes; family Enoplosidae; genus Enoplosus; species Enoplosus armatus. The sequence goes on along the minus strand of NC_092187.1, from coordinate 24,289,781 downwards.
GCGTTAATGGGAGAGAGAAACGTAAACAAATACACAATTAGATCGGCTGAAAGAGTGGTTTACTCAGATGATCCCAAGTATCTATTTCACACACACAGAAACTGAAGCCAGGAGCAGGTTAGTGTTGCCAGCAGGAGATATCCGACAGGAAGAGAAAGTGGCAATTAGCAGAGCCAGGAGTTGCACTGCACTCTGGGAGAGTAACTTCAGACCCTTCCATCTGAGAACCACTAAACGTTTCACTTTCTGTAAACAGGAACGCCGCGATCAACTGGACCCGAAATATGAATACAAACAATAGGAGGAAGAAACTATTCCCCCCGAAAAAAAAAAGAACAAAACACAGCCATAAACTATTCTTGTGTAAACTTTAATTCATCCAGAGATAGTGGACAGCACAAAAGTACCAGTTTGAACACTGAAATCAGCCACTGTCTCTATGTCAATGAGTTCATCTTGCATCATTCACCTGAGGACGCCATCATACTTTTGGCAGCTACAGGAGGTTGGCACAGCCAGAGCTGGCATGGAGGACACAACAAGAGAAAACAAACTGGAGCCACAGCCTGAAACACTGGGTAGAAATAGGCTATATGCAGTTATGGTCCAACATTCAAACTGAATTTATTCCAGTGGATGATCCTATTATGAAAGCGAAACTCACACCTTGCGTTGCTCACAGAGACACCGGCGAACAGGCCATGTTCTGGAGTGTAGGACTGTCAACCTTAGTCTCACTGATTCAAGCAACAGACTAATTTTAGCATCTTGTACTGAGAGTTTTTGTGTAATCCCCCCCCCGGAGATCAATCAAGTATTTCTGATTCTGATGAAAGCAACACTGAGGTCACCATTATTCCCTGATTCACAGCGCAGTATCCACGTCTACACGATTGATTGCACAACACACCAGACAACAATAGGACAAACATATAATGGTGTTGCAAAGCACAAAGATTAGCATTATCTGCAGGTAGCTCTTGTGACGCTGTGTGATCCAGAGTCTCAGCAATAACATCCGCATACACGCTGGCGAGAGATATGACGGCTCCACCCTCAGAGTATATTGACTCAGACCGGCCCACAGAAACAACAGCAGCCAGGTTAAAAAGAGACGAGGCTCACATGAGAACTGAGAAGGGGGGTGACTACAAAAAAATGACTTCTTCCTGGGATTTAGACTTATAAGAAACTTTCAATCTCAGATATTCTTGTTGTGAATTTCTTTGATTTCCTACACTGCCCAGAATACCTTCTGACAACAGACTGAGTCCAAGTTCTGCTGCTTTCAGTAAAAGGTTAGTTGCTCATAGATGTCGTTAATAGCTTCATCTCACATTTTTTCTAGCGGTCTAACAAGTCTGTAAACACTGAGGCGTGTATGGGTTCACAGCCACGCCCCTTATGTAAAAACCCAGCCTTGCTGCTGCATTGCATCCTGGTCTATTTCCTGCTGATATGGATGTAGAAATAAGTCTCTGTGGCACTTCTATGATGGATCTCTCCCTGTATGATAGTTGAATGTCTACACAAAATAGCAGCTCTGTAAAAACGCTCTTGCTCTTTGATTTAAACTGACTGCAAATCTGACAGCTATTGTCAGTGTTTTTTCTCTACTGTGTTTGGCCCATTATTCACAGGAAAACAAAACAATTATCACCACACATTAAAATGGACAACAACAAAAAAGCAGAGGCACACCACAGGCACCTGCTAATGTTATTATACACTGGCAGCAGTGTCATGCGAGAATGCATCAGTCAGGAAAAATCCCCGGTTCAACTCAACAACTCCTATTCTCAGGTTTCACAGCATCATTTAGGAAACAGGAGATTTTATTTGGACAGACATGCCCTAGATCACTCCAGTTTGTCATACTTCAAGACAGACAAATGTAGGCAACCTTAATCACTTCCTAAAAGAGCTCATCCCGAGGCACAGGAAGCCTGATACAACACGACATGTCTATCATGGCCGCTCACTATTACAAAGTACAGGATACAGCCCTGGAAGTCTCATTAGGACGTTCCCACCACAATGACCCAGAGATGACAAATGAAGGCTTCAATGCTGCCTTTTACTTTTTTATGCCTTTTATTACATAAATCTGCACATTTGTACATATTTATATTCTCTATATTATACTCTATATTATATTTCTTGTAAATGCCTGTTTACTGCCTTCAGTACAGTAAGTATCTCAAATCAAAAAACAGTCAATTTGGCAAAAAGGTGAACCTGGTCAGGCAGGGTTGTATAATGATAAAGCAGAAGCCCCAGTATCTGTTTGGTGAAGTTTCTACTTCTCTAACCACCTAGATATGGTCTATCAGAGGCAGCTTTGTGGTCAGCTGAAGATAGAAGTCAACATCTGTCAATACAGTCAATAACGTTAAGCAGCAGCGATAGCATGTTAGCTACACGGCTGAATGCTCAGTTAGTCAGCAAATTTGCCTGTTGTTTCCTAATAAAGTGTGATTAAGATTGACTAGACTGACATGTATGTATTCAGGTAAACTGGAGGCTAAGGCAGGCTGGTGTTGCGTTTTGGGAAGCCACCTGAACAAACTGCTAACACTTGTTTTAGCTGACATTAGTCAATTTGTTTACAAGCATTAAGCTCGCCTCGTTAAGATCTGACGGGTTTGTAAAATGTCTCCAAGTCTCACAGAAAAGACGACACTGTTCACTTATTAATTGAGTTAGTGTCAGCCATATCAAATGAAATGATGCTGGGAAGTTGGTGACATTAGTAACACGATCCTCCTGCCTTTCCTTCTTCACTTGCTGCTCCTGTCCCTGTCATTTACCAGCGGGCCCGTCTTGTCCTCACGACTGCTCGACTATCAACATCTATTGGCTTTAAACAAATCAAACTTCCAAACAAACAAATTTAAAACAAAAGGATAGAGCTGCTGGCTACTTCACGGTGGATTCATTTATTACAGCCGTTGCCTGTCTGGTTAGCAAACAGTTTACGCCTTCCTGACACTAAGCTAACAGTTAAGCTACACGCTAGCTAACTTGCCCGCTAAGCTAACAATTAACGTTACCTTGACTGGCGGGGTCCATGGCGTCGAGTTGACAGAGCTGGAACTCCTTTCTTTTTTTTTGTTTAAAGTTAAACTCGACTGGTGTGAAATGTGGATAGCAGACTGGTTCAGTGTGCGTCCCCCTTGGTGTGTAGAAATCTTCCTGGTTTTAACGACTGCACCCACTCAGAGAAAGTCGTCGACAGGGACAGTCTGGTAGCTCCAACCCAAAACAGTCCGACAGCCAGCTCAGCTTAAACGACTCTGAGCAGCTAACGACAACGACACGGGCACATCCGGTGGGGAATTTCAGAATAAAGACTACGTGATAATTCTGCCTAATGATGACGGTACAAAGGTCTCTCTATCTCCATAAACATGTAAATAAATCTTAAATATCCTCATATGCTGTGTCACCAAAAACATATTTATGCTTTCTCACTGAACATAGACAAAAAGTATTCAGATCCTTTATGAGGTAAAAGTAGAAATACAATAGTCTAAAAGTGCTCCTTTACAAGTTCCTGCATTCAAAATGTTGCTTAAGTGAATTAATCAAAAGCATTGATTATGGAGAAACATTCCCTTAGAGTGTCATATTAATACATTGTATTATTGGATATTATTACTTAATGTTGTAATTTGTCAATGTGTAGCTAATTTTCTTTTATTCACCACTGGCTAGTTTAATGATAAAGCACTGCATCATATTTTCATATATATTAAGATCCTCTGTGGTCATTTTCTCTAGTGTTGCACCACTGCTACATTAACACAGACAAACTGTGCACACATTTATCATATACATATATATATATATATATATATATATATATTCAGATTTAATCGAAAATCTATGCCTACAGGTTTTGTTGCCTTGTATGCTGCCTTTAACATAAAATAATATAATACAATTATTATTATTATTATTATTATTAGTGGTGGTAAATTCTATTTCTTAAACACTCGACTTTAAATATACAGTGACCTGAATGTTTAGATGCCTGAAGTAAACTCTGGTTTGTTTTCGAGCTTTTATTTTAAAGGCGGGTCTTCCAAACAGGAAGTTGTGTTCCTCACTGCTAACAGCTGATCGATTTCTGAGAATCCCTTTTCCGGCGTGGTCAAACGACGTCACAGAGAGAGAGAGAGGCAGCTGTTGTCGAAATATTTCAGGTTGAGACTTTTCTCTGAGGGAGATGTGTGCGATTCTGTGTTGCTGATGTTTTAATATTTTATCGTTTAAAACAAACGTTTGCATGAGAGAGAACAAATGTCCTCACGGCCACCTCTCTCCACACACACACACACACACACACACACAGGTGACCAAAGTCAGATTTATTTCATCTTTACATGTATCAAACAAAACCAATATCTCATCTGAGCCACTCTGTCCTGCATTATGCAAAGACACCAGCTTACAGAACAACAAACAAAGTGCTCAAACACATGGAAACCTGCTGCAGTGAGTTCTGACTGTCAAAACAAAATCATAAAATGTTTTCAATAACAAACCAAAACACACTGGATCACATGTGAAACGTCCAAAATCACCAGTTCAAAATGGACGCCTGTGTCTTCTATAGAAAACATTCTAATAAAAAAACACAAAAGCACAATTACTTCTACTATTAATGCTGCTAAAGCTACTTCTACTCTACTTCCTCCTTTACTTCATCTGCTACTGCTCTACTGCTCATTGTCAAGCTACATCTAGTAGCACATATGACCAATAAAAGGCTGTTTAAACCTAAAAGCATCTCTTTGGATAGAAATAACTAACAGTAGGTTCTTGTGTCTACATGAGTTATATTTTTAAGGTAGGTTTTGTTGTAAATAAAACACTAAAATACTGTGATAATTACTGCAACATACATGTTTGTTCATATCTTGCAACCACATAGTGCATGGTACCATCACTACTTCTACTACAAGTTCTGCTATAACTACTAAAACCCCTAATACTTCAACTAATACTAGTGCCACTTCCTTTATAAAAACAGGGAATACTTTCCCTGTTACAACAACAACAACAACAACAACTATAAAGTACTACAATAATGACTACTATTCTCTACTATACTAATACGTTTTCAAAATAAGAGTCCAACAGAGTTTGTGTTTTTTCCCTCTGGGCACGCAGATCCAGAGCAGATCAATTCCTGTTTTGTTTTAAACTGGATGGATATTTAGAACAAAACAGAGATTGTGGATAAAACTTCAGTAACTCTGAAGTTTGTTTTCAGCCTCAAGGCTGCGCTGAGCTGCTGAAACTGACTCTGGAGTGAAGTGCGTCTTTCTTCGTCTCCACTTCCAAACGCTTCTCTCCGTCACTCTACTTCTTCTTGTGGAGGGAGTTTAGCCAGGAGAAGCAGAAACTGGGTCGACGAGGAGCCTCGCTGAAGGGGGAAGAGGAGGAGGAAGAGGAGGAGAGGGGAGGACTGGTCTGAGCAGGACTCCTAGTCTCAGTCTCCATCTGGAGCAGAGAGGGACAACAGATGATTTTACAGGAAAAGACATCAAACCTCATCATGAATTAAAACATGTTACATATTTTCCTTTTTTAACTCACAATATATTTTAGATAATTTAACAGAAAATGTATTTACGACATTTTGGAAATAAACCCTTCACATTACGCATACAATAGCATGTGAGGATGAACATCAGACCAAAAACAAAAAGCGATCCATGAATACATTTCCATGAACATGCAAACAGGTCACATTCACAACCATCACACACGATGTTAGAAAGAAAACCTGTAAAAGTTGTTGATAGATTAGATTTAGATTTGTCAGATAATTCAGTTAATTCATCCAGTCAGTTAGTTTTACCTGATTTTGCTGCCTTTACTGACTCAGGATTTGATTGTGTTCGACCACAAGATGTCAGCAGAGGCAGAGTAAAGTGAATGCTGCTGCCAGAGCTGAAGGGGCACTGACAATCACAGATTTATATTTAATAATAGAAAACTGTTATTTGTTATTTCACCAACTGTAGTATTTATTTCAATTCATAATAAACACCCCGTTTTTGGTAAATTTGTCATGAAAGTAAAATCTGTTACTGTAAAGTTATTCATTCCTTTTGAATTCTTCTTCTTTTTATTTTCATATTCGTCTTTTAATCTCATCTTCTTTTAATCTTTAATCTCACAAGTCATAGTAGTAACAACAGTAGCGGCAGAGTTTTGGAGAATGTTGCTGATGGAATTAAATTTAATTCAAGTCAAACAATATAAAAGAGATCACGTATTTTTATAAAGACATTAATTCATTACTCTGCATTATTTTCATGCCAGCAGTCAGTTTGTCTGAGTGGGTGTTTTTTTTTCAGATGCTCTTTTTAAAATATGGTCATCTAAATTTGAAATTAAACTCTTCAAAAAAAACTTTTCAAAATAAAAGCCTCCAACAGCACTTCCTGGTGGAGCCAGCAGGTGCGTGTACCTGAGCTGTGCAGCAGTGAGGATGGACGTGTCTCCTGTCGGTGTTATGTGCAAATGAAGCAGCCGATGTAAGCCCAAACCCTCTGCAGGATGACCAGGAAGGCCAACAGGTAGAAGAGCAGAGTGACAGCCTGGAGAAAGATGGAGGGGTGGACATGGAGCAGGAGGGAGACCGACAGAGAGATAATGGAAGGGAGGGGTGATGGGATGTAGAGGCAGAAGAGAAGGAATTACAGAAATAAAGGAGGAGGGGTGGAAGACAGAGGGGAGAAAATGAAGGATAGAAAAAAGGGGATGGAGGAAAAGAAGAGGGGATTCATGAGTTCATGGAAGCCGTTAAGACAAAAGACAGTGATGGGAAAAAATAAGGAGAGAAAAAGAAAGATGGAGGAAGACGCAAAGGAATTTCACAGATTGAAGAGAGGGAGGGAATGGGAGGAACAACAAAGAGGAAGAGGGAAATCAAAGATAAAGAAGGTGATGAATAGACGGCACATGGTCGATGAAGACAGAGGGGAGGAAAGGAGTTGTAGGGGACAAAAAGTGTGGTGGGAGTAAAGACAGGAGGACAAGGACAAAGGATTGGAGGGGTGACGTTGGGATGAAGAAAGGAAAGACAAGAGATGGAGTGATGAAGCTGCATCCAAAACAACACTGTGACACAGAAAGCTGTCGGGAACGGAGGAAGCGGAGAGGACTGATTCCTGTAATCACACAGGAGCTCGTTTAGTTTGTGGTCAGGATGATGAACATCCACAGACCAGACAATGGTGAACTTCCAACTGTTCACTGCCTCAGTGTAATGTCAGCTGAAGCTCAACTCGACTCTATCACGACATCTAATATTATTACACAGTAATAACAAGACTAACTGTAGAGTCTGCAGCCCACAGGTGCTTTGAGCTAAAGGCTAACGTCGGCACGCTAACATGCTCACAGCTTCCTCCTTCCCATCCTCCCTTCTGGTTCCAACATGACAACAACGCAGAGACTGAAGTGAAAGTGCTGCAGCTGTTTCAGCCAAGTTGCAAAAGTGACTCTGCAAAACATGAACAGCAAAAGAAGAAGAAGAAGAAGAAGATAATGTGGAGGTGGAGCCACATCAGCAGGTGGGTGAAGAGTGCAATAGACTGGATGACGATGACAGTGAAGAAGGTAAAGCCGGCTGACACTGACCTGCAGAGAGACAGAGGAGGTTATTTTGTTCTCTCCGTCCTCCTCTTTCTTTTCTGTAAACCCTGAACTACCAGCCTCAAACTCGGCCTCTCCATCTCCCGGTATCTTGCTATCTGTGCTCTCCGCACCGTGACCTCCTACATCCAGGCTGTCCTTGTTTGGTTCCCTCACAGCTACAGCGTCCTCCTCTAATCCAGACACACCGTTCTCCTGCTCCTCGCTTCTTTCATTCCACCAAGCGCTTCCTTTTTCCAGCCCTTCGTTCATCGTCTCAGCTTCAAAATCATCGTCTCCCCGCCCTCCTCCTTTCAGCTCTGAAGCACATTTTAGATCTAAAACATCTTCTTCAAGTTGCTCTATTGTGTTTCCATCACTGAGCTCAAAGTCATGTGAGCTTCCTCTCTCAAGCCCAGGACGAGCCTCCTCTGGAGGTATGGATGATGGACTATTATTATTATTATTATCAGAAAAAACGTCTAAACTAACTTCTCCAAGATCAAAGCTACCTTCTACTGGGCTGAAACCTTTATCCACAGCCCCAGGTAGGCACACCCAGCCCTGCATGTCCTCCTCCTCCTCCTCCTCCTCCTCCTCTGTGATAACAGCCTCTCCTGCTACAGAAGCACAGCCCAGATCAACAGGCCCCTTCAGGGGTTGAGGCTGGGATTCATGAGGAGGAGGCGGGGGTTGCTTGTCTGACTGGTGTGGGAGTCGAGGGAGAGGAAGGTATGGCTGAAGCTCAGTGGGAAGTGGGAGCTGTTGTGGCTGCAGGAGGGGGAGGAGAGGAGGTCCAGGGGGAGGTTTGTCGGAGTAAGACATGCTCTGTTTCTGGGTCTGAGAATCCAGACTCCATGGAGACTGTGGTTGTATTTGCAGCTCAGACACTTGGGCTGGGACTGCACCTTGAGCCTCGGTCTGGGTCCTGGCCTCCGAAAGGGACCCCCCAGCTGGTTGAGGTGAACTCTGCGCTGTATCATGAACCTGCGGCAGGACTTCTGCAGGACCAGGTCTAACCCTACGCCGGCTGTTGGGTTTGTACCAGCTGGGGTAAAAGGTATCATCTTCTTCCTGCTTCATCTGCATCTCCTCTTCTTCATCCTGGGCGTCACGACCGTCCTCTGTCTCACTCTGTGTCGGCCAATCACCTGCATTGCTCTCTGCCCCCCCCTCCTCACACTGATGTGTGAAGGAAGACAGTTAAAAAGCCACATGGAAGATTTTTTTAGCCCATTACAAATGTTTTTAGATTGATCTTCATCCTTCCAGGCTGACTTTGATTTTGGTTAATTTCAGTCCTTCAACGTTCAGTACATGTACAAACAAATCTTTAACAAAAGTGAACTGACTTCACTGAATCACCTCTGTAGTTAGCTAACAGTAGCTAACAGTTAGTTAGCTAACAGTTAGTTAACTACTGTTAGCTAACTAACCACACATAGTTGGCTGCTGAGCTACTGACCTCATAAACGGTGAATTTATCAGTCTAGTTTTGCACTGAGCTGAACTTTAAAGCTCTGCACTGCGTTGGCCAATCAAATATTCAAAGCAGGATAATCTTCCAATGTGAACGTCACTGGCTTTGATTCTTTGCCAGAGTAACGTTGCTGTTAGAAAGTAAGTCAGCAAATAAAACTTCATTTGAATATAATTCTTCAAAACTAAGGTAAAATGAGCTTTACAAAGAATAAGTCAACTGTGAGCAGGAGCAGCTTTTAAAAGCTTTACTGCTGATTTGTTCAAGGTCTCACCAAGATCTGAACTTTCAGATAAACAGCCATGTTTTTAAGACATTTGTGTTATATTTTTTTGTGCACACATTAGATTTGATTGTTTTGAATGCAGCCCTGTGGAGAGATTTGCTGTACCACGTGATAATAACGTTATTTAAACCAAAAATATATCGTCCACCATTTACTTTGTTTGCATTTCTTTTATACATTTATAGTCTTTATGGTTCATTGTGGAAAGAAGGAAATCAATCTAAAAACAATTTGTTAATTTTAGAAAATAATGTAAAAATCAAAGACATTGTGGTTAATGGGCTCAGCGTATTACATAAGAAAGAGAGACGGAAGGACAGGAAGCTGTGAAGGAAGATTTGTTTCGTCAAGCTGTTGAGTTCATTTTCACACATTTAACAGTTCGTTTATCTGCTGAAACTAATCAACACTTGTAATTATCGCTTACTAATGAACAGTGCAAAGTTAGCTGCTGAAGTAGACGTCGAGGGTTGTTATCTGTGAGTTACTGAGCATTAAAGCACCTTCTGGTGGTCGACAGACTTAAGAGCTTCATGTTTTATGTATTCACAAAAGAACCCAGGTGGTTTACTCCTAAAGAGAAGTGGTTTTCCTTGCAGCAGGTGAGGTGCTGTACCTGCTGAGTGCTCATTCCCTCCCCGTGTTCACAGACGTCTCCTTCTTTAACAGGATCAGGAGCTGTACATCCCTCCGCCTCCTCTTTCTCCTCCTCCGTTTTGGTCTTCATCAGAGCGGATTCTCCGTCATTTAAGTCTGAGTCGTCAGTCTCCGACTGCAGAACTGCCCCCGCAGGCTCCGCGGAGTCCCTCAACAGACCTGGTGCAGGTGGAACTGGGGCTGTTGTTGGTGCAGCTACTGTCTGTTCTGGTTCCACTGGTGGGGACATCAGTGGTGGGATCAGCTCTTTAACTGGTTCTAAAACAGATTCCAGGTTCTGGGTGGAGGTTTCCTGATGGTGCAGTGGTTCTATGTCCTGGACAGAGGCCTCTTTGGGTTCTTCTGGCTCTTGTTCCACCTCTGGTTCTTCAGGAACATCTTCAACAACTGCAGAGAGACAACAAACCTGTTGGTCCTGAATGTTTTGAGTTGTGCTAAAAGTGTTTCTGACTTTTAGGACATGATACGCTACTTTTCAAGTCAAAGATTTCTAGAAACAGTTTACAAGTGCTGACAGTTTTTGAAAGTGTTTAAGGTCCAAAAGATGCTTTCAGATGGTAAATATAAATATTATCAATCAATAACCCTTTCAGCTCTGTTACATTTTGGTCATTTTGGATCAGACTCATGGACCTTAAATCCACAGAAAGACCATGTTTATGTTACATCCGCTCTCTCGTTTCTGGCAGGCAGCTTCAGTTCAGCCTCAACAAGCACAGTGAGCATTTTGTGTTTGGGGTTTTAAAATGTTGACATCCTGAGTAAAGCTATTCATTCAGTAAAGGTGTGTTATATAAATAAAGTTTCAAAGCAAAGTTTCAAGAGTTCCCTCCTCTTACCTTTGAGGAAGTCTATGCTCTTCAGAGCTCTCTCCTGTCTGCTGAAGTTAAATCTGTAGTGGGTCATATTCTCAAAACCTGGTTCCAGTGTCTCGGCTGGACCGGAGCTGGTCGCTGATACCACTCTGAAGGGGGAGGAGAGAGGAGGAGAGGAGAGGAGGGGGGGAGAGGAGAGGAGAGGAGGAGGAGGAGGAGGAGGAGGAGGAGAGGAGAGGAGGAGAGGAGGAGGAGAGGAGAGGAGGAGGAGAGGAGGAGGAGGAGAGGGGCAGGAGGGGGGGGGGGGGAGAGGAGAGGAGGGGGGGGGGAGAAGGAGAGGGGCAGGAGGGGGGGGGGGTGGAGGAGGAGGAGGAGAGGGGGAGAGGAGGAGGGGGGAGAGGAGGAGAGGAGGAGAGGAGGAGAGAGGGAGAGGAGAGGAGGGGGGGGGGGAGAGGAGAGGTGGAGGAGGAGGAGGAGGACAGGGGGAGGAGGAAGAGAGGGAAAGGCGAGGAGGAGAGGAGGAGGAGGAGAGGAGGAGGGGGGGGGGAGGACAGGAGGAGAGGGGCAGGAGGGGGGGGGGGAGAGGTGGGGGGGAGAGGAGGAGAGGGGGAGAGGAGGAGAGGAGGAGGAGGAGAGGAGAGGAGGAGAGGAGGAGGAGAGGAGAGGAGGAGGAGAGGAGGAGGAGGAGAGGAGGAGAGGAGAGGAGAGGAGAGGAGGAGGAGGAGGAGAGGAGAGGAGGAGCGGAGAGGAGGAGGAGAGGAGAGGAGAGGAGGAGAGGAGAGGAGAGGAGGAGGAGAGGAGAGGAGGAGAGGAGGAGAGGAGAGGAGAGGAGAGGAGGAGGAGGAGGAGGAGGAGAGGAGAGGAGGAGCGGAGAGGAGAGGAGGAGGAGAGGAGAGGAGGAGGAGGGGAGGAGGAGGAGGAGAGGAGAGGAGGAGAGGAGGAGAGGGGGAGAGGAGGAGAGGAGAGGAGGAGAGGAGGAGGAGAGGAGAGGAGGAGGAGGGGAGGCGGAGAGGAGGAGGAGAGGAGAGGAGAGGAGGAGAGGAGAGGAGAGGAGAGGAGGAGGAGAGGAGAGGAGAGGAGGAGAGGAGGAGAGGAGAGGAGAGGAGGAGAGGAGAGGAGGAGGAGAGGAGAGGAGGAGGAGGAGGAGGACAGGAGAGGAGGAGGAGGAGGAGGACAGGAGAGGAGGAGGAGGAGAGGGGGGGGGGAGGAGAGGGGGAGAGAGGAGGAGAGGAGAGGAGAGAGGAGGAGAGGAGGAGAGAGGGGAGGAGAGGAGGAGAGGAGAGGGGCAGAAGGGGGGGGGAGTGGAGGAGGAGGAGGAGAGGGGGAGAGGAGGAGAGAGGGGAGGAGAGGAGGAGAGGAGGAGAGAGGGGAGGAGAGGAGGAGAGGAGAGGGGCAGGAGGGGGGGGGGGTGGAGGAGGAGGAGGAGAGGAGGAGGAGGAGATGAGGAGCAGAGGAGAGGGGCAGAAGGGGGGGAGTGGGGAGAGGGGGGAGGAGAGAGGAGGAGAGGAGAGGAGGAGGAGAGGGGGGAGGGGGGAGGAGAGGAGGAGAGGGGGGGAGGGGGGGAAGAGAGGGGGAGGAGAGGAGGAGAGGAGGAGGGGGGGGAGTAAAGAATGATCTGAATCAAACAAACGAGTCAGTTAAGAGATGAAACTACAAACAGGTTTTAATCCCAGAATGTAAACATACAACTCGTCACTCACTTTGTGATCAGCTCTCTTGAGTTCTGAAAGCAGGAAGTGAGAAAATAATCATTTCACTTTTAATTCAGTCAATCAACTCAATTCAGCACGAGATGCACAAAAGTCACAACGAGAAACAAACAAAAAAAATATGAAAAAGTGATGCTGAACAGTTCTCAAGTCTTTCATAGCTTTAACGTAACTACTCGAGTAACAGCAGTAGTAGAAGTAGTTGTTTACTGTGTCACGTACATACAAGTGTCCCGCCAACATGGACCAAACAACATTTCTCATAACTTCTTACAAACATCACGAAAGCTTTTTATAATTATCCAACCAGAAAAGAAGGCGTTTCACTCTTGAAGGATCACAGAAAGACAAACATGAAAAGGACTTCACATATCAAACACAGCCTTTTCCTCTTCTGCCTGTTTCTATGGTTACTGTCAGTGAACCTGAACGTAACTCTGCTCACAGATAAAGTTCTTCTTCATGAGACAATAATGTTTGTAATTCAGATTTGTACCTTCGCTTCGGATCCAGAAAGTGTTTCACAAAGGTCACTGAGTTAATCCGGATCAGAAATCCAGATCAAAGTGTTTATGTTAATGACACAGTGTTAATTAACCAGCAGTAACACACACACACACACACACACACACACACACACACACACACACACACACAGCAGTGTGCTGCCCACCTGAACAAAAGCAGCCATGTCCGACTCCTCCATGCTGCTCGCTGCCGTCTCCACCAGTCTGCTGTTGGCCTCCACGCTGTCTCCATAGCAACGCACCAACGCCTGGGCGTGGCCTGTCTTCTCTTCCTGCTCAGAGCTGATTCGCTGCGTCATCGCCTTCAATGCGATGAAGACAATATACTTAGCAGAGACTGTCATATCATGATACTGAGTCCGTCCATGTATTGAAATATAGTTTTTTATGTTTTTTTACTACAGCCAGTAGAATTACAGCTGCTACAGCTGTTGCCAGTATTGCTGCTATTACTACCACAACTGCTACTGCTATGTATATATGTATATATGTGAGTATGTAAGTAAAACTTCATTTATATGGCACAAGTGCTTTATATCAACATCAGTACAGAAAACGCTGGCGCCCTCTAAGACACTAAACAAGTGAAGCCAGAGAAAAGAAGAACGTCTGACCTTCCGTCTCTCCTCCAGGACAGAAAACACGCCATCGAACTTCTCACAGATCATCTGTTTCTGAGTCCTACTGTTCTCCTGCGGAGGGCAGAGTGAGGATGCTTTCGTGTTGCTTGTTTTCACACGATATATGAACTTGATACTGTATGTAAACTAAGTCTTCACCCTAAAATGTATTGATTTACATTATGAGGACTTGAGATTAGTCACTAAAAGGGAAGGCGAGTCCCCACAAGATGAGTAATACAAGGCCACACGCACACACACACACACACACACACACACACACACACACACACACACACACACACACCTCTATGTTTCTGCAAGCTTCCTCCAGCCCGTCGATCAAAGCCTGGACTTTGTCGTTGAACGCCACCAGAGAACCGACTCCGTCACTGAGCTCATCCTGGGAAACAAAAAGGAAATGATTTTTTTTATTGGGACTTACAGTTATTAGTTATTTTATGAACCCCAATAGATCACTTACACAATACTTTTGAGAGTAAATGTAATAACACAAAGTGTTAATGAGTATAATCTGTTATCTCAGGAGCATCTCAAAGTGCAATTTTTGAGGACACTACGTGGTGCAACTTTTTTTACACACTTAGATTGGGGTAAGATTAGGTTTAGGTTAAGGTTAAGTATTAATTCAGACACTCAAATAAAATGGTGGACGGTGTAAATTCTTGGTGGCAAATTAGGAGCAAAGTTCAACAAGTGCAGATTGATTTAAAAAGCTTGCACTGCATTAACACGCGCAACCTGACCATGGCTTTGACAAGGATACCACCTCTCTCTGCAAGCTGATTTGGTGAAGTTTGAATATTCAGCAGTAACATAAAAGTGTGTATAAAGTTACTAAAAGATGAAAGGACTCTGGTATAATCCTCTAAAGGTCTATTTTCCACACACACCATCACGTGTAGAGCGTTTTATACCTTCTGCTGCTGGTAGATGTCGGTCAGAGGAGCCACCTGACAGGTCTGATGAGCCCCGAACACTTTACAGAGAGAACATGTAGGAACCTGACAGGTGAGACAGTAGATGTTCACCTTCTCCCCCTCGTGGTCTGAACATGTCACCTGAGCGGGAGGTGGAGGAGGAGGGAGGGGGCTGCAGAGAGAGACAGAAGAAAGTCTTCAAATACCTCTCAGTATATATTTCATCAATCACAGTTCTCCTCCTCGTCGTCTCTGCTCGCCTTGTGGCTTTGTTGTTGTTGTTGCTGACTTCCTGTTTGTAGACGTCGATGATGTTCTCCACCAGCAGGTTCCGCTGCAGGCCGTAGACGCCGTGGCGATCCAGCACCACTTCATGTCTGCAGGACGGACAGCGGAAACGGCCGCTGTTCACCTGCATGGTGGTACGAGCCTGGAACAGGGAGGGCTGGACAGACAGAAATGATATTCAAATGTTGTAAATATTAAACGTTTTCCTCTTCAGCCCTCCAGGACTGCCTGTCAACACCCAGCAGTTGGAGTTTGTTGTCATACAACACAGCTGCATGCTGGGATTTCAATAATTAGCAACAGGTTTAGTATCAGTCTGGGTCACTGGTGGAGAATGTGTAAGATCTTCCGAATGTCTCCCTGGGTGAAGTCAGAGCTGGTTCAGGACGGGTTACTGGGCAAGACTGGAAAATCCCCTGTTCACCATCCAGCATGTAAACACTGTGAGGCTCACACACACACACACACACACTCATAGTGTTTACTCTCCTGATCTCTAAATCAAGTAAATACAAAGTGGGGACTGCTACCAGGAAGAGCAAAATAAGTAAAATTCAGCTGACCATTAATCCTGAAACATAGCACGCTATAGACGCTGTGAAGTTTAATCAGTTAAAGTTGTATTAATCCATCTGTGGCCACTAGGAGGCAGAATTACAGACACAAACTACTGACTTAGTATCACCTCATGAAGTTGTTTTGGCTAACCTGTTAGCAAACAGCTGCCTACGTACACGTCATCCCACTGGAGTCGTGTTTGTATATAAGTCCAGTATTCGCTCTCTGTTAGCTCTGTTTCTGGCAAATATCTGGCTCTTTAGCTGCTAAATGCTCCGCTCTGTTCAGCAGCTCGTCTCTAACTGTGTCTGTCTGGTTTTTTTATTTATCAGTGTAAGAATATTGATAAATGAGAGTTGTTGTCAATCAGTTATGATCTGTAATTCCAATAAGGTCCTGAAACCTAGAGGTCTAATCTAACTTGTGGGGGCCCATCGTTTAGCGAGTTATGGTTGAGATACTTTCCATCATGCTAATGTCGACCTTCTGTGTGTCTAATGTATCTTCACGTTGTTGGAAATCATATTTCTGTATTACTTTCTGTTAGTTTGACAATAAATAAACTCACTCGAAAATCATGTTGGAAACAAATTAAGAATGTATTTTATGAACTTTGACATATTTGGCCGCAGCACTAGCTAGCTTAAATTCAAGCAATAATGTTTACTGTCACAACAATTACTAACTCATTTGATAACTTTTTGATCTTTCTGATTTAAAGAAATAGTTCTACATTCAGGGAAATACACTCGTTTGCTTTCTGTCTGAGATTTAAATAAGAAGATTGATGGAAGTGCGGAGCTGGAGTCAGCAGTCTGTTAGCTTAGCTTAGCATAAAGACTTGAAGCAGGGGGAAGCAGCTAGCCTGGCTCTCTCCAAGACAAAAATAACAGCACCTTTATTGCTCACTAACACGTATTGTCTTTTATTGTAATGTCCCCAGTGTTTATGCTAAGCTAATCAGCTCCAGGGTCTAGCTGTACTTTTAGTTTTCTCATCTAACTGAAAACAAACGTTTACCAAAATGTCACCATATGAATGAGGTCAAGTAACTCGTTGGTGCTTTTGACAAAAAGACAGAAATATTATATGACTGATAAGATCACAAGAGAAAACCGAGCAGAAGTAGAAACCGATTAGAGGAGAAAAGAGAGGCAGAGAGACGGATGGAAGGTTAGAGGGTTACAGCGTCCTGAAATAGTGGCCTTTAATGAGCCTCAGCTGCTGCCGGGCCTGACGGAGGGATCAGAGCCGCTCAGAGAGGGAGAGCTGCTCTACTGTGTGTTTTATAACGGTGACACGGTTTCACAGTCGATCTGTAAAATCTGAAAACGGTGATCACGCTTAAAGCCCAAACTACACCATATGATTTGTTAAGCCTGAAGGTTAATAATAATAATATTAATCAGTCTACAGTGAGGGCTTGGAGAGAGAGGACTGTATTCATGGCTATAGATCCACTTGAAACTGGACTCCTCGTTAGACATTAAGAGTTGAGGACGGACAGAAGAACACTTAGTTGTGTTGTGGTTATTGGACTCACTGAAGCATTCTGAGCTGGAAAAACAGCATGTGGTCCGGTGGAGATGGAGGAGTTTCAGTGAGATCTTTTTATTGCATGTATGTGTATCAGTGTGTGTGTGTGTGTGTGTGTGTGTGTTTTGCAGGACAGACCTCTCAGTGTCAAAGGTCACGAACATGAGCATGACAGTGAAGAAGGAGTCTCTTAGGTTTCCCGCTCACGTTCCACACACATGCAAAAACACAACATGAAGACGCGTTTACATGCATCTTAACATACGCAAACCTGAACACGTACATGTAAAGTGTGTTCATGTGTGTGTGCGTGTGTGTGTGTGTGTGTGTGTGTGTGTGTGTGTGTGTGTGAGCATTTCAGGTTTGGAAATAGTAGTAAAGCTGCAGATGTCGGGGATGCTAAAGAGTGCAGGACAACAAGTAACTGGACCTATATTCTAAGAAACATTTAAATGAGGTGGTCTTAGGTTCTGTTCTGTTGACCACATGTCACATGTTATTATTACATCATTAGTGGCCTCCTTGTGTTCAGATCAAATCACACACACACACACACACACACACACACACATTCTGAACAATAGCAGTAAATGTAGGTCATGGAAGGTGATTTTCATGTTCATGAGCAAACCAGTTAAACATCCACACGTCCCATTTTAGACACTGATAATCCACTGTACACACACACACACACATACTTAAAACAAAGCCCACATCAGATGTGTGTGTGTGTGTGTGTGTGTGTGTGCAGTACTGCCCCGTGGTACACATACAGTACATATAAGTACAGAATGTATTTGTATGCGTTAGCGGAGGCCGAGGTGTGTGTGCCGCCTCACAGACCTGGTACAGCTCGTTGGCACACTTCCTGCAGAGGTTGTGCTGGCAGGGCAGGATGACCACCGGTTTGTTGAAGAGCTCCAGGCAGATGGGACAGATCAGCTGTTTCTCCAGCGTTGCCAGCGCCGCCTCCCCCTCTGCTCCCCCGCCGCCCTGCAGGCAGCTCAGATCCGCCGGCAGAGACACGGCCGCTCCGCCAAACCTCACCTCCTCCTGTTGACACCAGAACTGACTGAATGACCTCAGTGATCTGCTGCTGTCAGCCAGCAACTCTGCTCTGATGCCTTTACACAGTTTAGACCAAGAACTGTAAACTGCAAATACTTGAGTCTCTGCTGACCAGTTTCAAAAACTTTCTAGATTGATTTCCTCCGAGGGAGCCATTGTTGCCAACTTTGCAACTTTCCGAGCGGAAGGTCAGTTTAATATTTGTCTCCAGGGCTTGACTTTGCCAAAACACACCTCGTAATGCTTTGAGCAAACCGAAACTTCAACTCAAAGATCAGATGGCTAGCAAGCTAAATGTTCACTGTGGTGGACTAATGAGTGTAAAACTAATGTCACAAATCTGGGTAAAAGGTAAAAGGTAAAGTAACGAAACAGACAGCAGGCAACACAAGAAAACTCAAGATAGAGAATAAAGACAAAAATACAAGAAAACAAAAGCTGAAACAAAACAACCTGTTCACTCACCTTCCTCTCCATCTGCTGCTGATGATGATGATGATGTCTGTGAGCAGTTAGCTCCTCTCTCTCATTAAAAGCTCGACTGAAGAGGCAGTTGGTGTTCCTCCTCCTGCGTCTTTGCTTAGACGAGTAAATCCACACTTCTCTGTTGTAGTTTTCCAAAATCACAGCAGAGTTGAGATCCTGTGAGCAAAACACCAACAAGCACAGAGTCTCTCGGAGGCCCTCGGGGCAAGTTTGATATTTAAAAAAAAAAAAAAGTCAGTTAAACATAATTATCTATTGTAGTTTCTCAAAATTTCTGAAATGGCCTTTCGCAAGTTTTACATGCACAGAGAATCCAGGACACAGTGGACTTCAGTGACCCGCAGTTTCATTCAGTTGTTGGGTTGTTGTTTGAATGAAGCTGCCGACTGTTCAGATCACAGAGGGCAACAGCGTCTGTCTCAGGTCTGGAAATACCCACCTCAGTTTGAACATCAGCTGTCTGACATGAGGAAAGGGAAAGACACTGTTCATGTGCCAGTGTGAAAAATCACAGATGTGGACACTGAGAACACAATCAGAAGTCGAGCGAGGTCCAGAAGTCACATCGAGGTCAATCAGTTCAAGAAAAAGCAGTTTCATATCCGAGAAGAGAATCTCCTCTTCGGCTCCCGTGACATCGAACGCCGACACTAAATCTGCCTGGACAGGACATCAGGTGTCAGAGTCCAGCTGTCTGTCTCGTCCTGCCTCGCTCGTCCTCCTCTTCCTCACACATCAGACACTCACTCCGTTCCTCTTGTTTCTGCACAAGAAGCGACTGCTGTGATTGTTTGTGTGCAGCTTCCTCACCATCCACTGCAATGTGTGTGTCTGTGTGAGAGGACGCATGGGGGGCTAATTTGAGTTGGGAGGTGGGGGGGGGGCGTCGGGTTTCAGCTCAGTGCTTCTGAAATGATCCCAACACACACACACACACACACACACCATATCAGGCAGTGGCTGGTATGTGGACAGATTAAGACCATGCCAGGCTGTGCTCTTTCTACTGTTACACACACACACATACACACCTACGCTCGCTGTGCTAACTGTAGCATTTAAATATGTAATAATAATTACCACATTAGAATTGAGACACTTTTATTACTAATAAATAAACAGGACCACTGCAGAGAAGTCAGTCAAACTCTCCATGTCACTGTCATCGTGTTTCCATGCACAGTATAACCGCCCTATTTAGCATTTAACACTATATAACTATTTAATAAGTGGTTTATGAAACACTAATGTAGTTGTACACAAGATACCTGACGTGTTTATAAAACTTCTCCTTTTCAGATATATTTTGTATTATTTCAGCTGTGTTTTACTTACTTGTCATTTGTTATTTGTTTATACACCAGCCTCCACACCGGTAGAGTGCTGTTTAATTATTCTACTATTAAGCAATAAACCTGTAAATGTACACAGGAGGTTATAACTATAACTATAGCTAAATTGACAATTATAGCTAATTGTCAATTTCACTAAATTTTTTCATCATAACAACATTTTCTAATAAAAAGTGAGTTATTTCATTAAGTTCATCTTTTTAAAATGCCTTGTGGTGCTCCACAGGGTAGTTGTCTCGGCCCCCTTCTTTTCCTGTTACACATGCTTCCTTTGTGTGATTTCAATACACATAACATTAATTGTTAATCAATTAATCTCTGCTGATAACTTTACATTAAATATGAAAATAAATAAAAATTTTAGGGTAATTATACAAAACTACTTAGAAAGGACAAATTAAAGCCGATTAGATGTTTGGATTTAGTATGTGATGAACACTTACTGCAGATCAGATTTTAAAGGGGAAAAAACTTTTTATAGACTTTTTTAATGAAAAAAAGTTGTTTAAAGCCTTCAGGAGTTCTGCAAAATTAGATATATTACCTCAAGTGATGTCACTTGACTACTAGTCTACATATTTGCAAAAGAAAAGAATCTGGGGGTTTGGAGTTTACCAGACCTAAAGTCTTGAAATAATCCACAAGATCTTGTATTAGGGACTGAAAAGGCGTTCTGTGGTGTACCACAGGGCAGTTGTCTCGGTCCCTTTCTTTTCTTCTTATATATGCTTCTTTTGGGTGATATCAATAGAAACACAACATTAACATCATTTACATGGTAATTAAACAAAAGTAAGAATAGAATTTAAGAGCATTAATGGAATTCTTTCCACTTTCTAATCAAAGAAACTCAGTGAGAAGAGCTCTGAAGCAGCAGAAACATTTATTTTACAACAGTACATCAGATACTTCATTTACCCACACGTCTGCCTGACAGATGCAAACATGATCAGTCCATGCTAAAAACAGAAAACCTCTACGTCTCTATGTACTGTGCCACTGCGTGTATCTACAGCAGGTCGGCCATTTTGCCACTTCATTGTCAAAATGGTTTACATCTAAAATTCTATACATCCCCTTGACATACCAGCTAGTCGTTAATCAATCATTAAAAACATAAGAAAAATAAAATAAATAAAATAATGCTTCAGTATTATCATCATCTGGTCTCTATATTCACACTCAAATCAGTTAGTGTTAATCATGTCATTGTTTTAGATCTAACAGTGGAAGTTTCTTGACTCCAGGTTCATGTTTTTCAAGCTTCACGCTGCATTCACTCAGACACGGCTGCATGTTTGGTCAATAGAGGAAACATTAGAAAAAGAAAGGAGGGAGTCTAACAATGTGGCATTTCAGTGGTCACATGACATGAAGCACAAAACAAATCAAGTTAAGAGAAATTTGGTTAAAACAGAACATCTGCAGGTTTCATAAAAACCTTTTAAAAAAGGGCCCTCAAAACATCTTTTTAATCCTCAATAGGACCAGAGAAACTTTAAACTGGAAGACTAACTTAAGAACTAACTTGAAAACAAAAAAAAAAGACAATTTGTGGGACTTGATGGTGAAGACCTGCATTAACTTGATTTCACTCTTCTTGTGGCCTCAAACTGAGCTTTTTCATGAACCTGCAGATTCCCCGAAACAACCTTTGAAGTGATTGTGATTGGAAGGGGAGGAGAGCCATGGAGGAGACTTCTTGAGCTCTTATTGCACTTTCTCATGATATGTATAAATACATAATGAACAAAGTGTTTGATTGAGGAATCAAAAAAAAATATAGTGAATAAATCAGCCTGTTTGGTTCAGTGTAGGCGTTTTTTTTGTTTTCCTTTTTACAGAAATCAAATAGTTGACACAAACAACCACAACGTTTCTGTATTTTCTACTAAAGCACAGCTGGAGTGCTACTCAACAGCAAAAAAAGTGTTATTCTGGAAAACTGTACCTTAACTAAATCAGCCTGATTGTTGTGGATTGTGTAATCTACAAAACTGCTGCCACACGAACAAATAAGACTTTGGATATCAATATAATAATATCCTCCCTTCATTAACAACATAAATAAGAAAAACAAAAACAATGAAAAGTAAAAACTACAGAGACAACTAGAAGAAAGAGAAGTGAAAGAAAGAAGTTTCTGACCGACTCAAAGAAATACAGTGACGTAAAATCTAAACATACAGTTTACACGACATGTACAGCATTTTTACTCTCTCACAAAACAAACTGAAAACTAAAAAACAAAGAAAAACGGGGCTCAATCACTGTGTGTGTGTGTCTGTTCGTCCAGATGACAGAAAGAGGTCACTAATGTATGGTAATGTATTTGTAATAATAATAATAATAATAATGACAATAATACTGGACTCCCGCAGAAAACACACAGCTTTCAATGTGAACCAGGGAGCTCGATCCTTCACATGGGGAAGAGAACGTGGATCAAGGTTAAACAGAAAAGAAGGAAGAAGTGAAGAGGAAGAGGAAGAGGGCGAGGAGGAGGAGGACCACGGCAAATCTACAATGGAGTTAACAACGAGTAATGTGTTAAACTAGATGACTTTCCCAGAAGCACCCAGGATGTTCTGTGGTGCAGTAGAGAAGCAAACCACTCTGTATTATCAGCCTGCCGGTTAAGACTCAGTCCTAGCAGCTGAGTTTCCATCTTTCTCTCTGGTCATTAGACCTTTTGAACTGTTTCAGTCGCTCCGTCTGATTTAAGTGACGGGCCGTCGATGTCAGTGCGGCACCTGTTGCTCAGACTGAGAGGGGCTCCTGTGATGTTCAAATAAACATCCACACCCAGACCCAGTCCCATCAGCTCCTCACTGAACTTCTAGAAAAGGATCATGACCTACTTCCAGCCAGTGTCGGGCCTCAACACGCGTTCCCAGAGAGCTAAAAGGAGAACGCTTGTTTAGACGCTTTAATGATGAACAAAATCTAGATTGTTCTAGACAACAAGGGTAAAACATTGAAGGTATCACGAATGACTCTTTGCTTGAATAAATGGAAAGTTGCTACGCGTACAGTGAGCATCATAAGTCTTTACTGTTAAAAGTCATTGCATAGCTTTAGTGTTACTCGTCTTTCTCTCTCTGGGTTCATCTTCCATTTGTACACTTCCTAAAATGTTGTCCTCCTGCTCCTCAAACTCCAGACCAGAGTTTGCAAACACACAAGACGGCATTATCTAAACATTATGACAAACATGATTTGTGTGCAGGTAAAACCATCTTGTAAAGTATTCAGTAAACGCGTCTCTGTGTTTTGTCCCTTCTTCTTCTTCTTCTTCTTCCTCCTCCTCCTCCTCTCACTCGACGTTGATTTCAAATTTAAAAATAGGTAAAAGTTTGAGCTGAGCTGCTGAGCTCATGCTGACTGTGAGTGATGTGTATAGTATTTGCTGGTGTGTGTGTGTGTGTGTGTGAGTTTACAGCTGTAGATGAAGGGAACATAACAGATGAACTGACATGAAAGGTGTGTGTGTGTGTGTGTGTGTATTATTGGTTGAGCTGTGGTGAACTGTAATGTGAGCTGTATATGTGTGTGTGTGTGTGTGTGTGTGTGTGTGTGTGTGTGTGAGTGAGAGAGTGTGTTAGTATGCGTCGGTCCTGTAGCTTTGGTGGGCATCGGAGGTGAGCTGAGTGGTTTCTGTGGCTGAGGACGGCTGCATCACGATGGGCTCACCGCCATCTGGACACACACACACACACACACACACACACACACACACACACACACACACACACACACACACACACACACACACACACACACACACACACACACACACACACACACACACACACACACACACACTTAGCTGTGTGTCTATCTTCCTATAAATTGTTCTTAGAACTGTGTGACGACACATCACATTAGCAACAACACTTTATTAATTTAAATTAATCATTTAATTGACATTCTCTGGTTCCAGCTGCTCAGATTTGAGGTTCTGCTAATTTTCTCTGTTTCTCTCTTGTAAATTGAAGATCTTTGGGCCGTTGGAGTCAACTTGGGCTCTTGCAAATTATGATTAGCAGTTGTTTTTCACTATAATCTGATACTGATTGATCATTAAAAAAGAGAAATTATGGACTAATAGAGTATGAAAATAATACAATGTAATATACAACACGCTCAACACTTCAGAGGGTTGGACTTTAGATTGATTATGATGAGGTGTTGCATATTTATTCCCCCCCTCAGTGTTACAGCAGCAACCTGCCTGCCTGCCCTCACCTCTCTCGTCAGCGGTCATCTGGGCCTCCAGGTCCTCGGGGGAGACGTAGAACTCGGGCTCCTGGTCCATGGGCGGCCGAGGTTTACATTTACCGCAGCAACAGTTACAGCAGCAACACAGGCAACAGCAGAAGTAACAGCCTGTGGACAGGCAGCAGAAGACGAACAAGGCCTGTGGGACGAAGAGCGGAGACAGAGACGGAGAGGGATATTAAATATCAAACAGCTGATGGAGAGATAAACAATTAACATTCCTTGTTCTTGTTTGTTCTTTAACTTCACTCCATTTTGTCTTTAATCTTTATGCTGCAGCCAGCTGTTTAAGATAAATAGAGGTTGTCTGTGTTTAATCTAGTTGAACTACGCTTCTTTGACCTTTGCTTTTTCTTGTGCTAAATAATAAGTGTGATCCTTCATTCTCTGAAATAATTAGCCAGCACCAGCAACCACTTATTCCCCTTCCTCTTTCTTCTTCTTCGTCTTCCAAACGGAGCAGTCGCACCACAACATTAAAAGCTGCCACTGCAACGTGAAAACGTGAAAGGCCCTCTCTAGAGCCAGTGTTTGGTTTGTCCACTCTGGGCTACTGTAGATACATGGCAGTGCAACATAGCTCCCTCTGTAGGGTTCATTCTGACGAAAACACAACGACTCTTCGTTTCAGGTGATTATACACTATTGAAAGCATACTTATGAATATGATATTCCATTTCTGCCAATAGATCCCCCTTAATCCAACATATTGGTCCTTTAAGCTAAATACACCTGTATCTGGAAGGTGCAAACTACTTAACGTGGACAAACAAATCTGTTATCAGTGGAACAAGGCGCAGAACACTTAAAGGTCGGTCATAAAGACGGGCAGATTGTCCATCCTACCTTCGCCCACCAGCTGGACAGAACAAAGTAGGTGTTGACGTTCTCCTCCCCGAACTGCTCTGCGACGTAGAGCCCCAGCGAGCCGTATTTGTCGTAGATGTTCTTCTTGGTGGTGTCGCTCAGGATGGAGTGGGCGTTGTTGATTTCCTTAAACTTCTCGGCCGCATCTGGGTTGTCCGGGTTCTTATCTGGGTGAAACTTCAATGCCAGTTTCCTGTAAAAAAAGATAAGAGAGAGAAAATCCCTTTAAATATGGCAGTGAAATGAGACGCTAAAATAATTCCAGCCTTTATTACAGCAGACTGTTTGACTCGTGGGTGAAGTGTCCCAGTAAGACATGACAGTGTGACAGCATGCATAATACCAGGACCCCCAAACCCTCTTAAATATCAAAACACTTTTAAATATTTAAAAGTAACTCCCAATTAAAAAGGAAGGCAGCAACTTCAAGGCAGAACTAAAATGTGACCATTATTTTGCTGTTATTTATTTACATTTTGTTTTAGGGGCCATAGCAGGCAGAAGTCTTGATCTGTTTTGGTTTGTGTGTTAGGAGCTTGAATGGGTTGCAATTGACAACAAAACCACAGAGAACTTTATTTTGGAGAAATAAATGTTGTAGTAGTAAGTCACAGAGATATGAAATGTGGATAAATAGGAACAGAATAAGCCAAATTAGATAAACTAGATGGAGGGCTCCAGGATTAATTTTTAAGTAATTAAAAAAAAAAAAAAAAAAATTAACTGCTGTATTCAAGAGCTTAATTAATCAATATGAGCGTGAGCAAAATGTTAAATCATTTGCAACCAGAAACACTTCACAAATCATTTATTTCAGGATCCACTGAAAGGGTTGGTCTCAGGCCTCCGACGCCCTCTAGTGGTTTACAACATAAAACATCAAAGCTGGAGCACGGGGCTGTTGTGGTACATTATTATGTGTGTGTGTGTGTGTGTGTGTGTGTGTGTGTGTGTGTGTGTGTGTGTGTGTGTTACTTATACCTGTAACATTTCTTGATGTCCTCTGTTGTGGCGCTCTTGTCGACTCCCAACACGGCGTACAGCGTTTCTCCTGATGTGGAGAGAGATCTCTGTCTCTGCTGCTCCATGGCCTCTCTCTCTCTCACTCTCACTCTCACTCTCACTCTCTCTCACTCTCTCTGGTTCCTTCTCTCACTCGCTCCCTCGCTCACTCAGCCTCTCACCTGTCAGGTAGAAGAAACACAACAACATCTCTTGTATTAGGATGAATTTTAAACGACCAAATAACAAGACAATTTCAATGAATCTCCAAAAGAATCCATTGTTATTCTGTCCGATCCAGTCCCCAAACGCCAGGTGACAGTGTCGAGCTTGTCATCTCTCAGGTACAGGATGCCCACTTGGTCCATTAACCTCCTGCTGCAGATAGAAATCACACTAAACTGTGTCTTTTACAGAAGCTTAGATGGAAACAAAACCAGGCCTGAGCGTCTTCTGCCTTGTGTGAATGTAGAAACTTGATATAAAGAGGAAAATACCACCAGAGCACATTCGGAACATCAAGTAACATGAACAACTTAACATGAAGTAATGATCCAAATCTCACACTATTTTATACCGAATGTAAAGCTGCCTGTTTACGGCCAGATGGTGACGGACTACTTCGTTAACATGGTGCTGTGGGATTTAAGGGTGTGATGTGTAGAGGAAGAGAAAGGAATAAATGAGGTTAACTAGGGTAACTTAAGTTCATGTCACACAGCCAGGCAGGCAGAGAGATTCATTTCCTGTGTCCTGAATGAACCTCACATTTCCAGAAAGGAGCTGCGGTAGATGCTAACGAGAGCAACAAGAGCAAGAGGTGGAGGCGCCAACAGAAACTCTGTAGTGAAGAAGCAGGAAGTAGGTGAGAGCAGTTTAACAGGTATGTTAACAGGTATGTTAACTGACAGCGGGATGACATCTAACTGTGTGGTTAACCTGCTGAGATAATCAAGTCTAAAGTATTTAACCCTTTCACGTACAGCATCAGGCAGCAACAAACATATTCACACACACATCTATAGATATCTATAGATATATGTCTGTCTGTCTGTATCATGTAAGGCTGTGGACTGGTACTGGGCCTTGGAACATTTGCCACTGGGTCGCAAGGACATCATATGATTTGGAAAATAAAAAAGGTGAATAATAATAATATTAATAATAATAATAATAATAACCTTGAACTTGGTGCTGCGTTACTCTGCATCACTCCCTGTCACGCCCCAACAACAACATACTGATTTGAACTAAAGTAGGTCAGAGCAGCGTGCGAGCGTTCAGCACATCATGAAATGTGTGAGGGCTGCTGAGATCTGTATATTTTTAGATTTAGTCAGTAACCACAATGAAACACAGAGCAAATAAAGTCAGAGTTAAGTCTCTTGTTTAGTTTCGTTTGTATGGTGGCCCACTTTCTCTCCTGTGAGCTCTCTTTCACCCCCCCCGTCTCTCTCATATTTGTTGTTGGGGGGGATAAACAGAGATCACACCAGAATCAAAACTTACATAAACACGCATGTGAACCCACAAACAGACTAATGGGAGACTCCCGGTCTAACTTTATCTTTAAGAGTGCGTTGTGATAGGCCGACCCGGTCCGTCGGTCCGAGACAAAATAGAAAACACAAAAAATAGACCTCAGTGCAAAAAAAGGTTGGGAGACTCTCACGTAAGTGATGAAATGCTCTTACTTTATCTACAGCATTAAACAAGGAAGTGGTGACTATTACCATGACTATCTAAATATACTGCATGCAAAATGACATATACTGCACAACACAGAAAAACAGCTGTTCAGAAACAAATACAGCTTAAATCACGGCTGCAGCGTCGGTATTTTTGCTGCCGTGTTGTCGAGCTGCTGTGGCTGTAGCTCTCTCTTAAGATATTGGTGATTTGAGAGATGAAGCATTTGTTATAAAATATTAGCATTCATGCTAAATCATCTGGTACAAGTCTGATGAAATACATGAACGAGTTGAAGGATCAGTAGAGTCAGGGAGGATACTGCAGGTCAGTGCGGGGGCTACGGGGCAGCATGATAAGCTAATTCAACCAGAGCACCGTACGCTAACAACACAACACACCCATCAACAACAATAACAACAGGCCAATAAACCAACTTCAAGCAGGAAGAGAGGTGATTATAAGGCGTGTGAATATTTGGAGAAGGGGTGGGACGACGCTCAGCTTGGACACTAATTTGTGAATTTGCTATTTATGTACAAAAAGTGTTGTTAGGGCAACATCTGAGGTTTGAGGAAATCCACTGCCTGAACTGAGCAGGCCTAACCCGGGTTGATATAACCCCGTCAGACAACAGGTGTATGGGGGTTGGCAGGCTTAGAGACCACAGTAAGCCAATTCAGCTACACAGACAGACCAGACTGCTAGACTTAATTTAACAGGAAAAGAACGGCACCTTTCTGATGAGCAGTTATCTCACTGTGATTCAAGGGCTAAATATTGTAACGAGACATGTCAATGCGTATTAAAATACTCTTTGTGGTGTAATATTTATTCTTGGGAGGCTGAAATAATAAAAAACCAATGTGCTCCAAGTTACCTGACATTAAGCCATCTCAAATATCAAGTGAGAAATTTGACCACGGTTTCCAAAATGCAATTGTCTGATGTCACATTAAAATGGCAGCCATAGTAGCATAAAGGCAGCTGCTTTCATATTTCCCATTTCAAGCAGCAATGGCACGATGAACGTAGCTGAAACACCGTGTGATCTTTTAGTTAAGGGTGTTTGCCTTGACTGATCCCTCAGCCAGTCACACTCAGCCTTCGTGTTTGCCTCTTGCTCACCTAGCTTTAGATACACCTGGGCTTCACCCATTGCCCAAAAGTCCAGTTCACTAAAAAAGCCCAGTGGCAAGTGAGAAACCCAAACCCAGAAGGCTTCAGAAGGTCCCTGACATCACAGACTGGAGCCAAAAACCAAATAAAATCAAATAACGATATATTTCAGTGACTTTTTTTTTTTAAATCATAAAAACAACATAAACAAACATGTCTATAAGGCCCCCTTACATGTAGTCACTGAGGATATGTGAACACATGTGCATTGAACATATCTTTGGCTTTTTGTAGTGTAACATATGCAAACACTGATATAACTGCAATAAGATAAAACTGGCCAATAATATCAGGTCGGGCTCCATCACTCACACTACAAAGTATGTGTGTTAAACTGGGGGGGGGGGGGGGGGGGCACCAACAGGTAAACATGCCCTCTTCAATACAAAGATACCAAAGAAATTACTTTTTGAAATATTTACATTGTTGAAAGTCCTCATTTGTGTGTCAGCCATTAGTCTAAATCTAAAGCCCTATATGGCGCCAGATGGTCGCCATTGCCATGGCAACCCTACAGTGCCTCGACACGCCTGACAACACATCGATTTAACACCTGCTTAAATCCCGCCCACTGCTGTGCCTCGGATTAACCAGTCACAACACGGATTCACCACCCACCTGACCGGGATTAACCAATGAGGGCAATTCATCTGTACCCCCAGGGATTATCGTTATACTGAGAGACTGTGCTAGTATGTGTGTGTGTGTTTCATCACACCCACCCACCACTAAACCAAAGACTCTGCCCACCTGAGCCAGCAGCCAATGAGATTGTGTCTCGTTAAAAGGAGCTGCAAGTCAAATTGGCCATTCACAGGAAGAAACAGACCGGAAAGAATTAACACACGGTGTAATGAGGGCGACAGCATATGGCCTGTGTCTTAGAGTGTGACAGTGTGTGTGTGTGTGTGTGTGTGTGTGTGTGTGTGTGTGCGCTTCCATGCCGGAGTCTCACTTTTCTTAGTCCTGCACACCATATTTTTCTTTTACACTTGCAGTGAAGTACCTTTTATTGAGCTGCATCTGTGCTAATAAAGATTATTTTTTGCTTCACTGTCACATCTCATCCTTCATATGTCAAGTGACACAAAATCAAAACAGATTGCAGCACCTACACACAAATCAAAACCTCAACACCAAATCAATGTTCCTGAAGGGTCCAGCAACACACTTTTCTTTTTCTTCCCATGCAATGTTTAAAAAAGAAACTAGAAACAACACTCAAAAAAGATGAAGGGAAAATAATCCGTACAACTGAAATAGTAGATTGTCACATCAAGAGTGCAACCTTTTAAAAGAAAAAAAACAATGAACAAGTCAGCATCCCCTCTACATTTTGGATAAAT
Source organism: Enoplosus armatus (assembly GCF_043641665.1). Taxonomy (NCBI): domain Eukaryota; kingdom Metazoa; phylum Chordata; class Actinopteri; order Centrarchiformes; family Enoplosidae; genus Enoplosus; species Enoplosus armatus. The sequence goes on along the minus strand of NC_092187.1, from coordinate 24,259,438 downwards.
CTACAAGCCCTCGTGGCTGAAAACCAGAGATAATTTAAGGGATAGCTTCCATGGAATAAACAGAAACGAAGCTTCTGATATTGTCCAACCTTCCTGTCGTGTGTCTAACTTCAGCTGACAATAACAAGCTTCACTGCGTGTGGAGGAAACAGCTGTATATGAGCATCAGTCCAGACGTTGTTTTGTTTGTTCTGCTCCGATTGTGTAACTGGGTCCTGCAAGATGTTCACATCGTCTCCATAACAAACAAAACATAACCAAACGGCCTGTGAAACTCTGAATAGCTGCCACATTTGGTGCTGTCTGCACACCCACTGTGACTGGATTAATAACACTGAACACAATGACATGTATGAGACCGTCTGTGTGTTTATAATTCCTGCTGTATGTACATAAATTCTCCCTCAACATCAGGGACTTCAAAGGAACGCACAGGAAATAACAGAATAAAAGCATCAAAACAAAAAAGTGAAATAGAAACGTGGCACTGACAACAAATCCTGTGCTATCATTAACCAACTGCAGGCTTCGTGCATGGAGGGGGGGGGGGGGGGGGGGGGGGGGGAGCATTGCTGTTTAAAAGATGTTCAGGAGCTTTGCCAATGAGCCTGAACACACAGCAGAGGGAAGAAGGAAACGTTATTTCCTTTGGGGAAGAACAAGGTTTTAAACTGCATTGTTCTTACCTGGAACAATAAAAACTTACGGAGTTCTCAAAACATGAGATCACATAACAGACACAACCAATAAACCAACTGGCCCTCATCGCTGTTTGAGGTCACTTAGAAACAGTGACTCCATATTTTGTCCACCACAGAGAACTGACAGGGTTATTTTTCATCTGTAAATGTTCCCCGCAGAACATCTTCATCTTTTAATGAACAAATTGAAGAGATACTTAAGAAAAATGTTTGTTTATATCAAGTGAATATCTGTAAGAGCTAATACATGTGCACCTGACTGGGGGCCGAACCCGAACATCCCATGCGACAGTGCTAACCACTGCACCACCGTGCCGCCCACAAGGCCCAGAACAACAAGCCTGCTAGTTAGACACAAAGACACTTCTCTATTGGAGAAGTGGGACGTTTTGGACGTTGCTTAAGACATGAAGAGAGAATATTAAGTAAGATGTGTGTTCGCTTTACTGGGATTCAAATCAGCAGTTCTCCCGTCATCACTTCATTTCACCAGACAAACGGTTGGAGAATACGGCAGTTATATATTACAGTGTGTGTGGAGCTGGAGTCACAACTGATGCATTTGTGTGCACTTAAGGCTGTTTTTCTCTTTTATTCTTCAGTGTGTGTGTGTGTGATTGATGAAAAATAGGCCAGGGTTCCTGTTGTCAGCTTGCATCAAAAGGAGCTGTCACTCCACTCACACACCAACTAGCTCGACGACAGTAAACTGAAATCCATATTTTATAGGAAAAGCAGCCGAGAAAAGCAAAAGATATTTCGTAAGTGCTGGTCCTTCATCTGAAGAAAGTTCTTCCTCTTCGCTGCTTATGTGACAGTTTACATTTCCTGTCCTTAAAGATTAGATTAGTCACTTCTTCAAAATCTCCAGATAACTGTGACTGTGAGAACAATAATGAAAAGCCAAGAGGGGTTGAAAAAACACCTCATTTATCAGTGGTCGTTCGTGTCACGAATGGTGTGAAATGTTTTAGTTGCACACTGTTGGTAGCACCAGGGTAAGAGATGTATTTGACTGACGAAAGTGTTGATAATTAAGTGGCTGTAATGCTGACAAACATATAGATACTCCAGAACGTGGCTGTATCGTGACTGAATGAGCCAAATACTGATATACCACTCACACTCCAGTGTACACTCGACGTTCAGGTAAACAAGCAGTCTGGTATTAAAGCTCTGTTTATCCAGGGATGGTTCACTGAACACCAAAGCTCTTCAATACACTCAGACACTGTTCACACTATATGTGTCGTTGTTTTAAAAAAAGGGACCGCTAAGTAGCGTCACACACATGCTGTATATTATCAACGTTTTAACCAAGAGATGCAGCTGTTGCACCAGCACAGGACTAGCACTAGGCTTGGTTGGTGGAAAGGGGGTATGCTGCCCAACAGGCCCACTACAGCGTACTGCACATTAACCGCTGCAGACAGTGCACACACAGCCGCAGAGGAGATGGCATGTGGTTTGGCACGTGGCAACATGCTGTATCTGAAAGTAATGTGTGTAATGTTAAATGCACAAGCAGTAAATGACTTCCTGTTTCAACAAAAAGATTTTTCATAAAAAGATGTGGACTGCATATTGTTAATTGCATTTATGGGACTAATTGTTCATATTAAATTTAAGGCCTGGTCTGAACAGGAAGAAAGAATGTCCTAAATAGAACTACAAAATGAAACCGTTGCAGTAGGGAAGACACGGATCATTAGTCAATATTATTACACACACACACACACTTATTTTCATCAATTAATTCATTAAAAGTGTCTTTTCATCCGTCTCTGTTTCTATCGTCAGCTGTTCTTCATAATGATTAAAGTCAGGATGTTCCCCAGATGATGAAGCGGATTCCCATTTAATTTTTTTGTGCCATTTAAAACGTTTGTGTGACAGTTGGATGAAAACAAATACAGCTGCTGCTTCTCTCCGTCCTGTTTGCTCCCTCTACCATTGTGTCAATCTCCCTCCTCTCCACTTCACATCCATCCTCCACTTCTCCTCCATCACACTTTCCTCCACACCTCCCTCTTTCTGCTCTACACCTTTGTCATCACTTCCTCATTAAATGTGTCATCTCATCTCTTCCCCTCTCTTTCCTCATTCTCGGATGACATTTTTTCCTCCATCCTCTCCTCTTCTTGCCACATTTCTACCCCTCTTCATTGCTTTCAATTTCCCTTATTTCTTACCCTTTCCATCTCCTAACTCCATCACCTTTTTCAAACCCCATCTTTCCTCCGAGTGTCGTTTACGTTTCTCCTCTCTGCATGCTGCTTACATGCTGATCATCAATTACTGAATTACTGCATTTCTCATTTTTATAAAGATACAGTGAAAAATATCTTCTAAAAGGCCTGTGAGGTTCAATATATTACATAACTTTATCAAGGCAGCGTTAACAATAGGGACATCATTTCACTTCCTCTTCAGCTCCTCTCTCACTGCTCAGATATTAATCTCTAAGTGGTCTTCCGGGAATTTGACCACAGCTCCTGTCTGCTGTTGTCAATATTGCTCTCATAACGGAGTAAAAATGCTTTAACAAACACCCGACCAAAGTTATTCATGTACTCACAGGCCTCGTATCAGCTGCTTAATGATAACAATTAAGATTATTAAAAAGCTGGCAGAGACACAGAGAGAATAAAGTGAGCAGTGAGAATCTTACAATCCATTAACTGCTGAATACAAAACATTTCAGCAGCTAAAATGTGATGATCGCTCGCTTTTCATTTGTTTCAAATCATTTAAATTAAAAACAGCCTACCTTTAGGGAATTTTTGGCCCTTTGTTTGACATATTTTGAATCAGTTATTATTTTTGGGGACATTTTGGTCCCCAGAAGTAGCTGCAGAATGAGCGCTCCTCCCTTTCACGCTACTCTTCTACTGAAATCATTCCACTACGTCAAGTGGTCACCTGTTTGGTGAAGATGTCTGCAACAGGTACAGGCAGCTGTGGACCCGGACCCTGGGTGAGTCTGAGTGAGACGGTCGGTTCCCGTTCAGGCTCAGAGATAACGTTATCTTCTGCCTTCTGCTTAGAAGTGGTGAATTTACAGCAACTTAATCCGATACAGTCGTTACCGTAGTTAGCACGCATTAGCTCGGGGGGCTAACTTGGCTAGTTTACTATATTACTGAACGTCGCTGTCGCCCTGAACGTCCCCCTGAACCCTGTTCAAGAATCTGGCAGTTTAATAAAACATTGCTTGATGGTCTATCAACTTTGAACAGCAAAATCCGATTCGACTGACAAACTTCTGAGTTGGGTACAGCCCCAATAAAACAAAAGTTAGTCAGTTGTAAGAGTGTACCATTCCTCATTCATTGTGATCAGGTTACTAACACACACACACACACACACACACACACACACACACACACACACACACACACACACACACACACACACACACACACACACACACACACACACACACACACACACACACACACACACAGCCTCGGCCAGTCCTGCCTGATAATCAATAGATGGTAATGCGACCTCAATGCTGGAGATTGACACAGTAAACACAGCTGCCACACAGATGCATGCAGGGCAGGAAACTAACCACTGGTGCATCTCATTAACTCACTCAAACCTTTCACCAGCATAGTAAAACAAGAATGCTTTAGATTTAGATTTTTAAAACACATTTTATCCCTTTTTGTTTGGTTCCTTTTCCAAGGAAAAGTGTTGTGCTCATTGAAGGCTGTTTACCCAGTGGGAAAAACAGCTGAGCCAATCAGAGCTTTATGAGAATAAGAACAGGAATTCCTTCTTCCTGCGTGTGCTTGAATATTCCTCCAAACGTTGTATAATTTGAACAAAGTTAACTGCAACCACAGCCTCTGTGTTGACTGAACATGATGTCGTCAAGACGGATATGCGACTTGCTGTGCCAGAAATCTCCAGAGAACTGGTGTGGTTTGTTAGAGGTGAAAACATCCCACATGATGACAGGGGACAAGCCCAGAAAGTGCTATTCAAATATGTAATTTAGCTTTGATTTGTCTATAAAAGACTCTCAGTCATTATATATATACATATGTACTTTGTTAACAGACACCTGCTGTTTGCTAATCAGCTGATGAGGCCTCTTGGTTCAGCTTGGTTCAAGTCAAGTTCCCTTTGACTCTGTACTTATTAGGAGAATCATGCTACCATTAAATAGTCAGCGCTTGCCCATACTTGGATAGCTGAGCATAACAAAATAAAACTGACTTCTTCAAAGAATGCAGAAACAAAATCAAGCTGAGCCCAAAGCGCCGACAACGCCATCATTCAGAGCAAAGGCTAGCTTCATACAAATTAGACACACACACACACACACACACACACACACACACACACACACACACACACACACACACACACACACACACACACACACACACAGACACAGACACACACACACACCTCTCCACAGCCTGATTTCCCATCAGTCTCTACATCTTGGCACAGGGATGCTGAGATGCAAAAAGGCCAATCCAAGTCATTAGCTAATGTCCAATCAGCTGTCTGTCTGCGTTCTTGCATGAGCCTTCTCAATGGACACACACATGCTAACAGTGCAGGAGGAAACATTACAGTAATGACCTGCACTCTGGGACACTGTGTGTGCATGTACTGTACTGTGCACTCCAATGGACCGAGTGCAGCCACCACTCACTGTACAGAAGACAACTTAAAATGACTTTGCAGAGCTGTAATCAGCAAATGTTTAACGTGTTCACTAGATAAATAAGTAAAATTCTTATTCACTCATTTATTGATCAACTATTCATGTCAGCAGTGCTGCATAGGTATACAGTCAATGTCCAAGATAGTTATCGCTTCATTACTCGATTATTTTCTCAATCAATCAATTAATTGTTTGGTCAATAAGATATGAGAAGAGTGAAAAATGCCAACAGGCCAAAACCCAAAGAGATTTAATAATAAAAACAAATAATTCTCTAACTTCTATTCTTCTAACTTTTAAGCTCTTGTTAAATTTATACACAGTACTACAATCAACTCAGCTTAAATAAGCTGCATTTCGTTTCAAATTTCTACATAAAAATGAATTTAGATGTGGTTATTTTAACGGGGCAGCCAGTTTACAAAATACTAACACCATCCTAGCCTTCCATAGCAACGGCTGAGGTTCCCTTCGGCAAGGCACTACATGTCCGACCTGCTCAGCGCTCAACAGAAGACGACTGAGGCTGTAACAGTCAGCTCAGGTGTAAGTGTGAAGCCAGCACTCCTGAAAATACTCTTCTATTCTCATCTTGATAAATCAGACCCTGTGGACAAACTGTGCCTTAATTAACGAGTTTGCTGTGAAACTCTCACATCGCGGCTTCTCTTATCACGTTATTCATTACTATGTCGTTTCACTGAGGAACTTCATACAGAAACATTTGCAGAGCGCACCCATGACCCGCCAGAACAAATCTGTCAAATCACTGTCAAAGATCAGAGAGGGGGGAGAGGAATGACAGAGGAAAAACATGGCGGGGGAGTCAGAGTGATGAAGATGGAACGACAGAGGTAGACTGAGCGGAGACTGGGTCAGGGAGACAGAGACAGACAGACAGACAGACAGAAAGACGGGATGTGTTTAGGGTGAGAAAGAGAGGGAGACCGAAAGTGTGAAGTGGCAACAGAAGGGAAAGTGAAGGTGACTATTTGACAGCCCCATGTGACTTGCGATCACAGGACTGTTACACCATCCTGTCTAGAGGACACGCTCATGACAAGACTCATGACCTGAGGCCATCAGCAGCCAGTCTTTCATTCAAAAGGGTTAACTGTGTTTCCTTCAGGGGATCTGTTCTTCTCTAATTAGTAACGTGATACACACCTGTAGATGGTAAACCACAGGTCATTCTACTACTCGGATTACTTAGATAAACAAATGGTGAGATTGGCCTCGTTTAGCTCACCTGGATGTCAATAGGATCAAGTCGCAGCTCTAAAGAAGGGAAAACAACTGCAAATATAAATGGCTTGTCTGGCTAAAGTATACATATTTATGATTTGAGCTTATATCAAATTCAAATCCACTTCCTGTTTACATGTAGTATCTTTCAGAAATGTCACACTTAACTGTCAACAACTAAACTATAATATTGTAGAAATCCTAACACCCAAATACAGTAAAAATATAGTAAAATTAACCTGACTCTTTGATTTCTTTCAACTAGCGATGTCAGTTTCGGTTAACTTTAACAACAATTTACACAAAATTTCCCCCTCTTACTTTGTATATTTTCACTGTTATACGCCACAACACCAAGGCAAATTCCTTGAATGTGAAAACCTACGTGGTAATAAACCCTTTTCTGTTTCTGATTCTCTCTGTGGATTAAAACTTTCAATAATGTTGCACTTCTGGCCACTCCTCAATAAGTCATGTCAAAGCAGGAAAAAGCTGATTGAAAAACCTGTAATGTCACTTATTTGTGGAACATGCATGAGAAGTTCACCAAACAGCGAACTGTGTTAACAGCAGTGTTCATCCCCCTGTGAGCCTGTTGGATCTGTCTTTAAGAAAGACTCAAAAACATAAGAACTGAGAGACAACAGCATATGAGTAAACGCGCATCACTGTGTAATAACAACATATATTAGGCTGGTCTCTCGCTCATTCATTGGGTTGGAAAATGAGAAATCAATCTGAAGCAGTTCTGTAAAGCTCAGTTCCTACAGTCGTCTATAACTCCTCTGATTCTAATGTCAGAGACTGAATACGAACCGTGTCAGCCTCCTACGTGAGGATACAAATATCAATACCAAACACCAGGGAGCCAAAGTAGGAATCCCAGCTGGGGGATAATTTTAGGTTTTCAAGGGTCACAGCAGAGACACTCTGACAGGAAACTGTCACACTGCACCACAGCTAATATAACTTTCTCAAGTTTAGAACAGGCACAATAACTGATGACATATCTATAATCAAATTTTAAATTCCTAATTAAACACATATCAGAAACATGTCGCATGATTTGAAAAAAATGTACTTTTCTCCCATTTTCCACAGATGCTCTCAAACTTTAACTTTTAATTTCTAGATTTACATAGGCTTGTAAACTATTTTCACTTTAAGTTTGTCAAAGAGGTCTTTAGTAGAGCTGAAACGATTAATCGACTGATCTAATGGTCGATAATCAACAGCTCTTTTGATAACCGATTCATTTTACAAACAAAAACTGGAAGCTTTCTCTGATTCCAGCTTCTCAAATGTGAGGATTTGGAGCTTTTCTGTTTTATGTCATTGCAAATGAAATACTGCACAAAACAAGACATTTGAAGATGTACATAATCGTTAGTTGCAGCCCTATTTCGTATAATAAATGACCAGTGAACTGAACCACACTTAGTTCAGTGTAACTGCAGTGTGGCAGTGGTGATAATCTCCCTCTCTGACCTAATACTGCTCTGTTATCTAGGTGTAACCTGATTTGATGTGACTGGCTTTTATATGAGTCACTGCTGATGACCACTTATACTACAGCTCATACTGATGACATCATGCACCTAAAGCCTTACACAGACCAGCTGACCCGGAAAAATAATACGATTTGGTCAAATGTTTCCTGGACATGTACTGTAAAATAAGGCTGACTCAGATGACATTTTTAACAGATAACTTGCTGGAAAGGGCCACTCCCTGACCATGATGCAATTTATGCATCATTTAAGCACTTAATGAATAAAAACATCATGCATTTAAACAGATGATAGCGAGTCACACCTCTGAATTCAGTGTGTCCTAAGGCTGAACTATGATGGCTGTTAAAATACTTCCCTGTCTCTCTGTCTCTAAAAAAGCTTGTACAGTTTCTGGGCAAGAATAGTCATTGTGAGATTGTGTAATCGGCCATTTGAGTCAAGGTTCACCACTGTAGATACATACATTTTCAAGAGATGTCAATATCAATAGTATTGTTAATAGAGTATTCATCTCTATTAATACTAAGTATCAGTACTTCAGTTGTGCAGCTGATATGTACTGATCATAGCATTTAATAATTAGTCACATGTCAAATGATCTGTGTGAAACTACATAGATGAGTCACATTTATCCATGCAAGCAGTTGATCTTCTTCACTAATAATAAAGATACAGCAGAACATTTTCACAGAAAGCTTATCTTAATCAAAGCGCTGGTCTAAAAATAGATCAATTTCTTTTCAGCTCTCATACTGATAGACTCTATGCTAATGCTTGTGTTTTGTTTTTTTTTTTTTTTTTTTTTTTTAATTCTATTTTTATTCTCCTGCTAGTTTGACTGTTATATTTAGCGACATGCTCCCAGAATCAATCATCACAAAAAAAATACAAATTCACAATCAGTCATATCCTGGAAGTACGTAGCATTGGACCAATACAATATTGCTTTTATAAAATTTACTATCAAACAAATGCAATACTATGCAGATACAGTACATTATGGCAACACCACTAACATCCACAAACAATACATGCAGCAACAAATCAACTTGAAAGAAAAATGCATTATATTTCAATCATTTATGTCCAATGACAAAAAAATGAATCTGGCTGGAACTTATTACTAAAGTGACAGTCTGACAGTTGGGAGTGAAAAGGTGAAGGACCTGCTGTAATGCCTGCTCACAAAAACATATCAGCATGACTTATAGTAGAGGACCGGGCAGTTAATTGCAGTTAATGATAGACTCAAAGTGGCTGACCAGAGCCATAACTTAGATGTTTATAATATACATGCATGCACTCTCTCACACCCACGCAGCCAGACAGTTTGCAACACCAGCTGCCGCTCCATACACACATCACGAGGACAGAAAAAGGCAGCAGCTCCACACCAGCTATTTTAGATTCGCTCGTAAGCAAACCAATAATAGGAACTGCCCCATTAAGAACAATACAATGGAAATAATTTAGACTTCTTAGCCAACGTTATATATTCTTAAATAGACTGGCTATTCTGTTGACGTGCTATTAATCAACTTGCAAGAGAAGTTGCACCTGTCTCTCCAACATCTCCACAGACAGGCGAGATCAAAAACACACTGGCCCCCCACTTGGCTGTAGACTACAAATCCGGATTTATCCTGTGGTACCTTCTCACTGTTTAACTGACCAAATCAATCACGGTAGAACCCACAATAATCGATATGACGCCTAGGGATCCGAGTCCAGCGTCTGCCTGCCCCCACATACTGTAGGACTTTCGGTTCGTGACTGGCAACAGAACTAGAAAATACCGGTCGGCTCGGGAATCAAACCGTGGTTAAAGCGGATAATCTCCAGGCACCGCATCAAAGGAACACAAACAGCATCCATGTTGGTTAGCCAGTCCACAGCCTAGCCTGCACTGAGCGATATGCCTGGTTTGAATAAGCCAGCTAGCATTTAGCTCGCTAACTAATCCAAGGGCAACAAAGCTGACTAATGTTAGCCCACTGGCTAACTCTGTGCACTTCTTACCTTTGTTTCCAACCCCGGGCAGTGCGTCTTCTGTTTGTTTTTTAAAGTGAAGAGTATCTCGATTTTTATAATACTCGCATCCCAGTTCAGCCTTGCTCTCCACCGCTAAACCATTCAAACAGCCGGCAGTACAGCCACTGAGCTAACGGCTACAGCGGGAGGGAACAAGCTGTCAATCCGTGTGGAGCGGTCGCACGGAAACCCTCCCATTCTCGTCTCTCGCGAGTTTTCATTGCCTCGACCACGCCCCTAACTACTTTCATTGGTCGACCCCAAGAAGCTGGAATCTCCTTAATAACATTTAATACATTAAATATGTTTAGTGTCTTAGGTTTATGAAGTGTTATAAATAAACAGCATCGGTACCCTCATCATCGCCACCACCATTATTATTATTACTACAATAGGCGTAATAATATAATAATATTTGTTAGTACACAATGTTTATTGAAAAACAGTACAGTTTTAATGTGAAAATAATGTGAGAGTTTTTCCAATATGTAATTATGACAATACATGGTCACATTATCCCAGAATAAACTACATGGTGTTTTTTGTAACGTTAGCATAACTTTAAAGCTGATTGTTAGCTAGCATCCAGATAAAAAAACCAAATGTTATTTTAACTGAATTGCTTTAATTTCAAATAATTATGCGTATTTTGTTATCTTATATAGTTCTCTAACCCTTTATTTTTCTAGATGGCAACACATGGTTCAAGATTGAGTGTAATATGTTCATTGAATAAAGTTACTTATGAATACATGATTTGCTGAGAAGCAAATGTTATATGAACAAGGGGTTAAATTGCGTAGAGCGAAATTAAGTTGCATTCCCCCTGTAGATATAAGGATTTAAAATAAACGTATATTTGTTATATTTATTATTAACCTGTCCAGGGTGTATCCTGCCTCTAGCTCAATGTCAGCTGAGATTGGCTCCAGCCCCCCCGCGACCCTGCAAAGGATAAGCGGTTACAGAAAATGGATGGATGGATATGTATTATTACATTATGTTAATGTCAGTAGTGTCACTAGCGTTTAAAACGGGCCTTGGCGAAAATTTGACAGAAAAACCGGTGGAGCCGGCATCCAATCACAAGGGCACGTCGAAATAACAACCTAGCCAATCACAGTACAGCAGGGCGGGACTTGCCGCAAAACGTGTGGGACGGGCTGAAAAAAGAAAAAAATAACGCCGCGCTCACGACGTAACAGGAAATCAACACGGAAGTGAGTTTCGTGACTAGCAAACGACGTAAAGAAAGAAACTTGGTTAACTCTGCTAACTCAACTTCAGGTATTTGAACACGATTCATTTGTAAACTTCAGTTTCACATTAAGCTGTTCAAATGACAGCCCTCTACAAGGTTGGCTGTTATTTTAGAAACACTTGCATGACTTTAGCTTGCTGAATAAATTTGAAGACTTTGGCCTCCGTCGCTCGTCGGTTTAGCCAAGTCATGGGCTAACGTTAGCATTGACAACCAACATGACACAGAACTCCTCACAGCTAACGATAGCTAACTAGCTAACTCGCTAATTCGCTTTGAAAGGTCTTTGTGACATAAACACACAGTTCCACACTCAGCAACAACATTGTGACTGCCAGACATCACGCATAAAGTGTTATTCTAAAAGAAGTTGCTGTAAGAATCAAGCATCGTTTGCCACTCAAGTCTCCTAACCTAACGGACAGTGCAGTTGCCAACTCCTTGAGTTCATGTCAACGTTTTCTGAAGATTCGAGTTTGCCTGCTTCCGATTGAATAGTTAGTTTAAGTTATTTGTATTTATTTAAGTAACTTATTTATGAGATATGATCGTCAGTGTTAGACAATATATTTCTAAGCCATATTGTCATATAGTATTGAGAAATATACGGGAAGAACGCTTTACAAAATAAGTAAAAGTAAAACTAGCTGGTGTTAATGTGGTGGTACATTTCTGTCTCTGTCCACAAATCCATGAAAACAATTCTGGGGTTCAGAAAAAATAAAAATGCACGAAATATTCCAACTTATGTTTCCTTCTTTTTGTAATTTTGTTACTCATAACTATAAATAACCATGCCATTGTAAAATGCTAGCATGGCCTTCTAAAGCTGACTCCTTTTTTCTTTTCCTCCAGTGTTCAGGCTGATTTACAAAGAGATCTAAAGATGTCGTCAGGCGCTCTGTTTCCAAGTTTGGTGAGCGGCTCTAGGGGAAGCTCCAGCAAGTACCTGGTGGAGTTCCGTGCTGGGAAAATGACCCTGAAGGGGAACGTAGTGACACCAGACAAACGTAAGGGCACGGTGTACATCCAGCAGTCCGACGACTCCCTGATTCACTTCTGCTGGAAGGACAGGACCTCTGGGAATGTTGATGATGTAAGTAACTAACTCTAGTCAGCAGTTATGATTTGCAATTTGGTAAATTCTCTTATTCAAATGACAAATATATATACTTAATGTAATCAGTGATTCTAGAAGGAGTGAAATTTGTAAAGCTAACCATTTTTTTTACTTTGTTGTTTATGTGATGATTTTAGGTCTGTGGCTGAGTAGAATTTAAGACCTATCCCCAGACATGTTATACATTCCACAAATACCGTAAAGAAAAAGAGGGCAGTGGCGGCATGCCAATGAAAAAAAGACTTTCTATCATCATTCTGTATTTGTACATACTAGCGTTTTTCATACAAGCAGTGCTGACACATTGAATCCAAATTTAGCTGGCCTTCTGCAGAGAAAGCAAGGTGACCATGACTTTATTTCAGAGCTGCAGTGACATTGCTGCTGTGGTTTTCCCTTTCAGTTGGTTGATGATGATTTGTTGTGGCAGAGAATCCTCAGTGTTTTTGCCCTCTCTCTCTTGAATGTCTTATGATGTGCCTTTCCTGCTCCAGGACCTGATCATCTTCCCTGATGACTGTGAATTCAAGAGGGTGAGCCAGTGCACCACTGGACGTGTCTATGTCCTGAAGTTCAAGGCCGGATCCAAGAGACTGTTCTTCTGGATGCAGGTGAGAGGAAGATTTTCTTTTTTAAAGGGAGAAGAAATGGAGACTGTCTTAGCGAATGCATGACATCTGTGTACATTTGGGTGCAGGCAGGTGGATGTTCAATAGAGAGGAAACTGAGTGGGAAAGTGAAGTGGGAGGCAATAAGAGTGATGAGCAGAGAAGAAGAGAGATTATTACAGTCATGATGACAGGCTGTGCATGGCTGTAATCAGTGTATTTGTCAGGCTGCCACACTTTTAATATTTATTCCCACCAGTGGTTTTCTCCTTTCATCTGCTCCAGTCTTTGATTTTTTTAATCAAAGAAACTAGGTTATGTCCTGTGGTTTTATAACTTATTAGAATAGATTTTTTTTTATTCCAAAAATATTTTTCACCAACAGTTGATACACGTTTTGTACACAGTTCTCAGCTATGTGTTGTGTGTATGAGTACTTTATACAAAACAGAGAGGCAAAACCACAATTAGTTTAATCTTTTTGGTCAAACCTGCCTTGTGTGACCACATAGGAATAACTTGGATATAATTGAGCCTGTTCGTTTTGTCTGTGGAGAATTTAGCTCTGACTTCTAGGAATTCTTGCTTGCCTTATTTCCATTAGGAGCCAAAGACTGACAAGGATGATGAGCACTGTCGTAAGGTGAACGAGTACCTCAACAACCCTCCAATTCCTGGAACAGCAGGCGGCGGTGGCAGCAGCGGCCACGAACTCTCCGCCCTCGGAGGAGAGGGGGGCCTGCAAAACCTGCTGGGAAACATGAGCCACAACCAGCTGATGCAGCTGATCGGACCAACAGGACTGGGAGGACTGGGTGAGCACCACTGGATATTTCTTTGACATGTATAAATCTTCAAATCACCACAGCAGAGACTCATTCATCTGTTGAGAGAAGGGAAGTCTTCCAGGTAACAACCTTCAAAAACAACACATCACCAATTTCTGTCACATCGCGTCTTCCCTAGGGGATCTTTTTTCGCGGTGGCAGCAGTTTCCTTCAAGTTGACATGTAAATGTATGTTTTTAAAGCCAAATTGCACCTTAAAAAGTCAAAGTATTACTTGTACTATGTACTTGCATATGGCCTGCTATATAAAAAGACCGGGGGATGTAAATAAGGTTTAGTAAGGGGCCCTCGTTATTACTCTTAATGAGACAAAAGCTCTTACTTAGTAGAATCACACTCAAGCCTTACTGCTTTTGAGTTTGTTCACTTTATTTTTGTCCAGATTTTCCAAAGTTTTATAATAAAATGTAATACACAGTACACACATAATACATAGTCTTTTGATCAAATATGATTAGCAGTGTAAAGTTATATATATTTCTAATCCAAATGTCCTGTAGTAATTAGCACATGTCGTGTTGAAATCTCATTTTAACAGATGTTTTCCCTGTACTCAACATGAAATGAAGCTAAAAGCTCACCGCTCTCGTATTTGTTTGAAATAAGAATCGGAGATCAATTTGGACCCTTTTTGATTTATTTGCGTTTGTCTAAGGAGGTCTGGGAGCTCTAGCAGGACCAGGACTCGCCAACCTGCTGGGCAGTGGAGGACCAGCAACCAGCAGCTCCTCATCCAGGTGAGCCAGAGCACCACACACATATCAGCACTGTCATTACAGATGTGGAATATAGGAGAAGTAAAAATATGATCAATTACTACAGAACTTATGAGCTCTCCTGCCTTCTTCCCTTACTTCTGCCCCCCCTCCTTCTCAGCTCTCGTAGCCAATCAGCAGCAGCCACTCCTGCATCAAGTGGAGCCCCCAGACTGAGCTCCTCTCAGGCCCCCACCACCCCTGTGACTCCTGCTGCCTCAGCTGTCTCCCCCACTAGTGTTGCTCCCTCCACCCCAGGTACATGAAGTACAGCACTGTCATTATGTCAGTAAGATTCACGGTTTTTCTTAGACTGGATAGCTGTACATTCATGGTAATTAGATGTTGGATGATATGCCAAGAGGTTGATTGATAGGTTTCTTCATACTTTATCAACGTTGAATGAATGTGGTGGAGAGCGGAAGATTAGAGAAGTGTTCCATTTTTAATACCTTGTTTACTCTTTGCATTGACACCTCCCTTGTCTGTCTCATTTGCAGCCTCAGCTCAGACCCCAGTGGTCCCAGCCTCCGTTGGAAGTCCTGCCTCCCACCAGCCCATCCAGCTCAGTGACCTTCAGAGCATCCTCGCCACCATGAACGTCCCAGCTTCGGCTGCTGCTCAGGGATCAGCGGGTGAGTGGCGGATGTCTGAATGTGGGGTCGAAGTCTTGGTGTGGGACTGAGTTAGGACTGCCTAGTCGCTACCAGCATCAGTATTTCATTCAATTTGGCTAACGGGACTACTCTCCTGCTCTGTAGTGGACCTAGCGAGTGTCTGCACCCCGGAGATGATGGCTCCCATCCTGACTAACGCTGAGATCCAGCAGAGGCTCCTGCCCTTCCTCCCCAGCGGAGAAAGTTTACCGCAGAGCGCTGACGAGATCCAGAACACAATCAACTCACCTCAGTTTCAGCAGGTAACAGAAAAACACAAAGTGGCTCCAAATAAACACTGAAGTTGTACTTTGAGACGGAGGCTGTGTTTTTATTATGCACGAAGGAAGACCGTGCACCCACACCCGATCAGCTAATCAGGTGTGTTCAATGGAACATATGCAGTTGGTTACCAGTAATCTTCATCATGGTGGTATTTGGTGACAGGCATTATAACAAGGTACCACAGTTCATTTAGTGAGGCTGTTTCATTGCTGCAGCTTGATGTCAGACAGTTTTGAATGAAACCCGATGACTGTGATTCCCCCCTACCTCAGGCGATGAGCATGTTCAGCAGTGCCTTGGCCTCCGGGCAGCTCGGCCCTCTCTTGACTCAGTTCGGTCTGCCGGCAGAAGCTGTGGACGCCGCCAACAAAGGAGGTGAGACACAAACACGCACAAGTGGTGGAACTAAACTAAAGTTGTTTCCACAGTGTAATACTGGGAATATATAAGATAAAACAGTATTATACGATTCCCTCTGTCCATACTGACAGCAAAGCAATTTTAATGGAGGAGATGGAGCACAAAATCCACAGTCCTGGTACTGCGTAAACAAAAAATAAATAAATAATCCGCTCTTATCGTTCAGTCGAAGCTAATATGACAGATTGTAACTCAGATTTCTTTTTTTGTAAAATATTTTCTCTAATCAATGTATTTCTTCTGTTATTTATGTATAATCGTATGTATTTTGTCTCCTTGTCAGACGTGGAGGCGTTTGCCAGAGCCATGCAGGGCAGTAAAGGAGACTCCAAAGAGAAGAAAGAGGAGGACGAGGACATGAGTCTGGATTAGAGCTCACACTGCCAAACCTCAGCTGAGTCTCAGTAGAAATCTGATTCCTTTTTATTTCAGTGCTTTCCTTCTTTACACCCTCTCTCTTTAATGTTTCTATACCAAAGGCAACACTCTGCTCCTACTCAGGATGAACAGCACACGCTTAGCAGAGCTGTGGACACCATGTAAACCGTTTGACTGAACTGTGTTTATCACCAGCTGTTTTGTTCTATTGATTACTTTTACTCTGAAAGGACAGAGTTTATGAAACAGTGGGGGGGGGGGGGGGGTTGAGCCTTAAGTTTGTTTTCTTTCTGTTGTTGCACCACAGTTGAGACTGAATGAGTGCTGATTTACTCTTAAAAAAAAATAAAAAATCATATTGGCAAACAAACACTGAGGAGTACAGTTTGTATGAAACAAAACTTTATTTAAAATACATTTACAACACATGGGGGGCCGGGAGTGAAGGGGAGGGACAGCTTATTCTTTCTGTGAGATATTTTTAAAAAGTGGTTATTATATTACATACAAGCTTCACACTCATGTTTGGTACATGTTTACATTTATGACGGAGTAGAGGCGGGAAACGCTGCCTGAAACCTGGACCAGGAGCTGACAGGTGGGATGTGGGAACAAGTCCCGTGTTTATGACTTGGGAATGTTCAAGTCAGCTGACAAGTCACGACTAGTGCGCAAGGGTTTAAATCACCGTGACAATAAAACAATATATTCATTAAATTTGGGTTTAATTGACATGTGGCCTAAGTGGGATATATCTGTTTCTGTGGTAATTACAACAACTCCAATATGCGTCACTGAAACTTAATTAACTCTGATATTCCCAAAAGTGCGGTCCTAGTCCCGGTTCCAGGTAACATTGTCCGTCAGCGCTGCCTGAGGATGTTGCTCATACGTTACAGTGTTCACAGTGTACCGACTCAGTAGGTATTTTAACATTCTCTGCTGGAGATGCACGATCAACCGCTGTATACAACCTTTACTTGAATATATATCACAAATTCAGGAAATTTCTTTGGGGCCAAAGGACAAAAATGTGTTTGCAAAAGCAAGAAAAATCAAGCTGTGTTTATTTACAATATACTACACATTTTATTGATTGATGATTTTCGAGTTACTTGATATGGTGCACCGGTCACTTGTATCAGTGCATCTCTATGTGCAGACGCTGTTGTAGCAACCTGTAGCACAAAAACAAACCAGTAATATCGCAACGACAAACAGGAAAATATAAAATATACATTTTTCTGAAAATAGAAAATAAATATTAATATATATATTTAAATTAGCTACAGTAACATGACGCCCACCACCAGTAATTTGCAGTTGGGGAATGTGAGGATAAGACTGTGTGTTTGCATTGGGTCTACATGTGAGGGCAGCCCTGCGTCCCCACAGCTCCGTGCACTGCGAGCGGTTTGGACAACATGGCAGGTCTGTGGTTGACCGTCGCTTGGCGGATGCAGCCGTGGAAGGCTGGCAGGGCAGCAGGTAGACCAGGAACTGTGACGCCATCTGGTGGACAGAGAGAGGAACAGCGTGTTACAGAGAAAAGGGGAGAGAAGTAACCTCCAACAGACACATGTCTAACCCCAAACAGCCAATCAGAACAAGAGTACATGTTCTCAGGTAGAGAAGCACATTTGCATTGTACTACACAGTATCAGGGCCACTGTTTCGAGTTTCTAATATTTTTAGAAAAAAAAAGTCAACATTAAGACAATTTGTGCTGAATCAGATATTGTCTTCAAATAATCGGTTAGATAATTTATTAACAAATGCTAAATATTTCCTGTTTGTGACAGTTCTGCTGCTTCTCTCAGTTTCAATATTTACAATCCTGCAATAGAGAGAAAGAAAGCCACATCACAAGAATACAGCTGTAATGTTATGGAAAAAGCCATAATGTCAGAAATAAAATAACACAATATTATGATGAAGAGTTTATGTTTGGAGAATAAACAATTTCAAGGAAAAGGTTGGAATGATGGGTGGATGAGTAACCAGATGAGGGATGTGGAGAATCTATAAGGACCTATTGAGGTTTCACCGTCAGCAGCTCATCAGGACATCATCAGACTATATATACTAGAACTAATATTCACCATATCAAATAATTGCACTGGACCGAAACAAGATCAGGTGAAAGAATCTGATTTTGACATCGTGCAAAGAAAGAGGGGTGTGTGTTTGTGTGAAGGTGTGTGTACTTACCGGGCACCCCTCCAAGGTAAACGGTCTCTTTGGCCCCTGCAGAGCGGCTCTGTTTGGGGCCGACGCTGTGCTCACTGGCTGCATCAACATGGAGCTGCAGGACGTTGTTCTTCTTCACCACTGGAGACACACAGACGACAGACCATCATCATCATCATCAGTGTCTCAGTGTTACGACAACAGCGTGACAACAGAACAAGTTGCTGATGTAAACTCACCTGTGATTGTGTGCCAGCGTCCATTACAGAGAGGTTCTTCAGGAGTGAAGGAGGTAGAGAATTCACCTTTGCCGCTGTTTACTGAAACGGTCACCTACACACACACACACACACACACACACACACACACACACACACACACACACACACACACACACAGTTCAGTTTTCCTTTTTTTAAATTTATTTTACAATTAGATAAAAATGTCTGCAGCTGTCATTAGAACACGTCACGCGAGGCCTCACCTCTCCCTGGCTGAGGACTAAGCTCAGGTGTTGGTCAGCTGATGTCCCAGAATGCAACAGCAGCCCAGAGTCAGAGACGGGCCGAACCTCCAACTGGATTTCCAGATCCCGACCCAGAACTAAAGACTCATCTGCGGGGAGAGAGAGAGCCTTCAGTCAGGACCCAAACAAGACTGAAATAAATCTAAAAACAGAGAAGAGTGATGATAACTACCTATAGCAATGTGTCCTCCCTGCCCAGAGAAATACGCTCCGGGCTGTAGAGGACTCTGGAAGCAGGGCACCGCCCCCTGGCTGTGGGCAGGGCTTCCTGCGGGGGCTTCGTTCAGCGTCAAGTCCCTGACACAACCGACAAAACCACCAGTGCCCGGGGCCTGAAGTTTATAACAAGACAACACAGACAGCTTTATTAACACATGAAGAAGAACAGAAGAGATGTGAGACGAAGTTCAGATATTAACTTTTTTTGGTTGATTGATTCTTTTTACTACAACCTGTGTCATAATTTTCTACAAACAAAATTTGAAAACGCAACAAGAATGAGACAACCGGTGCAGTCTAAATGTAAATGTTACCCTCATTCTGTTACCATCCCTGGGGGAAAGTCAGCAAAAGCTGGGAATCTCCAAAGTGAACTAGTATTTATTACCGATTCATTGCAGATCTCTGCCCTGAAGCTGGTGACCAACTGGATCGATTGTGTATAAATGTGTATAAATTACAGTAAAGTAGTAAATAAATATGTATTATTACATCCGGACGTGTAACAGAGCCTTATGTGTGTGTTATGTGTGTGTGTGTCTGGATGTCGTACCGTCAGTGAGGGCGGGACTCCTCCCACATATAAAGGCCCGGTGAGACGAGTCCTGTCTCCTCCGGGGATCTTCTTTGACTGAGCGCTGATGCCGTCCACTATCAGACTGATCTTCTCTCCTTCACGCTTTATAAACACCTGAAGAGACATAAAGACAGAGCAGGTGAGACACTGTTAGACTGTGAGGAGTTTTTATATGAGTTTTATTCTAATCTGGGTTACATGAGTGTATCCAGTTCATCAAACTTTTACATTTTTATTAAATGTTTTAAATCGCAAGATGAAAATAGAACGCAGCCTGTTGCAAATGTCACATAGATTCACACAGATCCACTTCCCGGGCAGCCCGGTCACCTCACCGTGTGCCACTGGTCGTCGTTGTACTTCTTGCGGCTGCGCAGGCTGACCTTCCTCTTTCCTCCGTCCAACAAAAGCAGCAGGTGGCCGTCTGACATGCTGAGTGACATCACAGCTCCGCCGCGCTGCCCGCCAGCCGCGTACAGCGCCAAACCATCGGAGGAGTTGATCCTCATCGCCATGGAGATGTGAGGCCTGCAGAGGGAGAGGGAGGGTGATCAAATATTAACACACAAACATCTCAGAACACCAAAAGCCAAAAATATCTAGATTTTGTCTGTCCCAGCACCAGTACAGGTGTATCAGAGCTAAAACAGCCTGTAGGGCTGCAGTGTTTGTGACCATTCTCTGTATGTTTGTCACCGCGGGCGACCCCTTCCATGTTAAGACATTTATTAACAATTCAGAATTCAACTTGTAGTTCTCCCTTAACTTCCCTCCTAACTTCTGTGGGAGTCTACAGCCTCACTAGCAGCTCTGTGAGGCTGAACTTAAATGCTAAATGCTAACATCAGCCTGCTAACATCAGCCATGACATGCTGATGTTTAGCAAGTATAATGTTTACCATGTTTTTAATCTTACTTCAGCATGTTAGCATGCTAACTTTGCTAAAAGGGCACCAGACAGAAGTCAGCTGAGGCTGACAGCAATGTGGACCAGATGATGGCGCTATAGGAGAAGTCAGGGGATTTTTGTACCAACTGTCATGACAATCCAACTAAAAGGCGTTGAGAAAACATTATGAAACACATTTCTCAATACGTTCAAATCTTCAAAAATGTTGCATTTCTAAAAAGATAAACATAAAACATAATAGTTTTTCCGACAGGGTGGAAACTTAGTTCACACACTCACATTGTGCTGAGCGAGCTGGGCAGAGAGTCGTATCTCTGGTAGCTGTGGGTGGAGCCGCTGAAGTGCGTCGCTCCGGCCTCCTGGTCTGAAAGGTCCCCCTGACAGGACTCCCTGGTGTTGCGACTGCGAGAGCCCGACGGCTTCTTGTGCTTTCCCTGAGAGAGTACATTTATTTTGTTTATTACTGGGTGCAGGGGTTCACCTGGTCTTTGTTATCTTATTCATGGGAAAAGCAGAATTTGCTCTGTGTGTGTGTGTGTGTGTGTGTGTGTGTGTGTGTGTGTGTGTGTGTGTGTGTGTACCTTGGGCTTGTTGCTGTGTTTGGGCTGAGCTGCGACGATCTGCTGAGGCTTTTTGGCAGCGGGACAGTCCAGAGGAACGTTGACGTTTTCTTTAGCTTTCAGCAGGTTCAAAACCATCTGAGGACTCGTGTCCCTAAAGACAAGAGACACACACATTTTAAACTGAAAAAACACTCAACATTAGTTATACGTTTTTAATATATAAATGACGTTTTGTGTAGTTTCAGTCAGAACCATCAGACCTGTAGTAAACACTGCCACTGCTGCTAGCTACAGTAGCTACGAAGCGTAATGTCTCATAATGGGAAAGTGTCATTTTAGGCAAAAACTTACATAAACTTGATTGATGATTTTGAATTATATTGGTTAATCCATCCACTGGGTCTGAGTCATATTAATTGATTCATTTTATTAACAGGAATTATTGTTATATACAGCTGGGAAATTTGTAAAATCAGTCTGTTAAAAGTGTCAGCTTGCTTATTGCTAACAGCTGTAGCTTCTTCTGTTTGTGCTCGGAGGTCTTCACCTGTTTTGTTTGTGAAATTAAGAAAAAGTCAGATGTAGTACTGAAGTGTTTCATTCATCATTTATGAAGTTCTGTGCTGCTCCAGCTGAGTGTTGATGGTCCACCTTCTCATGATCTACACATCAACTGTCACAGCTAATTAGAAACAGTTAAACTATAGATGACCTCTCTCTCGCTTATTCATTTTGACATGAAGATGATCTCTCCTGTATAACAGCAGCTAAACCTGAGCCAGATCACATGGTAACACTGGGTTTAGATGAGTCACAGATCAAAAACACAGTTGTGGAGTTTAAGAACAAAGTACACCTAACGTGTTGATCGCAAGCAAAGACTGTGTCGCCCACTGTGATGCTACTGTGATGTCTTTTTACAGTTTTACAGTTTTTACAATGAAATTCTGTGGCACAGAGGCATAAGTGATGACAGGCTTTGGCTACACAGACAGCACTTGTTCACAGGAATATTGTCATTATTGTATATTGTTATAATTATTCATTGTTGGTTAGATCATTTTTGATGTCATTTTTTCAAAGTCTTTGAACTGTTGTGCTGCTCCTGCCCTTCTCTTCTCACCTCTTGATGAAAACATTGCTGATGCATCCCGTGAGATTGGTGAGGCCGTGGTTGGGCATTCCTCCCAGGAAGGTGCTTCCCTCTGTGGTCTTCATCCTCCTGGGGTCCAGCCGGATGTCCTCCTTTGCTCTCTCCAGCACGTCGTCCATGTACAGACGCATCCTGGAGGGACAGTCAGTTTCAACACACAGGTTTGAAGCTGCATGCTGGTTCTTCACATGAGGGGTTCTACAGAACTTATCATCCTACCCGTTGATATTGTTGTAGATAGTGACGTAGTGGCTGTTATCATCGTTGTACGTCTTCTGCGTCTTATACCCGCTGTTGCCAGCTCTCACCACGACGTGGCCCTCGTTCAAAAACACCTGACACACTCCTTCCTGTACACACACAACAGCCACAGGTGTGTGTAAGACACAACTTGCAAGAAGATGATACTTGATACTTGAAAGTCCAGGACACCAAAGCAGGACAAAGGAAAACATCATGGTAAATGCTAATGGAGCAAGAGAGGTGGGAGGCTGGTCTGACCTGATCGTGGTGGTAGAACATGAGTCCCTCCTTCTTCTCGGTCCTGAAGCTGAAGCTGGCTTGGAAGTTGTTCCTGAGGGTGGGAATGTTGGTCAGAGCCAAGTCCAGGTAGCTTTGACCAGAGAAATGAGCCTCACGAGCCACCTGCATGAACACACACACACACACACACACACACACACAGTAGGTCAAGACACACTGTATTATTGAGTGCATGTGTTTATTTTCTTCTACTTGTGTTGTTATATTCCATAAACACCAACAAAAAGGCAGAATTAAAAGGAAAAGGGAACATTTTGATGTTTCTTACTATCTGATGAGGCAGATTTCTGTGTAAACTATTCATTTTAGGATGACAAGAACGCTTGGACATGAGCTAATAAAAGAGTGCCAGAGGAGGGCACAAGGCTGGTTCAGAAATTAGCTTTCAGACAGAATACAAAGTGTTAATGTTGTAAAGATTAGAAAAGGTGTACCACAAGTTTCTATATTAGCACCTTATTACTTACTTACTACTTATTATTACACCAGTTATTAAACAATATCGGGAGGAAAAGATTCAACAAAGATTAATTTGTATGCAGATGATGTGGTTATCTAAATTATATAATCGCCTCGTCTAAATCAAACCATTACTGACCACTAAACTGCCTCTCACACACTTCAGTTATAATTTCAGCAATTTAAAATAACCTTTAAGACATAAAAAATGTTGCCTATTCAGTACAAAATGTAGAAAACATTACTCTCGAAACTCGAGACTGAACTAACTGAATTGTTTTGTAAAAAGAAAAGGGTAGTAGAAGTTGTAGTAAAACAAGTTACATTGTTTTCTACTATACTGTTGGGAGCATTGTATATATTTGTTGTTTTTTTATTCTATTATTTTATCCCAAATTGTTTGTGTAATTATTTACAGACACATTTTAATTTCTTTAAATGATAATGTACATAAAGAGAATCACTGGTTAAATAAAGGGTAAATAAAAACAAAGGCACAGACTAGTATCTGAGCTTGATAGAGATTTTTCTTAATGGAAACTGTTGGCATCTGCCCACCTCCAAATGTACAATGTAATGCCATGGAGAAAACTGCATGTACTGCTTTTTACACCAGCTGAATGGTGAACTGTGTTGTCTTACCAGCAGATCACTGTCGCAGCCGAAACTGACTCCAGAGCTCGTCATCCTCTTCAGGTCGATGTGAGAGTTCTGCGCCTTCACGTTCCTGAAACAGCCCTTCAGAGAGCCCTGTTTAGGAAACATAGACTTCAACCTGGAAAGAGACAGAGACAGAATGAAACAGCCTGAAGACTCTTTAACTGACTTCATTTTTCATTTAAAGCTGTATTGATTGTTTTCTTTGGCCAATTAGGGGCAGAAAAACACACACCTTGGACTTATTACTGGCTTATATAGTTGTTACAGTTAACATGTTGCCTACTTTCACATACAGCAAACAGAAAAGTCCAACATTTACTCTCCTTTTACCTCCTACTGAGAAAAAATGCTAACTTTGTTGGCCCTGTGTTTGGGTGAACCACAACAGGAAATGTGCCATAAAAGCAAAATAATGAGCTAAAAGAGGCTAACAAAACTAGTCTACAGCCACGCTAGGGGCTCTGTGACGCTGACTTTAATTTGTCCTTAGGTTTCCTGCAAAACTAGTGACATCCCCATCAGCCTCAGCTGTGCTTTGTGTTTGTTGCTAATTAACAAAGTTTTGCATGCTAAATGCTAACATCAGCATGCTAACATGCACACAATAGCAATGCTAACAGTTTAGCATGCATGCTAACATTTGTTAATCAGCATTAAACAGCTGAGGCTGATGGGGACGTGATTAGTTTTGCAGGTATTTTGGACATAAACCAAAGTAGGACAAAATGTGTTGAAAATGTAAAAATGTAAATGATCTTAAAGGATCAGAAAAGTTATTACAATTAATCATGTAGGGAATATGAATATCTGCACCAAATTTCAACCAATCATCCAATAATTTCAGTCTGGACCACTTTATCTGGACATTTTATTTTGGTCTGTTTGTTATTTATCTTATCTTATTCTTTTACCTTCTACCTCCCACCATCAGACCACGGCAAATTCCTTGTAATGTATGTATGAAGTGGGGGGACCCCCTCTGGTGTGGCTAAAAAAACTGATTAGTGAAGCTTTAAAGAATAATAATAAATCCTCAAAAATTTTTTCAAGTTGTGATGATAAGATAAGATGATTGAAGAAAATTGAAAAGTGTGTGTGTGTGTGTGTGTGTGTGTGTGTGTGTGTGTGTGTGTGTGTCCTACTCACCCAGCAGGCATCTTGTGCTCCGGCACTCCTCCCAGGTAGTAGCTGCCACTGAACGGGGGGATGTTCTCTGTGAAGGAGTGGGTGTAGAGGCCGACGCGGTTGTTCCTCACCACAATACGGTTCGGGGTTGAACGCAGGATGATAATCTCCAGCTACACAGTCAAAAACAACATGTCACACACAGATTAGAAAACTTGAGGTGTAAATGATCAATACTATTTTTTATTTTAGCTAACAGGCAACCATTTTGCATCCTAAGGATCTCTATTTCTTCAATTAACGATTTCTAACACACATGGGAAAGACAAAGACAGACAGGCAGAGAGACGGAAAAACACGGCAGACTCACAGCTTTGGGGTCGGCGTCGCTGATCTTCAGGAAATCAGATGTATCGTCTTTAGGCTGGAGCTCCACCAGCTTACCACTGAAATCGTAGAAAACCTTCAGTCTGCCCTGGAGCACCACCAGACACAGGAACTGATTCTGATGGAGGACAGAGACGTGGAGAAAACAATGAGAAGAGAGCTTTCTTGGCAAATGTATTTATTTAATGTGTTTTATGTAAACGTGAAAACTTAATGAAGGACGCCAGAATGAATGAATGAATGAACACCAATGAATTATTGAAGTCTTTACCCCGTTTTGCAGCAGGAGCAGAACTCCGTTGTGTGACAGCAGTTTGACTTCCTGTTCGAAGCGCTGCATGCGAGTCGATTCATCAGTGAAGGTGATCTGAGCGAAGCCGGTGCCGTCGAAATACGCTGCGTCATTCACCCAGGCCTGAGTCAGCACCGGCTTGGACCTGTTTTTAGCATTTTTATTTCATTTAGAGGAAGACAAATGGAAAATATGAGAGTGAGTTAAGTCAAAAGAGAAAAGTGTTTGATCATTTCAAGTTCTTAAAAACAGACTGGAGGTTATTTATGTTTTTTTCAAGATGAGAAAGCCAGGGGCAACATCCAACAAAGATTTCAAATAAATAAATTAGCTATGACACTGTGTGCACTGACCTGCCATAAGGCTTCTCCTCTGTGGTGTTGAGTTTGAAGATGTTTTCAAAGTTATACAGACTGAGCACTTCCTCGTTGAGTGTATCTAGCTCGATGCAGCCCTTAAAGTTAGGCAGAGTGAGCGGGGCAGGGGGCTAAAAGAAACAAGAGAATAAAGATAAAGAACTTAGGAGCTGGATACTCGTACATGTATATGATTTCAATTTACATCAACCCTCAGATATCCTTAGAAACTCCTAAACTTGTTATGTTGTGTCAATGTGCAGCTAGCATGAGCAATATAAGCTAAAAGGCCAAGTTTTAAATTGTTATAGGTTGTGTTTATCATAGTGTTTCAGCAATTCACTGATTAAGAAATGTGTTTCATTTACAGGGTTGACTGCATTTAAATGAGGGCTGCCCTCCATAACTGAGCCCAACCCCTCAACAGAGGCACACAGCCCTCCATGTTCTTACTTTGAAAGTACTCGGGTATCCTCCAACATAGAAGACAGTGTCGTCGGTCAGGAGGTTGAGCAGCCCCTGATCTCCTCCAGCCTCCACATAGGCTTTGGTGACTCTTTGGTCGCCCTCAGAGGCTTCTGAAGACATGGACATTTGACCGTACTGGAGGGTCCTGCATTCAGCCAGACAGACAAATAGACATGCATACAGATTGAGGACAAGATACATGCGAATAAACAGTAGCAGTCGTGGAGGCTGAAGGATAGACGGGTTTGACCGCTGAGAGAGAGTCAATATCTTAACTTACATAATGAATACAATGTTTTGGACATAAATGTGTTTCTGAAACAGCATCTAGAGCAACTCTGGACACTTTACATTGGTTTAACTGTAATAAAACAACAACAGACTAACACAAGAATGGAAGGAAATATCCACTCTGTAGTCATAAAGCAGGCTAAACATTAGAAAACCTCTCAAGAACAAAGCAATGATAAAGCAGTTTCAAATATGTGCATGTAACCATGGCATGTATACATGTACATATTTTATTGTGTGTGTGTGTGTGTGTGTGTGTGTGTGTGTGTGTGTTACCTCTCCAGCACTACGCTGTTGAAGTTTCCATTAGACTTGACGTCTTCAGGCATCAGCACCTCAGCAGTTTCTCCTCCAACGTTAAAGTACCAACGCAGTCTCTTCCCCTCCAACGTCATGCCCAGGAACTCCTTACTGGACTACAAATACCAGACAGATAGTAATGAACTACAAAAACCCATACCGTTGTCTTCTCCCCTCAGATTCTATGCCAAAGATCTCCTTAGTGGACTACAACTCCTAAAAACTCCATAACGCCATAGTGTCATTGTGGAGATACGCTGCGTAATACTCAGAGCGGTACAGACATACTTAAATAAACTTCAAAAATATCTATAAATTACAGACAAAACAAGACTCATATGTATGATGTATAATAAAAAGACAAAAATACAATAATCCCACAAAAATATATCAAATAAAACAACATGAAATGAGCTTCTGTGTTGCCGTGGTGATGCTTACATTCTTGTTGCCAAGGTAGAAGACAAACTGTTGGGTGCCGTCGCCTTGCCGCCTGGCTCGTGCCGCCTCCGGCAGGGTGATGTAGAACTTCAGGGAGGTGTAGGCAGCCAGGTCGGCCAGGTTACGGGGAGTACGGACCTGAACGCCAGACTGCCCGTTAAACTTGACCGAGACGCCCACCTGGACGGAGGAGAGACGAGGAGACGAGGTAATAAGAAACTGCTGGAAGAAAAGCAGGCATTGTTTGTATTTTTGTGTGTGTGTGTGTCTGTGTGTGTGTGTGTGTGTGTGTGTACCTTGCTGGCAGCATTGCGCGCCTGCTGTATGAGCTGCCGGATGCGGCTGATGTTCTCAGAGATGTTTGGCATCTGGGCGGAGTGATTCTGCAGTTTATCCAGCTTCTTCATGAGCAAAGGAATCGTCTCACCCAGCGAGTTCACTGCAGAGCGCGAGTTACATCAAGTTACGACAGCTTCACTTTTTCATTAGGGATGTATCTATTAACGTGCCCATTATTCATTAATTATTTGATCAGAAAGTTGTGACAAATGTTCCATTTAATTTTTCTATTATTCTAATCGTCTGAACTGTTTTAATCTTGCCATTTAAAGCACTTTGTTTTGAAAAGTGCTGTATAAATAAAGCCATTATTATATCATTAATTTCCCAGAGTCAAAGATAACATCTTCAAATTGCTAATTGCCCAAATATATTTAATTTAGAATTATATAGAACAGAAAAGCCGAAACGAATTACATTTAATCGATAAACTAATCAAATATTTGACTAGAATATTTTTGAAGCCATCTGAGGGGACAATGAAGTAAACATATTACTGACAATGAGGCATCGTAGCTGAAGATGTGTAGAAATCACGTGATATAAAGACTCTTTTTTCAGGATGTTTCTTTGGCGATACATTCACACACATTCACACACTCCCACCGGTCTTGTTGGCCTCCATCAGGGCGTTGTTGATGTCGTCGTTGGTGGCGTTGGCGTCTCCGTAGGTCTGCTGCCATTGGTCCAGCCGCTCTTTAATGGGACGCAGGGCATCGTTGATTTGCGTGGCCGTGGTGTTCGCCAGTTCCGCCGCTCGCTTTGCCTCCTCGATGTCCTGACTCACATCTGTTCATCGCAGCAAAACAAGGACGAAAAAACTAACATGTTTACTGCTGGCATCTTCACCGTAGCTCTCTGAACATGCTTTCAGCTGCTTCCAGGTCTTGATGATATCTAGCGTTTGCTGCTCTTGAGTTTGAGGCTTAAAACTGCTTTAAACAAACGCGTCAACGCTAATTCAATGTAGTCATTTCTGTGTGTGTGTGTGTGTGTTGAATGTGCGTACTCGTGGTGAAGTTGAGGTTGTTCTGAACTGTCTCCAGGTCCTTCATCACTTCAACCTGTTTGGTTTTGGCGTCATCCAGTCGCTTCTGAGCATCTTCCAGCTGCGGCTTCAGATCTGAGCAGCCGAAAGAGGAGGGGAAAAAAAAAACAACCTTCAACTACTGAAACACCCAAACTGATTCCAGTTTCTACAAGACTCTTAACTTGACTTCATGACATCTCTTATATAAATCAAATCACAAGATAAAGACGTAAAGACGTGTGTTTACCGTCATTGAGTTCATCATTTAGCTTTTCGACTTCCTCCTTCAGATCCACACTGTGGTTCCTCAGAGATTCAGCCATCTGACTGAGATCCTGGTTCTTCATGGTCTGAACACACACACACACACACACACACACACACAAATAAATAAGTAGTTTTAATTTGTTGTCGTTTTATTAAAGCATAAACGTGTGTGTGTGTGTGTGTGTGTGTGTGTGTGCGTGTGTGTGTCCGTCCTGTACCTCCACAGTGTCGTTAGCAGCCTTGTCGGCCATCTTGGCAGCCTCCTCGGCCTCCTTGATGCTGTTGATGATCTTGTTGTAGGCTTGTGTTACATCCACAAATCCCCCCCTCTTGGTTTCTGCAACCAAACTGCAAACAGACGAAAACAACTCGTAATGTTTTTTACATTTGTAATATAAAGGATCATGAACATCTTTACCAACTTCTGATATTATCTACCTCTTAATTTAACAAACAGTCGGTCTCGTCTCTTACCTGGACAGGTTCATGGCTAAAGCGTTCAGCAGCTCGGCGTGTCTCTCGGCTTCCTCCACCAGGGGAATTTTAGAGTCGACCAAAGCAAAGGTCTGCACTTTCTTTGCTAACGGTGTCCTGGAGCCGTCCAGCTGGGCCGCCAACCGCTCGTACTCCTGAGAAAGACGTCAGACGAAGTGTTAAAGAGACGAATCTTATGATGATCTTAAACAGATCTGATTCGTAATATACGTATGAAACCCTGAGGCCCACGAAGAAGACTGCACAACGAGTTTCTTGTGTCTTTTGTGAAGTTGCTGAGTGGATTTAAACGACTAGAGTTTGAACACCAGGTGTGCTGCAGGTAAGCTTTGCAGAGCCTGTTCACAATGTTCACTACATGTTGAAATCTGTGTGTTTTAGTTTGTTCGAACCTCTTTGGAGTCGTGCAGCATGGGCAGCACGTCGTTGACCTGAGCCACATCATCTTCAGCCATCTGTAACTGCTCGTTCACCTCCTTCTGCTGCGACAGCAGGTCTTCTATCCTCCTCTGCGAGAGAGAGCGAGTCAGAGAGTCAGTACCACCTTCCATCACCGTCCTCTACTCCTTCCCCACCGCTCTTGTTCATGTCCCGGCTCACCTTGTTGTCCTCCAGGGTTTTCTCGTTGACGTTGTTGATCTCTGCGGCTCTGGCCGTGTTGTTCACAGCCTCGTTCAGGGCGTCTCGCAGATCCATCATTTCAGAGTGGAAGCGGGCCAGGCGGTCCCTGATAGCCTTGGCCAAGTCGTTGTTGTCTCCCTGACGACCTGCCAACTGTTTGTTCACACGATCGAACACTAGAGGAGGACAGACAGACAGAGACAGAGACAAAGAGGGGTAGTTTAAGGATATGTTTTGATCTGGACCTGGTTTCTCCTGTGGAGTGCTGGCACTGTGTAGACCATCCACACACTGACAGTACGCGCATGTAATACAGTGCATCCGGAAAGTATTCACGGCGCTTCACTTTTTCCACATTTTGTTATGTTACACCCTTATTCCAAAATGGATTAAATAAATTTTTTTCCTCAAAATTCTACACACAACACCCCATAATGACAATGTGAAAAAAGTTTTTTTGAAATTTTTGCAAATTTATTAAA
Organism: Enoplosus armatus; assembly: GCF_043641665.1. Classification (NCBI taxonomy): domain Eukaryota; kingdom Metazoa; phylum Chordata; class Actinopteri; order Centrarchiformes; family Enoplosidae; genus Enoplosus; species Enoplosus armatus. The sequence continues at coordinate 24,228,232 of NC_092187.1, read as the reverse complement.
AATAAAAAACTAAGAAATCACATGTACATAAGTATTCACAGCCTTTGCCATGAAGCTCAAAATTGAGCTCAGGTGCATCCTGTTTCCACTGATCATCCTTGAGATGTTTCTGCAGCTTAATTGGAGTCCACCTGTGGTAAATTCAGTTGATTGGACATGATTTGGAAAGGCACACACCTGTCTATATAAGGTCCCACAGTTGACAGTGCATGTCAGAGCACAAACCAAGCATGAAGTCAAAGGAATTGTCTGTAGACCTCCGAGACAGGATTGTCTCGAGGCACAAATCTGGGGAAGGTTACAGAAAAATTTCTGCTGCTTTGAAGGTCCCAATGAGCACAGTGGCCTCCATCATCCGTAAGTGGAAGAAGTTCGGAACCACCAGGACTCTTCCTAGAGCTGGCCGGCCATCTAAACTGAGTAATCGGGGGAGAAGGGCCTTAGTCAGGGAGGTGACCAAGAACCCGATGGTCACTCGGTCAGAGCTCCAGAGTTCCTCTGTGGAGAGAGGAGAACCTTCCAGAAGGACAACCATCTCTGCAGCAATCCACCAATCAGGCCTGTATGGTAGAGTGGCCAGACGGAAGCCACTCCTTAGTAAAAGGCACATAGCAGCCTGCCTGGAGTTTGCCAAAAGGCACCTGAAGGACTCTCAGACCATGAGAAACAAAATTCTCTGGTCTGATGAGACAAAGATTGAACTCTTTGGTGTGAATGCCAGGCGTCACGTTTGGAGGAAACCAGGCACCGCTCATCACCAGGCCAATACCATCCCTACAGTGAAGCATGGTGGTGGCAGCATCATGCTGTGGGGATGTTTTTCAGCGGCAGGAACTGGGAGACTAGTCCGGATAGAGGGAAAGATGAATGCAGCAAAGTACAGAGACATCCTGGATGAAAACCTGCTCCAGAGCGCTCTTGACCTCAGACTGGGGCGACGGTTTATCTTTCAGCAGGACAACGACCCTAAGCACACAGCCAAGATATCAAAGGAGTGGCTTCAGGACAACTCTGTGAATGTCCTTGAGTGGCCCAGCCAGAGCCCAGACTTGAATCTGATTGAACATCTCTGGAGAGATCTGAAAATGGCTGTGCACCGACGCTTCCCATCCAACCTGATGGAGCTTGAGAGGTGCTGCAAAGAGGAATGGGTGAAACTGCCCAAAGATAGGTGTGCCAAGCTTGTGGCATCATATACAAAAAGACTTGAGGCTGTAATTGCTGCCAAAGGTGCATCAACAAAGTATTGAGCAAAGGCTGTGAATACTTATGTACATGTGATTTCTCAGGTTTTTTATTTTTAATAAATTTGCAAAAATCTCAAAACTTTTTTCACGTTGTCATTAAGGGGTGTTGTGTGTAGAATTTTAAGGAAAAAAATGAATTTAATCCATTTTGGTATAAGGCTGCAACATAACAAAATGTGGAAAAAGTGAAGCGCTGTGAATACTTTCCGGATGCACTGTATGTGTTTGGAGAGATTAGACTTTAATCTTCTTTTTGGCCATTGTCATTTTGAAAAAGAAAGCTTTATAATCCAGATACAACACACGACAACTGACACTAAAATATGGTTTCTCCAAACATTAAAAACAGTCTGGCAGTTCAGCAATGTCATAAATCCTCAAAAACTTTATGTCCAAATTAATCTCAAGAGGCTGAATCAAAAAGAGTCCATGTGATTATTCTAAGCAGATATCAGGTGTTAAATTAAGTACTAAGTAGCTCTGACATTGAGTAGACTGATGATGAACTTTGATTCTTCCAGTTTAGAAAGTTTGGTGGCAAATCAAATTATAGCTCTTATAACCAAAGTAATGATTACTATTTATAGGACACATGTTGCGTCCCAACTTCCTTTTGCAAATCAGAATTTAAATTTAGTAAAAGTGTCTAAACATAAAATATATAAATATACATAAATAGAATATGATCAATATTTATAAAAGTGTTTTAGAGGAACTTATTCGTCAGTGTTTTATGGATGTGTGTGTTTGAACTGACGTTTCTCTGCCTCCGTCTTCTCCTTGTCAGCCAGCTTCTTCTGTCCCACACAGCTCCTGTACCTCATCTCCCTCAGCATGGCCTGCACCTCCCTCATCTTCCTCTCCCTCTCCCCGTCGTCCTGCTCCGCCTCTGTGTCATTCAGCGAGGACCGGTTCGCCATCAGCATGATATCTGTGGAAAGCATCACGAAAAAACGAATCAATCAACTCCTGGTTCATCTTTGGACAAACATCACCTTTTGTTTCTGAAAGACAGCAAACTAAAGTTTTCTCAATGTCATAACTGGTCTTCACCAGATTCAGTCATGTGTCATTAATGTATGTTATTTTCATTGGAGACAAAACTTACTTAAAACCTATTTCCAACCTTTACTTTCGGTATTGTGAATACAATTTGACCTAAATATTCTCTGAGATTTCTATACATTTGGAAAAAGACGTTAAGAATCAGTGTTTCTGTCCCAGCTGTCACATGATGGACTCATTGTCCTCCGTCCCACCGTTTAAATCCATGGTTATGTTGTTGATGAAGGACAGCAGGTCTTGCGCCCTCTGGTGTGTGTTAGTGGTACTGTCCCGCAGGTCACCGACCCGGTCAGTCATCGTTGACGCCTGAAAACACCACGACACACACGACACGCTCAGTTCCACGTGACGACAGACACTTTCACAACATTTTTTACTTTTGTGGTGACGAAGACAGAATAATTCTGTGTGTGTGTGTGTGTGTGAGAGTCATCAGTGACCACACCTTGGCCTGCAGTTCATCAATGTCGTCATTGATATTCATGATCTCAGCATCCAGCATGTCGGCCCGACTCCTGCTGTCATCCAGCGTGCTGTTGTAGTTCTCTAAGGCGCGCTAGAATCATGGGAGTTTATTTAAAATAAAATGCCTGTGCAGCATATATGACACCAACAGTACAGCAGTCTTACAGCCTGTGTTTGTGTATATCTGTGTGTGTGTGTGTGTGTGTGTGTGTGTGTGTGTGTGTGTGTGTGTGTGTGTGCGCGCACTCACAGCGATGTCCTCCACAGACTTGTTGAGGTTGTTCAGCTGAGCCCAGGCCATGGAGCTGGCGTTGAGGCTGCTCAGCTGACCGGCGACGGAGCGGAAGTTGTCGTTCATCTTGTCCAGATCCTCCAACAGGACGATGACACAGTTGTCGCAAGCTGCGAGGGGAAACACACACACACACACACACACACACACACACACACACACACACACACACACACACACACACACACACAATTTCATTCCTCCGTAATTTTTGTTCTGTTCTCGTTGAAGTTTTCTTTCAAACACAAAAGGAAGTCCTGCCCAGTTGCTGCCGCTCGTGCGTGTTTCACTTACGTTCACAGTGCATGCCGTGATGGTGGTCTACAGGCACGCTGTATTTTTGTGAGCAGGTGTCGCACTGTTTTCCTGTCATCCCGTCGGGACAGCGGCACTCTCCTGTCCGGGGGTCACAGCGACCTCCTCTGCAGTTACACTCTGGAGAGACGAGGAGTTCAACAGTGGGTTGATTTCATTTATTTATCTGGGGCAACTTGCAGCTTGTTACTGCACTCTAACTGTATTTTATTACATTAAATCTATTTCTTTATATTTTACTGATTTTATTCTGGTTTTATTATTGTTTTATATTTATTGTATTTTCTTTGTTTGCCTTTGTTTTTGCCTCTGTGTTGGAAATGTGGTATATAAATAAGGCTGTCTTGCCTTTAACCATTTTGCATCCCCAGAGTGATTAAATAAAAGTAGCTATGCTGGCTATCACTGCAAATATATATATACTACTCTACAAGTTCTAATATTATTGGTACTGCTGGCTACTACAGCTACTATTACTAATACTGCTGCTGTTGCTGCTGACGCCACCGTTTCTAATACTACAGCTACTGGTTTTCATTTGAATATGAGTCGAGTACACTCTACTGTATTGGCTGCAGTGGGAATGTGGACCATGTGGGCTCCTCTATAGGCTGCAAAGATGCTGTGGTCTGATTAACAGTTTACTAGGTGCTTTAACAAACAGAAAAGTCCACGAGCCATAACTAAAGTATGCAGAGTGCTTCACTGTATGTCGTAATTCACACATCCACTCACTCTTGCACCCGTTGGGTCCGTAGTCCCAGTGTCCAGGAGCACACTGTTTGCAGTTCGGCCCGTTGACTCCGGGCCGACAGGCGCACTGACCGCTCTGAGGGTCACATGGCTGCACGAGAGCCGCCGAGGCGTCACAGTCGCAATGGCGACAGCCGGAGCACGAGTCGAAGCCGAACGAGCCGTCCTGAGAGGACAACAGATTCAGGAGGAGACGTGAGGACAGATCGTAGCGTGCTAGCTGCAACATTTTTAAATGAATGAATTATATTTTCAGAGTCATAATGAAGATATAAAGAATGTAATAAAACCTCTCACCACACAGCGTTCACAGCGCGGCCCGGTGACTCCTGCTTTACAGCGACACTGTCCAGTCTGAGGGTCACATGACTCCATGCCGCACGGAGAACAGTTGCATTCTGGGTTAAAGAAAAAGCTTTTTAATTTGCTGATACATCGACGACATCACAGCGATATCTGTTCAAACATGAATCAGAGCGTCTTTATTTCACTGAAGCTTTTACTGTTAAACTGAGCAGCCTGATGGGATCAAATGAACACATGAATATATCGAATAAACTCACTGGTGCAGTTTTTGGCGGTGATGGCGTCTCCGTAGTAACCAGGTGCGCAGGTGTCACAGTGAGGCCCCGCCGTGTTGTGCATGCAGCTGAGACACTCGCCGGTCAGCGGGTGACAGTCGGTGAACAGCATGTTGGGGTCCGTGTTGCCGTGGCAATGGCACAGCTGGCAGCTGCTGCCGAGCACCATGGGGTTGCCATAGTAACCAGGGGCGCACCTGCGTTAGAGGACCATAGGTTACTTCTTGATGTGAAGTTACTCATGTGTATTTAGGAGAGATGTAAATAGTGAAGTTAAACCTTTTTAATGACAAAATATATTCACAGCGAAGGAGCCAGTAAGTTACAGAGGTAAACAGTGTAGTTCTTGCTTAAAAAACAGAAAAACTCAAAATATTAGAATTAAATAAGTAAATTAGTTAAAAAAAACAAACAAAAAAGTAAGATAGCACTTTCTTGATCCCTGGGGGGGTTTGGTAATAAACCTCTGATGCTGTAATGCATTAAAAATAAAGAAACAAAGCTTTTTAAAGGTAAGAGTTGAATTAGGCACTTCAACACCGCAGTGCAGTGTTGTCCGGAGGTTGTTCACCTTTCGCAGTGTGGTCCAGCGTAACCCGGCATACACAGACACTGCATCCTGTCGTTTTTCTGCAAACAACCCTCTGCAAAACTACACAGAGACAAAAAAAACACAAGGAGTTCAATTAAAATTCATCATTAAGTGAGAAATCAGGGGAGTGACGGTGAACGATGACGCTAACAGCGAGAGAAAAGTGCTGACTTGTTGGATTGGACCCTCAGTGGGCAGGGACAACTGGAGCATGACACCGCCTGTCCGTCAAGACTGTTGTTGCCAAGGAAACCACCCTGGCACTTCTCACAGTGGTCACCGGCTGTGTTATGCTGGCAGTTCTGACGGAGATAGAAAACAGTGACTGATCTATAAACAGTGCCAGAGGGGACGGACATCAAGAAGGACAGAAAGGTTTGTGTTTGTCAACCAGAGCATCACTGAAGATCCTCACCACACAGATTCCAGATCCGTCCAGACACTGATCAGAGCGCCCGTTACAGTTACAGGGAACACATTTCCCCAGAAACAGGCCAATGGTGTCTCTGTAGTAACCTGGAGCACATTTCTATAGAGAGGAGAGGAGCAGGAGATTATTAATCTGATGATTAGTGGACTGGCCTTTTTGTCTCTAAAATGCCAGAAAATAGTAAAAACTTAAAATGATATACTTAAAATATCATATTTACAATGATGTGTATGGGACAGTGTTTCTGATCCATCAGAATAAGTTGAAAGATGTTGGTATCATAAACGTCTAATTTAACAATAAATGCTGATAACAACGGCTGTGGTCCCTCACCTGACACGAGTCTCCCAGGTAGTTGGCGGGACACATGCAGATCTCCACGTTGTTGGCATGGCGACCGGCAGGCAGGCTCTCGGCGCCCTCCAGTACGGCGCCGCGGAGCGACACGGAGTGGGCCGACTGGGAGTGCAGGGCTCGGATCTGCAGAGACTCCAGACCGACCAGAACCATCATCAGCTCCTCCCGAGACACCAGGTTACCAGTCTGAGCGTGACGGAAACTTCCCTGTGAGGAGAGGAAGGAGGGGGGAGGAGGAGGAGGAGGAGGAGGAGGAGGTGAACAAAGGATCACTGAGAGGGCCGACATCAGTTCTTCTCTGGAGTTTGGTTTGTCTTTATTCCACAATGACCCCTCAGGGAGGTTTAAGGACACAGTTACACATAACAAATCTACAATATAAATATATAAATGAGCAAAGAAGCACAAACAGTAAATATTCAGTCGCTACTTAAAAGATCAACAGTTAAAAATGGGGTCATTTAAGGATCAGAGGAGCGAAGGACAGCGAACTAATGAGATAATAAAGTTAAAAAAAAACAGTTAACGGCACTAATATGTTCATGAAGGAGGGGACCAAAAAGAAAAGGAGGAGGGTTATGGATTTTGACTTTTTACTGGAGGAAGGAGAGTCCCATTCTTATGGGAGAGCAAAGAGGGGTCTTTTAACTTTTTCTCATCCCAGATTTACATTTTATTTAGAAATCATGTCGGAGCTAGTGGAGAAACACAAGAGAGCATTGTCCACAATGTCTGGAAAGAAAAGTTCCCCCTCCGGTGATCAACACTATAAAATCAAGACAACAGTGTTTTGGAAAAATAGGGCAAATCCGACATGCTGCTGCCGGCCTGCGTGAGTCGGGCTGTTAAATTCAGCTTCTCACATAAATCTCCCGGCTTGTGCAGCTTAAACAACCTCTGACGGCTCCTGCAGCGACTCTCCTGACCAGCAGTTAGTCACCCGGCTGGGTCCTGTTCAAAGAATAAGACGTCTTGGCAGCTTTACAGTTGAACGAAGATGTAAGTTACAACAGAATTAATTACTTTTGTATACTGCAAACAAAACCTGTCTGGTGATAAGATGGCTGGTGCGGCTGCCTCGAGCTTAATGCACCCATGCATGATTAGATTCACCTGCCCTGCGCTCTACACTGCCACCTGTGGTCAACTTAATATCAACAACAAATAATAAACGTAAATAAATAAACGGGACTTTACCTCCACCATGTGAACTATTCCCAGGTGAGGCTCTTCAGGTGAGGAGTACTCTCTCTCCATGAACACCAGGGTCATCTGGTTACCCTGCATTGGGGGGGGGGGGGGGGGGGGGCATAACAGAGGAAGTACTGTGAAGAGTGTGTGTGCAGAGAGAGTGTGTGTGTGTGTGTGTGTTCTGTATCATATAAAACAGCCAGAAGGATTCGAGGATTGGTTCTTTTAATAACACTCTCGTTGTGTGTAGACGCCTGTGTGTATGTGTCTGTGCACGTGTTTGTGTGTCATGATTCTGGCAGACGAGGATGTGTTGACTAGTTTACACTGATGTTTGCGCGTGTTTTGTACCTTGAGAATGATGTCAGGCCTGGAGGCCTCGGCAGGCAGAGACAACACGTCGCCTCTCATGGTCTGAGTGTGGAGACGGTACCTCAGATAACCTCCGTAGGACGAGACCTGGGGGAACAGGGGTAGATGGGAGTTCAAATGAAGCATTAAGAAAAGCAGACAGACAGACAGACAGACTCGGAGCTTCAATCTCATGCTATAGTATCTTAATCCAGACAACAATGGATTACACTCAGACTGTAGACCGTCTAGCAGAAACAAGATCTGAGGCCTGGGTTTTATCCGTGAAAGATAAAATGCCTTTATTTCTATGGAAACCATGCAGGTTTTGGCAAAGCTGACATTCGAAGCTTGTTTATGGAGCGTAACGGATCTCACACATGAAAGTTGTCGATTCAAACGTCTAGACAAAACCCTGATCTGTATCCAAACACCTCGTCTGAGCCTCTGGATCTGTGTGTTGTGTAATGTGTTTGAGACTTATGTACCGTCTGTCCCTTTGAGTCACAGAGCTAAGGGGAAGGCAAGGCACGGTTATTTGTAGAGCAGCTTTCAACAAAAAGGCAACACAAGCTGCTTTACATAAAACAAGTATTAACTTCTAATACGGCTGCTTATGTTTATTTAACATTTGGCTTGTCTAAAAGAATACTTCCAGGTAAGGTGTAAACAATGACCAGCCATCAGAATATTTCTTTATTTGGAGGACAGGAGTGAACTTTGGGATTGAAATGCCTTAAAATGATGTGAGGTGCGGTTAAACACATTTAAAAACAGATTATTGTGACTCGAATGATAGATTGTGATGAGTTTATGAGTTTTTGCGCGCCGGGTGCTTCAAGATAAAACATGTTCAACCCTGAACTGGAAGATGATGACGCTCATGTGAAGTTTAAGTTGAAGTTGAAGCATCATCAAATGCGACGCCTCCTCAGTCAACCTTCCACGAGTAAATACAGATTGATTTGATAAATAAACAAAAGCCGCCTCCACATCTCCAGTTGTTTTAAGAGCATTTCATTCTTGCGGCTCAGACACAGTTTGCCTGTTCATGCCGACCCTGTTATTATGTGTGTGAGTGCCAGTGTGTTTAAAAGCAAACTGTCAATCATCGTTCTCTGAAGAACAAAACTCACATTACTAATCTCACTTCAGTTCATGCCCCGTCTGTTCTCACAAAACGACATAAACACTGAACCACAGGTGATGCAGAGTGGACTTTAATGTAGTGAACACTTCACTACTGGAAGCAGCAGCATGAGACATTTTCATTATGTGACGCTGAAAGCTGGTTTAGTAAAGTAAGTTCATGTATTTTCACGCCGTGTCTCCTCACGTTAGCATTAAAGTTATATTTGTGTTTTTAGATTTTTGTACCTTGAGGGACAAATTAAGTATTTGAATTGAATTCAATCCCAGAATCTATTCACTTCCTTCCTCTCTTACCTTGTCCCCCAGGTAAGTCTTTGGTGCGTGCCAGTGGAGGTCCTGGTACACATCTGGCACATCGCTGAGGTCCGCCTCCACAAGGTCCTGACCAGGATACACTGCGACCGGTACTTCCTGTCTGTCTGCTCCCAGCAACACCCAGCCCTCCATGTCCATAACCTGCAGGAGAAACCAGAGTCAGAACGGCCATCAACACATTAGTTCAGAAAATGTTGAGAGAGAAATGTAAAAACTCTCATGACTGATACTAGAGGATATTAACTTTATTTATTCTGTGTGGGAAAAGTTGACAACAGCAATACAAGTGAGTAAAACATCAGAATTATAAAAGGTACAAACACTTAAAGGCTAAACTTAGCAAGTGTTAAAATATTTACTGGTAAATATTTGCTTGTTCCAACCTTTGGACTGTTAGATGGACAAAAAAGGGCATTTAAAACCAATTTGGGCTCATTTTATAGACAAAACAACTACTCGATTGGTCGAGAAAAACATTTGCACACAAGGTTTGAGCATCAAGAACCACAGAGTCTTCTAACTGTCTATGAAACAACATTAATATCTAATTCACGTCCCATCAGGACTTCAAATCAAGCCTCTGACTCATGATGAGGATTTTACTGAAAACACGACCAATAAAGTTGAAATGAACCAACGCGAGCACCTCGGTGTATCTCTTGTCAGAGCTGCGACAGCGGTCGGTGGCTCCGAAGCAGAAGCAGCTGGTGCAGCCCTTCGGGTTGGTTGGGTCCAAGTGGAACGTACCAAGTCTGCACTGATCGCATCGGGAACCCTGGACGTTCTCCTACAGGTGGAGGACACACAGCGGGTTGGGGACATACAGAGGAGAGTGTGTGTGTGTGTGTGTGTGTGTGTGTGTGTGTGTGTGTGTGTGTGTGGACCCACCTTGCAGAGACACTGTCCCGTGAAGGAGTCACACACTTCCTCTTCGGTTCCTGCCTCGTTGCAGTCACATGGCCTGCAGTTGGGGTAACCATAGAAACCGGGAGCGCAGCGGTCACACTGACGGCCGACTATGTTGATCTTACAGCTAGAAAAAAAGAATAAACAATGATTTATTAATGTTTGATCGGCCTATTGATCAAACGTAAACCCTACGAACTTTGACCGTTGAGGTGATGAAAGGTTTATCGCTCCTCATTAGCCATCACAAATCACTGATTAATCATAAATACTTCAACTCGTGACTGCAGGGTTCATGCCACTGTGTGTGTGTGTGTGTGTGTGTGTGTGTGTGTGTGTGTGTGTGTGTGTGTGTGTTGATGCCAGGTGCTGGGATGAGAGCCTTTAGGCAGAAAAACACACTTTCAGCTTTACATCCTTGTCTTGTCTGGACAAAGCTGACACATTCCTCTGCGTGTTTGTGAGGGAGGAATGATAGTGATTTCAGATGGATCTTGAATGCCTTAATGCTCACAGAGAGGCAAACAAAAAATGACTTGAGGAGAGAAAGAGGAAAGAAGACAGAAGATGGAGAGACGAAGACAGAAGATGGAGAGACGAAGACAGACAATTCTTTTACAGAGACGTCAGCGCATCACTGCAGCTACCGCCGCAGTCTGCTAAGCCGTAATTCTTTGCTTTAAAATGATTTAAATAAACATGTTCAGTTGTCAGGTTTAAAGTTTTGTGAGGGTTACAGACGACAGACTGCATTTAATAAAACCTCTTCTTTCTGTCTCGTCTTTGTCTCTCAGCAATCCCTCTCCGCTCTCAGGGTCTGAAGTGTGTTAGAGCGACGTACAGTAGCAAAACCGCATCAAATGAGGCCCATCATCGTGATTTAAAGATGGAAGGCGGACAGATAAGGACGCTGACAGACAGCTGCTGTGTTGTTGGCAGTCCTCTGACTGAGAGAGAGTCTGAGGGTTTAAAATCTTCAGTTTCCACAGACAAGAGTTGGCAAGTACAGCTGGCCAAACACACAAGCAATCAACCCAGTGAGAGAGTCAGAGCCAAGAGCGTGTCAGGAGACAGAAACGGGCGAGAAATAACTGCCTTTTTCGGTAATTGCAAACGGAGGCCTGACATTTGAGAGTTGAACTTGCTGAAACAAAAAAAACTTGCTTTCTATCACATGATGGAGCTGCAGATGATTTATGGAGTCTGAAGAAAAAGAGAACAATTAAACTGAGAGGAAACCGAAGGATGGGTCTGCTTCTGATTACGGCCCCCAAATCTGCTCGATCCAGAGGCACGACAGCGATAATCAGTCATCACGTCCTCTGTCTCGTCTCGTCTTACCTGCACTGTCCGCTGAGCGTATCGCAGCTGACATCGGGGGAGTCGATGCCAGGCCGAGAGCAGTTGCAGACCTCGCAGCCCACCACTGGGTGGCAGCCAAACGTCTGGGGCTCACACTGGGTGCAGTCAGGGCGCACAGTCCTCGGGGGGCAGATACAGTCACCGGTCACCGGCTCACATAACCTCGTACCACAGCTACAGGCTGGGGGGAGGACGAGGAGGGACATTAGAGATGTCTGTTAATCTCTTTCTTTAATACTGAATACTGATAAAATCCTCTTAAAACAGCGCCAACTGGTGCTGATGAAGTGATTTCATTTCTCTCAGTTGTACATTTCTGTCTGAATGACCCGTTACTGAGATCCAACAAGAAATAAAAACATGACTATCATCTACTGTATCAGTAAAACTCAACCAGTTCACATAATACATGCAATTAAAGTAGTTTAATAAAGCAATTTATTAACGTGAGAGCACTCAGGCGAGGTTTCACGTCGTTTGGCAGCCATATTGGAAATCCACATTGGTGTAGTTGATGAGATTTAGATGTTTTGTCCTTCATGGATTTCACACATTTTCTTTGTATTTAATAAATTATGTTAGAGTCATTTTCATGCTTTTGACCACAGTGCTGTCATGGCTAGCCTTCTTTTGTAGACTGACCACCAAGTTAGACGTTTGTCCTGCTGTAGTTCATGATGATCTGCACTTCCTGTCCGACTGCAGCAGCAGCCACGGCAGAGTAATGTTTAAAAGATGTATACATTCATATTCAGTGTGTGACACTCACGTCTGCAGTTGGGGAATCCCCAGAAGCCCGTGGCGCACATGGAGCAGTCTCGGCCAATCACGCTCGGCCTGCAGCGGCACTGACCGCCGAAGGGCTCGCAGGTGTCGCTCTCGGCTCCGACCTCGTGGCAGGCGCAGGGCATCGCCCCGTTGTTGAAGAAGGCCGACAGAGACACGGCCGAGCCGAGGCAGAACGGGGAGGCGGTGGAAGGACTGGAGGGACGAGAGAGGAAGTCATTCATTCACGTACCGTACAAGCACTCACTCACTGAAGACTCACACAAGAATTCATGTTGTGAGCATTTCACAAAGACTTTAAACACTGCCGTAATATCATGTAATATAATATAAAAACATTCCTTGCATATTCAGTTCTGCTAAGATACTGACTTGATGTAGAAGCTGTTTTGGCCGCAGCTGCTGATGAAGTCGTATGATTTATCCAGAGGTTCCTCATTCAGGTAGCTGGAGCTGTAGCTGGCCTCCGGCACGACCAGCACGTAATCCTGTGGAGACACGAGAACGTGAGACACAACCGAAGAGGATGGAGGGAGGAGAGAGGAAGAGAGGGAGGAGGAGGGCTCTTCATCTGTTGCATTAAGACAGCGCAGGATAAAAACAAACTGAGACTCTTCAGTCCTTTGACTTCCTAATTCAGATTAAAACATGCATGAAAAATATATATTCAGCGGTGATAAATACTTTTATATTTCTGACATCGTTTTTATGTTGAAAAACACACAAGCGTCATCAGCAGTAAACAAAGTCAACAGGAAACAGTCACGTCATCAGCAGCTTCAAACGGCATTGAGCTGAATCATGCGTCGACTTTTGATTTTAAAGTGAAGTCTTTTCCCACGTAACTTGAATGAAGCAGCAGCACCAGAAAAATGGAAATGGTCGTTGAAAAAAGACAGAAGACGTTGTGCTTTTATTGTGGAAATAATGAGAAGATGGTAAGAAGACTGAGGAGTGAGGAAGAGGGTGGAAGATTAGAAACGAATCTTTAGTGTTTGACACAAAAACGACTCCAGAGAGACTCAAATACAAAGAGAGGACAGGAGAGCATCAGAGAGGTAAAAGCAGGGCAGTAAAACTCACCAGCCACAGTGTTTTGCCGGCAGGTATCTGCACCGTGAAGAAGACCTCGTGGTCGGTCACATCCAGGATGATCTGATTCTCAGAGACCAGGACGTTCCGGCAGCCGTAAGCGTGCGGACAGAAGGAGGCGTTGGCGTGGCCTGATGCACAAGAAAACAAACTGGGTTCATCCGTCAGTTCATTTCATTTTAAACGTATTTATTGATGTTTATTCATTGTTATGTATTTACAAAGTACAAAGTGCGTCTTACCCTGCCAGATTCGTCCACCGTTAATGTAGACCTGCACAGGATAGGTGGGGTGGAGAGGCTGGTGATAGTGGAGGATGAAGACGTAACGCCCCAGGGCGTGGACACGGGTGGAGTACACCGCTGCATTCTGGGTACACAAAGATAATGGTGATGATTTTTAGATGTCAGAAATATCCATATTCCAGATTGTTCTTGTTCTTTTCTCTATTCTGAATAATTAATCTCACTCGGACTCCAGCAGGTTATTTTTGAAGGTCTGAATCACAGTTGTGAGAAAGCGGTGCCGCTGTTTTAGCACCAGATGCTTCTGGTTATGTGTCATCGCATAAAGTTAGAGTTTGTCTGTTCCTTCGACCTGTAACTGGAGCTCAGCGTGGTATTCTTCTTGTCTTATTCCTCTTAGATAAGAACACCTCAGGGAACATGTGTGCATCAGTCCAGATCGTAGTTGTCCTACTACACCTGCTGACTAACAGACATCTGTTTTCTTATACCCATAAACCTTTGCATGATGAGGTCATTTCCTACAGTTGGTTCACGTTTCAGCTGCACTCCTAATAATAAGCACGATAATAATTTTAGAAGTTGTACTTTTTTAACAAACAATAATAGTTCCTCAAAAAACAAAGCTATATATATACATATATATATATATATATATATATAATAGTTGGTAAATGGACCAAAGAAAGGAGGTAAAACACAGCTGCTGTGAAGATGCTCTTACAGGAGATTCACAAATGAAATAAAAGGTGCAGTCCAACTAGGAACTCCATCAGCGCCTGTACCTGCAGCGAGTCCAGCCTGACATGGTCGCTGTTATCCGCTCCGTGGGGAGGTCTGTCTCCTCCAGTCCAGGCCGGCTCGTCACCCTGGTAGGAGGGCAGAGGAGGAGCTGCCGCGGGGGAGGCCAGGATGGGCTCCTGCATGGAGGAGCTCTGGCCCTCCTTCAGGACCAGCGAGTCTGACGGGGTCTGGAAGCGCGAGGGGACGCAGGAGGAACTACAGAAAGAGAGAGAGAGAGAGAGGCGAGGAAGATGGTTTACAAAGAGTTTCCTGTGAATGTTTAGCTTTTAAAGCACGTGCAGTTGTTACTTTACCTGTCAGGTGAGAACTGCCCATGAGTGCTGATGCACTGGACTTTAGGTTCAACATACTCCATGGTAAACTGGTCTTTAGGCACCAGGTACACTTTGTGCTGAAGACGATGAAGAAAGACACAGGTTGGTAATAAATAAACCATTTGATTCATTGATTTTAAAAAGATCTTGTAGGCTCACACATGTAAATCAGATAATGCTCTCAGAAACGTATATGTGGCATTTATTTAAATATTTTGCGGTCGAAATGTTGGAAATTTGGAAAATGAAAAAACAACTGTATTCCAAAAATAAGTCATTTTCAGTCACGTCCTTCGTCCGTGTGATACATGTATGAAAACCAAGCTTTTCATGTTATGTTTTAGGGTAGCCACCTGAAAACAGAGGCTCTCTTTCCAAACACTAACTTCTTGAAAATATGTTTATGCCGTGTTCACAACACATCTCGAGCATCATGTGACCACTGCACCCCGGGTCGGTCACGTGACTCTCACCAGGAAGAAGCTGGCGCGGTCGGAGATCAGCTGGATCTCCGCGTCAGCGGGGAGAGAGAAGATGGCCACTCTGTTCTGATCATCGATGGCCACGACTCGACACAGGAAGCTGCGCAAACACACACACACACACACACACACACACACACGCGCGGTGATTAGGAGCTGTTGACAGACTTAATAAAGCTCAGACAGTAACAGCAAACTGTGAACCAGCTGAATCCACACGTTACAGTAAAAACACACAACTGCTCACTGCAGTCAGACCAAACACAGTATCCTCTTTGACATGACGGCCGGTTTCATCCTCCTGTCAACTGCTCATCATCGAAGCTATACAGTTATGTACAGCGTTCATGTCCCACTCCTGTCTAATGTTAATCTAATGGGAAAATGATGCCTGAAACTGGCAACACCAGTGTTTTTGAACTGGAGTTCCTGCTTTTAAATATCTTGGAAAAAATGTGACTCGAGCTTTTAAATATAAAAGAAAAGGTATTTTATTTCTGCTGTAAATTGTGGGACAAAACATTTAAATGTTTGTGTCTTTTGTTTTACTTTACTTCAACTAGGCTTCATTTTATGAATGATAAATGCCTTTTCTCAGCTATTAGTTTCTCCCTTGTTGTGCTGTTCTTCGGTCTATCATGGTATGAAAACTATGTCCCAACTCATCTGACTTCACGTGATACAATCTGTAAATCACACAGAACCTGCTGGTCTATCATCATTACCAGCAGCAGTAATATTGGTGGCTTGACGTGTCATCAGTGTCATTTTAGGAGCGTTTACGTAAAAAGTATGAAAGTAAGCGAGTTAAAGACCCTGAATCTCAGGACAGGTCTTCTTCGTACCTGTACTTGCAGTGCAGCAGGGTGACGCGGTGCTGGTGTGTTCGTGCTCCCGGCATGTTTACAGCGACAGACAGAGTTTGCGGCAATTCGTCCTCGCTGGAATATTCCACGACCAGAGCGTAGTCACCTGGAGACGACAGGCGACCTCGCAGCTCGATGCTGATCTGCAGGGGGGGGGTAAAAGGACTTTTGTCATTTTCAAGCTCTGAGTCTTTAAGTTTCTACCTGTCAAAAACCAACAGACACACAGCAGGTAACACACTCTGTCTTACATCGTAGCCACTGCAGACGGCCATGTCGGGGTGGCGGGGGGTGACCCTCTCAGTGGGGCAGGGGCGCGGCAGGTGGTTGTCGTTGACACAGCTGGCATCGTTGCCGGAGATGGAGGGGAAGGAGTCCAGAGACAGATACCTGTACAGCAGACAGCTAGACAGACACAAAGAAAGCAACAGACAGGCAACTTAAAACAGGGTTGTCTGTTGTCTATTGTGTCCTCACAAGGACAGAAAGACTTCATGTCCTCACAAGAATAGAATGGTAAGAAGGAAGGAAATTGATTATCACTGGATTTTTAATTACAACTTGATTTAGTATTATGCTTAGATTGATATTAAGATCTGAGTTAGATTTTGGTTAAAGGAATAGTTCAGTATTTTGGGAAATATGCATATCCTTTTTTGTACAACGAGAAAATCGATGCCACGCTCGTGTCCGAACGGTGAATGAAGTTAAAGCCAGCAGCCTGTTAGCTTAGCATAAAGACCGGAAATGAGGAAACAAGCCTGGCTCTGTCCAAAGGTAACAAGGTCCACTCTACAAGCACCTCTAAAGCTCACTAACATGTTAGATCTTATTTGTTTAATCCGTTCAAAAACTGAGGCGCACAGACTTTTACTTCTTCTTGGAGGTTTGTCTTCATCATGTGGTTGCCAAGCAACCAGCGTGAACTTCAGGAAGTCACTGCACTTTCGAAATAGTCCCACACATAACCCCCCCATAAAACGACA
Organism: Enoplosus armatus; assembly: GCF_043641665.1. Classification (NCBI taxonomy): domain Eukaryota; kingdom Metazoa; phylum Chordata; class Actinopteri; order Centrarchiformes; family Enoplosidae; genus Enoplosus; species Enoplosus armatus. The sequence goes on along the minus strand of NC_092187.1, from coordinate 24,211,283 downwards.
ACTTGGACAGAGCCAGGCTAGCTGTTTCCCTCTGGTTCCAGTCTTTGTGCTAAGCTAAGCTAACTGCCTGCTGACTGTAGCCTCGTATTTACGATACAGAAGTGAGAGTGGCATCGATCATCTTATCTAACTCTCTGCAAGAAAACTAATGAGCGTATTTCCCCCCAAAATGTCAAACTATCCCTTCATGGATGAAGTGCAGCATTCATCGCAGAAAACACATGTGCATATGTACTTCTGGCTGGCGTCAGGCGCAGAGCTGTAGGTGCAGGGCTCAGTGACTCTGATCTGCAGGATGGGAGCTTCGTAGTAGGCACTGGGCAGCAGGACCAGGTAATCCTGCAGGTAAAACAGAGCACGAATACAGTGTTTCTGGGTACATGATAACAATAAGTACAAGCAGAGGAACGTCCGGGTCACACAGCCTGCGTCTGCAGCGCGTGTCATCTAGAGGTTCGGAGGCTCGCCTATTTTTAGTGTGTGCCGCACGCGTTTCTTAGCTAAAAGACAGTGAAAATGATCGGTTCATAGTCATATTGCCACCATACCAGCAACATCACACACATTTCACTACAGTTTCAATGTCTATATCTGTAGGATATGTCACAGGCATGAAAACGTTGTCAACTTGTCCTGATACGTGAATGAAATACGTCCATTCTGGTCAAAACATGACAATTCTCCCTCGGCTTTCTGTGCTAATGCTGGCTTTGCATCACCTGTTAGAAGCTTAAGTGTTTGTATGCATGTATGAGAGCAGATGTGTAGTGTGTGTGTGTGTGTGTCTCTCACCAGCAGGATTCCCTCAGCCTCGATAACCACAGTCCAGGTTCCCGGGTTCAGAACAAACGGCTCCACAAAGTTGTTCTGGGGAACGTTGACGAACGTCGGCTCCACGCTGGGAGCAAAGACGATCTGTTTGGACTGTTCTGAACCTTGAAACACACACAAACACCAGAAATATATAGCGTTAGATATTAAAATTGAAATGCAATCAAAAGAGAGAATTAAGTGAATACTGTAGATGCATTTTAGGGAAGAAAAAGGGGGAAAAAAACAATTATCATCATCACACTTATTGTGTTTGGTTAAGATTTACTTAAAACAACACACAGACAAACACTCACACACACATCTGTTCTACTGTTGTACTGTTCAGAAACACTCACACTGACACTCTCTTGTGATTGGTGGAGACCTACCTCTGCGGTTGACCTGATAGGCTGTTATTTTACCGTTGGAGGTGGCGCCCTCAGAGTTTACATATCTGAGGATGAAGCGAGTCAGATAGACGTCTGCCTCGCTCACATAAACCTGAAGCTTCACTGCCGTCTACAGGGACAGGGTCCAAAGAGGAGGAGCGGGAGGGGAGAAGGGGAGGTGTGGAGGGGTACAACATGTGAATCCTTTGTCTTAAATCCCTGAACTGTCTGCACTGATCTGTGGCCCTGAAGGCGAGAGGAGATGGAGCAGGGGCCGCCACCAACAGCTGTTCAAAACCACCAACCAACCACCACACACATCCCCGAAACATCTGTCTCATCTGACAGACAAGATACCCGTCAAGGAGCGAGGTGTGAAGGACGGGAATCAAACTGTGTTCCAAACCTAAGTCCTAAAAATGTGTTTTTCAGAATGTAATTAGTCCAGTCAGGACGTCCGTACGACTTGTACCTTTGGAACACAGCTGAAATCCGGCGCAAAGCATGGAAATCAAGACTAAATAGACAAGAAGAGTAGAAGTCAGGAGGTGCAGTTTTCGTGCCTCTGAAGTGGATGGAGGGAATGAGAAAAGACAGAAGAAGAAGAAGAAGATATTCCTCTTCTATCACTTCCTGTTCCAGTGTTGGAATGATAGAAAGCCAGAAAGAGGACGAGCCCGGCACTTACAGTTACCACAGTAGTAGTTCCAGCCCTCCTCTATGACCGACACCTTGCCCAGAACATCCAAACCCTCCCTGTTGACGTAGCGTAGCACCACATGGAAGAGGTCTGGAGAGCTGACCGACACCGACACCAACACTTTGGACTGACAGCAACAACAGGGCGAAGAAAAAGGACCGAGAGAAAAGAAGGGAGGGGACGATGAAGAGGAGGAGGGAAACATACGAGGGAAGAAGAGGGAGATGAAGACATGATGGAGGGAGGAGAATGAGGAAAAGACCAACACAAAAAGAGAAGCAAAGCCAAAAGCAAGACCTTAATACCATCACCGCTAACAGCAAACACTTCTAACCCCAAACACAACACAACACATTTCTCTTTGGATAACCACTTTTTAGCACAAACATCCACAGTAGCTCAGAAGTAGTTAAAAATATCTTTCTAATGCTTCTTAATGTCTTTGACCAACAAGCTAAATGAATTATGTGAAAAGTTTGACATTTCAGAACCCTATTAAGACTACGAATGAATGTTCAACCCTAACCCTAACCACTGAGGAGTACGTAAATGTTAAATTATAGAAAATGTTAAACTCTCATGTCCTTTGGAGGATATATGAGCTGAGAAGTAATTCTACCAGAGAGAAATATCCCCGTAAATGTTCAGCTGTGGGGCAAGAAAACCCTGTTTCATGCAGGAGGAGCAGACTTGACGGGCCACAGTCACAAAAATAAAACATACATAGTAAAGCACATTTTCTATATTTATACTGTAGTTTATTTTTTGGAAAACTAATCTGTGAGATGACAAGAAATATGACGATCATTAGTATTAGATATCTCGAGTCTATAATTCTACATTAATAGTAAACATTAGTAAACACCAGTTTCTTTTAAGCCAAATGATAACAAACAATAATCTTTATCTTTAATCGATCGGTGAGATATTGCCTCATCCAACCAAATCCCGGCACTGTGGAGTCACGGTGAAGGGGTCAAAGGTGAGGGGTTAGAAGTGACGTTCCTACCTGGATGGGGGACATCTGAGCGTAGCCTCTCCAGCTGAAGTCTGGGAACTCCAGCTGGTCGTAGCCGAATCGCACCGCTCGGCCATCCAGCAGGGTTCCCTCCTCAATCTCAAACTTCAGATGATGGAGGTCTGGGAAGTAATGGTCTGGACGAGGTCTGCAGACCCAGGAAGATCCATTTAGACACAGCGGTCTCTAGCAGCTTTTTCTCATTTTAAAATGTGTTTTTATTTATTTGTAAAACAAGTTTTCATGCAAATAAAGTCAGTAAATAATAAGATATTTCCTGTCTGGAAGTGAGCAACTGTAATTCCTTTCTTGCGCTTTCTATTTGTATTTTGAGTCTTATTAAAGTCTTATTGTATTGAACTTTCTGCATCATTAATAACCCATTACCAGAAGGTGGAAGGAGACAATGAGCGACTGCAAAATAACCCCCCCAAAAACCTTCTTTTCTACGTGTTCATCGTCAGGTAAACCCAAAACATTACACATATTACTCACAGATTACACTTCGGGCCCTCCACGTTGGGTCTGCAGCGACAGCGGCCGTTCCTCTCTCCACAAGACTGACCTGCTGAACCTCCAATGTCACACTGGCAACCTAAACACACAAATGTAAACGTGCAAAACGCTAGAGTCGCAAATACAAGACGGCAGCATCGCATCACTCGAGCGTTTGTTTTAAGGGGAAACCAACAAATAAAAAGTGTTATTCAACACTGACCCTGGCAGCCGAAGTAGCTGTGCTCCTGCAGGTTGTAGTAGCCGTCTTTACAGGTAGAGCAGGTTCCACTGCAAGCGTTGGGCTTACAGTGACACTGACCAGTTTCCTGTCAGAAGCAACAAGACGTTATTAGTATGATAACAGGATGCATGGAGATCTGATCTTACATCGTCTGTTTATTAACTCAACAAACAGCATGTATAACGTGCCATCATACGATCTAATGCTTGATTTGACGCAACCTAAAAAAATTGACCCTATGTGCAAATATTCACGTGCTAACTGCATCACAGCATATTCACCTCTACACGAGGGGACTACAGTTTAAAAGTCTAAAAACCGACTGGAAGTTTAGTTCAGAGGAAGTTTAATTTGCTCACCTGCGCACACTCTGCAACACCGCTGATGGTACCCGCAACGTTACAGTCACAGTCTGCAGGAGAAAGCAGACACACGGACTTCAGTTCATTCACGAGCTCCATTCATTACATTCAGACTAATGAAACGCATGTGAGATGTGTGTGTGTGTGTGTATCATCTCTTACTGGTGCATCCGTCAGGAGTGTTAGGGGACAGGCTCCAGTACAGGGGTTTACATTTGTCACAGGCCGGGCCCTCCACGTGTCGCCGGCACTCACACTGGCCCTGAAGGGATGATTGACAGGAAAATATAAGTCTGCTGGATGTTACAGTGCCGCAGTAAATAAATAATACAGATAAAACACAATGACACAGCACGTTCAGGATATTTAAACAATGGAATTATAAAAAAACATTTAAAAGAAATGCTAGTTTGGCTTACAATCAACCAATACACACAGGAAATACTTACCACTGGGGGCTGCACCACATACTGAACAGAGCCGGCAGGGTGACAGGTGCCAGCTTTAAAAGACAAAGGAACTAATATTATTGATGGTTTGTAAAAGTCTTCAGAAACATGAAACTGGAGCTCAGTGAAAAGGGAGAAGTCCATATTTTGATGCCTGAAACTCTCGTTTGCTAGTTAGCCTAGCTGACTTAGCTGGTTAGCTAGCCTGCTGAAAGTCTAACGTAATACTCTATAAAAACAAGAAGACACTGTCAATTATATTTGTAGGACAAATACGTGTGAAGAGTGTTTTCGAGGGTTTCTTTGGCTGCAGCCACAGATTGTAACTCGTGTCTCGTTCACGTCGCATCGATTAGGCCACAGACACGAGCAGCTGTGTCGGAGAAAGTAATCCAAGTGTTATTGGAGATATCAGGGCCTTCTCGTAATCTTACTTCTTCTTAACATGCTCTGTGTGTGTGTGTGTGATTAGCTGCAGGTCACACTGACTGCAGCTGTCACACCTCACTTCCATTATGTTGCGCAGACAGAGGGTTTACCCTGTGCGTGTTATTACCTTGGCAGTTGGGGAAGCCGTAGGAGCCGTGTGCACAGCTGTCACACCTCAGTCCCACCAGGTTGGGCAGACACACACACTGTCCGGTCACCTGGTCGCAGCTGGTGTAGCGGGAGCCCTCTGCAGAGCACTGGCAGGCTGGAAAACAAACACATAAACAACTCCAGTTATTTGTCTGTCTCAGCTGTTGTTTGATATGTATTGATTTATTTCTCTGGCAGCCAATAAGCATCATGTACGAGCTTCAAAAGAAGGTTTCTATTATTTTGTCCACCTGTATAGACTGAAAGGTAAACAGGTGAAACAACTTCCTGGGAGATCGGAAGCATTTTGATTTAAAGGGAAATCAGGCAGGAGTTTTATGGCATCATTAAAGTTCAGTGACTTACGTGTGCAGCTTGGGTAACCATAGTAACCAGGAGCGCACTGGTCACACGACGCTCCGCTGTAATTGGGCCGGCAGTGGCAGTGACCCGACGCAGTGCAGCTGGTGTCCAATGAGGTGCGAGGGTCACAGGTGCACACTGAGGAAAACCACAAGCGAGACATCTTGTAAAATAAGAGCTAAACGTAAAGTAACAGAAAGTATTTCCAACGGTAAGAAGAGTCGACTGACTTCCTGTTGGAATTAATTCACTGAATTCAGTTTCAGTTTTTGCGACTTTTCAAATTTTATTGGACCAAATTCAGACAATACAAATTCCAAATGTATTCATTGTTTTGTGGTTGTTCCTTTTGTAATGATCACGTATGCCGCTCTGCGTCACGTGATCCTGTAATACCAAATGTGGCCACTATGTCAAAATCATCTCAAAGCCCTGCGTTTTTCCCGGAGGCTCAGTGGCAGAAAATATTATGCCGTCAACGACTCCACCATCGTTTTTTTTTTATTTTGATGCAGCAGAATCCAAGTCGAGGGATTTAATCTCCCCGTCACATATTTCAGAGTAGTCTGGCCTCCTTTCCTTATGACTGTATTACTGTGGCTTTAATATTTTGTCCATTTCTGCTGCTGGATTAATTCTACCTCACACTGAAAAGGTGGAACCTGAATAAAGCATCATAAAAGTTAACGAGGCTGGTTAACACTTCATAAGAAGGTGCGTAAAGTTAAGTGTTTCCATGTGAGGCCACATGAGCTCAGTCCGACAGGATATCTCTCTCTTTTCTTTACAGAACGATCAGCAGAAACAGATAATCACTTTCTTTTCTTTATGCGTGTGTGTGTGTGTGTGTGTGTGTGTACCTTGACAGTTGGGGTAGGAGTGGAATCCAGATCTGCACTGTTCACATCGAGGACCCTGAAACTCTGGTTTACACAGACAACGACCGGACGCATCGCAGCCTTCAGGCAAAGAGCCGACTGTACTGCAGCCACACACTGCAGACAGACAGAGACAGAGAGACAGAGAGCGTCCATGTTACATGTCCTCATAACTGATTCAAGTCTCTGCTTACAGGACATTTTATAGTCACTATTAATTGAGAACGGTCTATTTCTTTTAAGTGTGTTTAATTACCTCATTTCCTCCTGGTGTCAACATCTGTATCTGTATCTTTATATTCTGACTGCTGTTTTAAATGTCACCATTTTCAACTAATAAACACTGACTGTTGATGCACACTGTATGCCTCTGTGATGTTATCATTTGAGACCTATTTATCTTCTTGTTGTCATGGTGTCAGCTTCTCGCCAGGTAATTGAAACAAATGATCATCTGGAGATTAAAATGCGTGTTTTTTTCCATTAACCCTTGTGGGAAAGTCTCAGAGAGACAGACACAGCAGCCACAGAGGACTCACGCTGGCAGAGCGGGTAGTTGAAGTAGCCCGGTGCACACCGGTCGCACTCGTAACCTTGGAAACCACTCCGACACACGGCGTGACCGGTCACCAAGTCACATGACCCGTCCAGACAGCCGGGACCTGAGCACTGACAGGCTGGAGGGACACACACACACACACACACACACACACACACACACACACACACACACACACACACACTCAGATAAATAAAACAGCAGTACCACAGGAACAAGAACAGGGAACAATATGTCTGAGTGAGTATTTTGCATTTTATTTCGAGGTGTCAAACTATTTACAATGATAAACACAGTTTAGTGGGATGCTGTTTATTCAGGAGTGTGTGTGTGTGTGTGTGTGTGTGTGAGGCTGCTCCTGGGTGGTAAACCAACACAGGATAAATAAACAAACCGATAAACAAAGCGCCTGGAATTCCTGCCTCCCTTTGTGTGTGTTTACATTTTTGTCTGTGTGAGAACAAATGGACCTGTGAAACTCAACTCTTACAAGCCAAACATTGCTGAGTGTCTTTTGTGACTCGAGACAGTGTGGAGGCGTAATTGTTGCTCTAAAGGAGGATTAATTAATTAATTAATTAATTAAGGACGAATTTTCACTTGAGACAAAATCATCAGGTCTTTAATGTGATGTCCAGTTATTACAACTTTTTACTTATTTACATCTTTACATGTGTTTGCATTGTTTATTCACTGCACTTTACTGTCTTTGTACTAGTTTTATGTCTTTTTCATTGTATTTGTTATTGTGTAAAATGCAGCACTGAAGAAATCCCGTCTACTGAATATTGTATATTGAGAGAATGACAATAGATTCCTCCTTGTAAAATGTTCTGTAAATTGTATTTGTTTGGCCAAAAAACATCACATTTCACCAAATGACTTTCCAGCCTGTCCATTCATATATTCTATTTCAACTATTTTGATAAACTGATTAATTGTTTGTCACTTTTCAAGCAAAAAATGCCAAATATTTGATGGTTTCAGGTTCTCAAACATTTTTCCTTGGTCTTACCATAACAGTAAATTGATAAATTGGTCGGACAAAACAAAACATATGATGACGTCACCCTGTAGTCTCTGATATTTTGAGTGTTTTCGGATGTTTTATAGACCAAAGGATTCATTGATTAATCAAGAAAATGAAAATAATCATCAGCTGCCATGTAGCCATCTCTCACCCTGACAGTTGAGTCCGTAGAAACCTGGAGCGCAGGTGTCGCAGTGGTCGCCAGTGAAACCTGGTTTACAGACGCAGGTCCGAGTTCGGGGATCCGGCCTGCAGGAGTTATCCACAGTCCCGGCTGCACTGCACTCACAGTCTGCAGACAGACAACGTAAGCAGGCTTGTTGGCGGTAATGTTTCTGGTCAATAAAGTTACTGAACTGTTGATACAGGTGATTAAAAAACACAACATAACAGAGGTTTAGTGGAAAAGATTCGACTGGTATGAGCACGACCACAGCAGGTGGTTTTGTATCTGTGAGGTTGGACTGAACTGGTGTTTTGGTCCAGATTATCACATTCCACTGAGATTCCAGTCACACCACACGGATTTTCCCAAAACTCCCCCAAACATCGGACTTTCACCACAAACATCAGCAGCTGAGCAGGTGAGAGGAGAACATGAGAAAACACAGATCCAGCACGAGTCGAGCTCCGTCATCAGCTTGTTTCTTCAGTCTAGTTTTAAATCTTTTCTCTAACCTGAAGTCATTCCTTCTGCATTATTTACTGATGACACTTATTCCTGAATACTTTGCGATGCTTTAGATAAGAGAGCTAAGACCTTAAAACAGCTTGAATAGGAAGTAACACATAAATATATCAAAGAGAAAATAAATGACAGCAGAGCAGAAAGTCTTACTGATGATCTCTCCTGCTGGTTTGGCTTCTCCGTTGTTGTTGTTGTTGTTGGTGGGATATGTGGGGATGGCTGATGGACACACAGAGAGAGGGAGATTAGAAACCAGGGAACTTCAGTTCTAATTTTCTCTTGTTGAATCTGAATGCTTTGTCCAGTCTCTTTGGACAGTTTCACGAGGCGTTTCCGTTGCTGTAACTCACGGTAGCAGTCGGGGAAGTTGACGAAGCCGCTGGCGCAGGAGTCGCAGTTCTCTCCGGTGAAGTTTGGTTTGCAGAAACAGCGACCGGTCAGATCCTCGCAGGTACCGTCTGTAAACTCTGACCGACAGTCGCAGCCTGCAGAGAGGCAGAGGAGGCCCGAAGATGAGGATGATAATGAGGCAAAGAGAATGCAAATGATGGATATGCAATATTTGCATTTGTTATGTTATTTGACGGACAGCTGTCACTCACGTGAGCAGGTCAGTGGGGATTCGATGGGCTGGTCAGGTGACCTGTAGTAGGTGGGGATGCAGCGCTCACAGTTGATTCCAGTGGTGTGATGCTGAAAGGGAAGAGTTTCTGTTACAGCTCCTCATGACTGTAACCAGTAACCAAACTTGTTAATGATTACTGATTACTTCCAGAAAGTTCAGGGGATAAAGAAGATGTCCGATACTGTGATTACATACAGCGGACACATCATCATTAACATAACAGGATGCGAAAATAAAATGATTCAATTCATCTAATAGTGGAACAGACAAGAAGGCAGTAAGTGCGTTTGGCTGGTTGGCGAGTGTTGTCACCTGGCAGTTGAGGCAGACTCCTCCTCCTCTGTAGTGGCCGTGGATATCGAAGCTGCCTCTCCTCTGATCCACCTCAGGGTCGTAGTAACAGTCAAACGAGTGACGGTGGCAGTTACACGCTGAAACACGAAACTCAGTTAGAAACGGACAGCGGGTAATGTGACGAGATAAAACAATGAAAATACTAATAAACTAATAATAATGACAATAAAACTAAACTGCAGTAAGGTGAGTGGACCTTGAGTTTATTATTATTATTATTTTTTGTCATATCTAGGTGACATTTTTCTAACATTTTCGTGTTGAAGAAACTCCTCTCTCCTAGACACCAAATAGCTTTTTCATGACAACTGCTGAATTATTAATCTACATATTCTACACTTTTATCATTTGTCTACCTGGTGTTGAAGTTTTCATAAAGAATCTAGAGATATTAATAAATTATCTGTAATGTTTTTTTAATTAGTATTACATAAATATGAGGAGGCAGTAAAAACATTACAAAGGAGGAATAATTGGCTATAATTTCTATGTTTTGTCTGACATCATTAAATAAACAGATTCAAACCTCGTAGATGTGAATCTGGAGGTGAATCAACACAAAAACTACAGACAAACATACACAAAGTGTTCTGAAACAACACTGTAGGTCTTCACCTGGGGGGTAAAAACTGCTGCAAGCCGAGAGACGTGAAGCAGGAGAAAAGAGAGTAAAGATGAGGAGGAGGAGGTGGAGGAGGAGGAGGCCGAGCAGTTAGTTAGTTACTATTAAGTTTACTAATATTCAGAATTGCAGCCACACAAAATGCTTCATTGCTCTTCACTGACGTCTGAAACAACCTCAGACTTTAATCTCCGGCTCTGTCATTCAGATTACACACCCTGCCGAGGATCATATTTAGTTTCCAAACAAACCACAGAGGACAGAAACGAGAGAAGCTGTAATTAACACAACCGCAGGAGCTCCACCGTTTCCTGACGGGACATTTGATGAAAGTCGGTTATCAGATAGTTTGAAGTTTGAAGTAGAAAGAGGAAGGCTGGGGATGTTTCCTGAATCATAAAAGGTTGATTTCATGTCTGATTGCAGCCAGCGATCAAAGGCTGGTGCAGGTCTCTCACTCTGAAACTGTTCATTCAAAGAGTCAAAGAAAACAACACGACACAAGCTGAAATGTTTGATTGTACATGTATATACATGCATACGTACGTAAAGACAACACATAGACATCTTATCTCTTTATCTTTATACGTGACACCTTTTTATGATCATATTGCGCTCTTTAAAGTTATTATTTAGAGATGAATGTAATCTTTGTGCTTTGCATGAACACCTGGTTCCTCTCTGGTTTTAACATGTAATCTATTCATCCTCAGTCGGGCTTTTTACGACCTCTCATACAGCCGCCATGCTACCTATAAAGCTTGTCCTTTGAAAGCAGCTCTGAAGGCAGATGTTCAGATCCTCACATTTCTGTGTAAATACAGGAAGGACCAGCTAAACTCTAGGCTACGACACAAATGACTCATTTTAGTTCATGTGTAATTGTAATAATCATTAGGAAGCCCAAACTTAAAGCAACAGTTCAACATTTTGGAAAATACGCAGAACTTTTCTTTCTTGCTGAAAGTTAGACGAGAAGATCGATTGATTCTCTGTTAGCTTAGCTTAGCATAAAGACTGGAAACAGGGGGAAACAGCTAGCCTGGCTTTGTCCAAAAGAAACAAAATCTGTCACCCGGCACCTCTAAAGCCAATTAACATGTTGTTTGATTAATCTGTACAGAAAGCGAAGCATTAAAAACTAAAATATTTAGCTTTCCTGGGGTCCTGTCATCACCATGGCGTTGCCAGGCAACCAGTCAAGAAAGATGTATACATATGTGTGTGTGAATGATTCCTTTGCCTTTGATTATATGAATAAAGAGTAACGGACGTCTGATACTTGACTGTATCATTGCACATGAATACATACGGTGAGAAGATTTCACACGTCTCTGAACTTAATCTAAGATAAAGAAAGAGTTGTTTGCTTACAACGTACAAGTGCATAAACTCCAGAACAACCTTTACTCTTCATACAGAGTCGGAGAAACCCTGATAGAGCTTTTTCTTCTTATCTGACCCTCAGCGACTGCGAGGTGCCGGCTGAATAAACCAGCGCCGCTTTGTCCTCCGGCTCCTGATAGCGAAGAGTGTTTTTCTCAGACTTGAGGCACATTTAAGGTTTTTTTTTTTCGTGTTTTGAAACCAACTAAAAAAAATCTAAAAAGACCTTTGAGGACGATCCAGCGCAGCGAGGCAGCAGAGTGATAAACTAAGCAGAGCAGAATAACTCAACCCGTGAACAGAGTGAAGTCCTGTCCTCAGAGCTGCTCCACTGGTCTCAGCTGGATTATATATTCTGTCACATGTTACTGAGGTTTTCTGTCCATATTTCAAAAGGTACCTCCTGCAATGGCTGGTAAAATCTGAAAAGATTATTTTGTTAGTAAACTACAGCTCCCTTGAGGCTTTGACAGAGCTGCTGTGGCTAAGACTCATTCAATTGTGTTCTTACTTCTTTATATCATGACGTTAAAAAACACTGGGTTTTTAAAAAAATACTGTGTAAAAAAGACAAAAATATGGATGTTTTTCTTAGGTCATGCCTCAGTATCTTATAATATATGTTATTATATTAATGAAGCCCAAATGAACTTTACAGAACATCTGAATTTGTGCAGCTTTGTGTTCCTCACACTAGTTAAAAGAGAGAACACTCATAATGCAAACATGAAGAGAACCTGACCCTCTGCAGTCTCTAGCTGCAGTAAACTGCAGTCTCTGCAGCAGCGCTGCAACAAATACCTGCGTCTCCCTCTCTCTGCAGTTTGGGTCGTATCATGTTGCCCTTTGGTTAACCTTTTTGCCATTGTGACACCCATGTTGTTCCTTGTTAAATATAACTGCAGCTTTGATAACAGACGGCTCTCACATGTAAATATAACCAGAGTTTTGATAACACCAAGACCCCCGACAGACCGCGACAGGACTCTGATAGTCTCCGTGAAATCCTTCAAAGAGGCTGATATGCCAGTCATCTATGTCCACGACTTAAACTAAACACTGGTGCATGTTTAAATATAATTATGAGCACAAAACGCTTATAAATTACGGTAAAATATGTGAAAAGAGAAAAGTAGTGTGGAAATCTAACCTTTTCTCCAAGTGACAACTTTTCTTAAAAAAATCAAGAGTTCAACTAATTTAAAAACTTGATGTCTAATCTGACCAACTGAAAAGTCATCCTGAAAGTAAAGACACATTCATGACTCAATAAAAGTTGAGAATCATCTGTGTTTTTAAAGATTTTAAAGTACACTAGCAATATTTTTCCCTTTTATTATTATTTTCGACACGAATGTATATCCAGCATGTGATTAATGCAAACAAATTACATATAAACAAAGGTTACAAGACAACAAACCTTTACAATGTGAAAAAAACTCAAAACAAGGAGTAAAATACGGGACCACAAGTACAAGTGGGTCCTACTGACTCCTACTGGGTCCTAGTGATCTACCCGTTCACAGTGGGGCCGGGACGTGTCTTCCATATGTTGCTACTGTGCTAACTTTTATGCTGTGTGAATTCACTGGCAGGATGGAGAGGGATCATTACGGCACGAATACGGCAGGAAGTGATTGAGATACTCAGTCCTGTATACATTTAACCAGAAAACCACGGAGCATTTTCCAGGGACACAAGTTGTCAAGAGAGCTCCCAGCAGCACTGCAGCCATGTGTCTGTTCAGCTTCATTAAGGCCAACTAGTTGTGTTGAACCAACACATGAAAGAAAACACATTCCTCTGCAGGGATCACTGACTACACTGTGTGTGTGTGTGTGTGTGTGTGTGTGTGTGTGTGTGTGTGTGTGTGTGTGTGTGTGTGTGTGAGGCCAAGCAGCACTTCCATATATGCTTGAGTGTGTGCGTCGGTGTCAGGCTGTACTCACATTCGCACTCGTTGGCGTTGTAGGTCGTGGCCGGTTTCCATGGTAACTGGTTGTATCCGGGGCAACACTGGTCACATGACAAGCCGCAGGTGTTGTGCTGACAGTCACACTGTAACCTGTAAACAACAACAACAACAACAGCAACAACGAGTGTGAGTAAAGAAAACAACACGTGTAGTTTACAATGATACAATTAACACAATTCAAGTTTTATTGTGACATCACCTCTCTATGTACCTTAAACCAAGTCTTCACCCTAAAATGTAATGATTTACGTTATGGGGACTTGCACTTGAGTCCCCACAATGTGACAACGTGATTAATACATGTCCACATACACACACACACACGCAGCGGACACAATAGGCTGAAACATGCCACGGTAACGTCCATATCTCGGCCCATTGTGCTTTGGGTTAAACTTCATGTGAACTTTTCTCAAAAGTTCACATTCCTCTTCCTCTTACCGTACTCCCGCCACTCCAAAAGGAAAAGACAGAAAGACAGAGGAGTGTGACAGAGAGTCAAAAGAAAAGAGAGAAAGAGTAAGTGGAAATAGACCCCCCCCCCCCCCCCCCCAACAATGAAGGAGTTAATCTTTCTCCTTCATCGACAGCGGCTGACTGCTTCACCCCGGCCTTTAATCGGATTAGGCTGTAAACCCGCGGCCTGCGGAGTGTGGCCAAAACACAGCAGGGAGGGAGAAAAAAACCCTCTTCACGCTATTCTCACGTCTCTCTGAGTCCTCTTCACCGGCCACAGAGGACCCGAGTCACGGGAGACAGAGGTGGGATCAAAAGGAAGGAAAACAAGCTGACAAAAGCACCGAACAAATGTCACTCCTGTGGTTTTTAGATGACTCAAACACATGCAGACATTCAGATAATATTTAGCTTTTCTTCTCAACTTTTGCTGATGACTCACTTCTGTAGCCCTAAAAACACATGATGTTTTACGATTGAGGAAAAAGAAGCTGAACTGATTCATCTGGCCTCTACATGTAAATGTATCCGTGTTGATGACTGAGGCTCACCGTTCATGATATCAACACAAGGCTGTGAGTTTGTGTTCAACTTGTATTTAATGTAATTATTGAGAGGTGAAACATCTTAAACCCACAAGTTTCTAACTGTTTAAAACGTCTGAAGATCTTTGTGTGTTGCTGCTCTCTGGTCTGTCCTGATAACGTGTCTGTGTATTGTGTTTCAACAGGCTGATTGTGTTTCCAGCTTTACTATCAGATCCATTCAGTCCCCCCCCCTCTCTCCATCCTTCTTTCCTCCCCAGCGATCAGGTCTGTTTTGGCGTTCAGCGTTTTAGGAAATGACTTTCAATGGAGGGTTTCCACCCAAATTCACTACTTCCTGGTTTCGATCGTTAGCTGTGGACCAGCAGCTTCCTGACTGACGGAGTAAACCTGGTCATTACTTAAAGGGTTACGCAGCTGAATTTCACTTTTCAATTGATCCATTTTTTGAGCTGCCCTCCCATCCCACAACCCTTTAGTCTCACATCACAAAATAAAAAAAGTCACTGATTTAAATCTGAGGATGTTTGACTGTTATTTGTTTTTTTACATCAGTGCTTTTACTTCTACTCATATAAACTGACTTAAGAACAGTAGGTCACCCTGTGTGGGACGCTCTCTCCATCATAATGCAGTCTGTGTTTCATGGCCAGTCGTGATAATATCAGCAGTGCAGCTACAGATCGAAGCCTTCAGCCTCCCGCTGGCTTTACAACACAGACCTCCAGTCAGCGGAGCTGCTGTCGACTATAACGCACCTGCTGGACATAACAGCGTTAAACAAAGTGCAGCATTGATGTAAGTTCTCAGATCTACATTCCTTCGCTCTGACACAAACCAGACAGAGTACCTCCGCAGCGCTTGATGAGGTCAGGAGGGATTTATTTGAATTCCTCATCCCGTGTTCCCATCAATCAAACACCTGTCTGCACGAAACAAGTGCAGATATAATGTAACTGCACGACTCCAGGGATTCGTCTGAATGTCTGAAGAATATTTGGAACTTCTTGGTATAAACATAAACCACATTGCAACATGATAAATATGTAATTCTTTAAATACCGGTTTTAAAGCGGAGCTTATATTTGAAGAGTACTTTAAACAGTTCAAAAGGATTCATGTCTCAGTGATTACTTCTTCCATTAAGGTTAATCTTTCTTTTATGTGTGAAATACCCCGATGAGTCACAAATTAAACACTGTCTATCTCCTGAAGCGCAGTCTTTTCTTCGGTAAAGCCAAACAGCTGGATCTAAAAAGGTCTCTCTGTATTCTTTTCTTTCGCTGAAGTATGTCTGGATTGTAGCTGATTGTGATTCGCTCTCAGGAGGGGAAACAGGTCGAACGTCTGTTAACAACCTCTCTGCTTCCCCTCTAACCTCTGCTCTCACAACTTTTACTGTATTTCTCTTACGCTTTCTATTCGCTCTGACCATTTGGAGGAATTTGTGAGTTATTGTTCTGTCAGCTACCAAGGGAGGTTTTTTGCAACTGTGTGATAAATCTAATAACCACTCCGTTGGAGAACTCGACCTCCATCATGGCAAAAATAGATAGACCAGTTCGAGCTAGTGGCTCTTCATCATTGACGCCGTTAACTGTGTGTTTCTTTAGCTTTCAGCAGGTTAATTTAGCAAATCAGAATCAGCTTTATTGGCCAGGAACATGACTCACAATGTTCATACACAGAAATAGAAATACAGATACATGATATATGTACAGATACATACATATATATATATATATATAAAGACACTGATGCTAACCTTAGCTTTTACCAAGTTGTATATCCTACACAGATACTACAGTCGCACTGGAAAAATGCATAACTTCACAACTTTAATCACTAACATTAATGTCTAGCACAATAACTAACAGTACATAAAGAAATGAGTACATAACAAGGTTTCCTGCTACGCTCTGTAGTGGGGGCACCGTGCCTCACCTTTTCAGGAAAAAACGCCACATATTTAATTAGCGAGGCGAATGTTTAAGCTGTCATCTAGTTACTACATCGGAAAGGAGACGAGATGCAACAATAAACAGACAATCGGACGCACATTTTACCTAATAGTTCAGTCTGCTTCGACTTAGTTCATAACATACCATCATCTAAACACAAAATCAGTCAGATTCATCAGTGGGGAAGTGATCAATCTCAGCATCAAAATCATCAGATCTGACCATGTTATCTCCTTCAGTCGTCTATTAATTACTGTCGGCCACCTCAAATCTTTCTACTCTGTGGTCTTCAAACAATATGAGACTTCTCCGCAGTTTATCTCTCCCCTCACTCTTTTTAAGATTACAAAAAAGCACAAGAACACAACTCATCTTCCTCCGCAGTTCCTTCCTCTTTATGCTTCGTTATTATCCCGACACTCGAAGGAAAAGTCTGTTTTCTCTTAAACCCAACATACACAATCACAGGTTCAGACACAATTCCAGCTGTGCTGATGATTAACCCAGATGTGGTCTCACCTCTCTGAGCTCTGATCCTGAACTGGAGGTGATGCAGAAAAGTGAAAGCAAATGGTGCCGAACAGAACAAACTAAGCAGCCAGCTGGCAACAATATGATCCAGTACGATGTCTGCACATACATGTGTCTCGTGTGCTGAAACACATTCACTTATTTATTCTCCTGTTGCTTGTTAAATGGGAACATTTAGGAAAGTTTCTACAGTTAGTTTGTTTTCAGTAAAACTTATTCAACCTTTATCATAATTATTAGGTGAACACATTAATATTACACGCTTAATTTGTGTCGTTTATCCACCTGTATCTGAATGTTTGGGCCCAGATGAAAGTTACCATAAACTTAAAATCAATTATGTTTTACGTATATCGTTTATATTTTCATTTAAGGCTGCAACTGCTTCTTTACACTCTTTGTATAGTTGCCTCTGGGATTACAAAATAAATCAAATGCATCTTTTACAGTTCAGTATATCAGCACACCATAAGGTGAAGGCACTTTAGCACATACAGTTTATTCAGGCTAACCGTTCGTTTGTCTCTGCTAAGCATCATTTAAAACCTCTGGTTACATGTTCAGTTAAAGCTCTATATTATTAACATGACATCTACAGTATAAACACACATTTACTGTGAGGAGAACAAACTGTGCGCACCACTACAAGCATATACAGTAAAAACAGCTCCAGTGGATTATAATGGTGCCTAATTTATTCCCAAGAGATGAGCATCAATGTGCTTTATTACTATAATCTCCTGAAATCCCTCTCATCTAATCCGAAGGGAGTCCAGAGACGCTCCTCGTTCAGGAGGTACTGTATATTTAGTGTGACTGTACTCTTCATCAGCCTGCAGACGCTCTCTGTTAAACTGCCATACGTTAACATGGCAGTATAAACACTTTCTGTAGTGTAAATATATACCTCGTCTTGCACTGAGGGTGTTTGAAAGAGATTAAAGGACGCGTACTGTGTGAAATCTGAACTATGAAACTAGAGCCATTAAAAACACCTCTTGGTTGAATTACACATAATTGTGTTTTGGAAGACATTTTAGATGTCGGTCTAACAAGTTCTGCAACAAGTCTTCTCACATTAGTTTTAACCCGTCGTTGCCAGTTTGGTGGGATTAACATCAAACAAGCAGGAGTTCTACAAAGCCTGACATATTTCTAAACCGTCCACAGTACGCATTCAGTCGCTTTGAATGTGCACGTCGCTAATCTCTGGACAAAAAGCAACGTGTTTTTTTATGAATTTGACATCCACCCTTAGCTAAAAACATGTTCCACATCTGGGGGAGAGGGTCTCCTGACTGAGCGTGTGAAGACGTGTGTGCACGCAAGCAGAGATGTAAAAGTACACACACATTGGGGCCCCCCCGAGATATTACAAACACCCATCAAACACAGGGCCCTCTGCATCTGTCTGCTCCGAACCAGCCACGAATACTGACAGACGCACAGAGGACAGGAGGTCAAGCCTTCGCTTTAAACACACACACCTGACGGAGAGGCTGAGGCTGAACTCTGGTCAGCGTCCTCAAGATACAGACTCAAACACAGATATGACTTCGGGACAATTACTGCAGTCTCAGTCTCAAAGTCTCCGTCTCCCCCGAGGGACTCGCAACTACACCGTTTAAACATCAAGCCAGGAAACCAGAACGTGACTCATTTTGAGCTGATAATGTAAATGATCTGCCGCTTCAGTAATTCAACCTGGATCCAGGTCATGAAGGTTCGTTAAGCTGCTGTTTGAACATATAATCATTCCTCTCCAAGTCGCAGTCCACAGACCCGTCCTAAAATATCTTCACTTGTTAAAAGTCTTTTTCACTTCTCAGCCGCTCCCTCCTCTCTCATCCCAACGAGGTTCATGCGTTTGGTTTTTCCTGTATTCCTCTCATGTTTCAGTGGTGTCCCATCGTTCTAACATACGACAGAGAGATTTATGTTCTGTTTATGGTTCTTATCTCTCAATCTTTTTATTTACATAACTGTTTTCATTCCTCCGTCCATATCTCCTTTTATCAACGCATATATCAGTTTTTACTGTGTTTCTTCCTCGGCTCAGTTTTTCCCTGTAAGTTAGAGAAAACACAGTGATCCATCCATCCATCCATCCATCTATAACAATGTCCCAGTTCCACACCTGACAATAATATATAACAGTATGCTCTATGCACTGATTGATGATATGCAAGAAGTTAACGTACTCTGCTGTCAAATGAACTACAATTACAAAATAAAAAATGTGGAGGAGGATCACAAAATAGAGCCACCTGTCTCTCTGTATCAACTCACATCTTAAATATCTTCTGCAGAATGTCGGGGTCACGGTGTAAACACCTCCCTGCAGCAGTAAATTCGCCTCCACTGTACATCAAACTGTCTGACAGCCCCCCCCCCCCGTCTCCCTCTCCTCCCTCTAAAATCCCTCCTTTCCTCCCAGATTCCCCTCAGAAAGAGCAACGTCACCGGCTTTCCAAGAGACTGTCTCCAGATACCTTTAACAAGTCTGTGCAAGTGTGTGTGTGTGTGTGTGTGTGTGTGTGTGTGTGTGAGTTCATGCATGTGTGATCATCTGCATGTGTGTGTGTGTGTAAAAGAGAGAGAAATTGGTGACAAATAATAAAAGTGTGTGTGTGCATGCACATAGAACAAGACAGATATTTAAAGGCGGATATGTGATTGTTGTGTGTGTGTGTGTGTCTGAGAGTAATGACGGCTTATTGTAAAATCCTCCACAGCCTGCAGGTAGCTACACACACACACACACACAAATAAACTGCACACACACACACACACACACACACACAAATAAACTGCACACACACCTACTTATTTACCCATGCGATTCACATACACAACTCACACAAGTTACACACACATTATTAAATGAATCACATACCGCCCACTTCCACCTCTCATGAGAGACCTACACTTATGTGGAAATTCACACACACACACACACACACACACACACACACACACACACACACACACACACACACACACACACACACACACACACGTGTATTAAAACAAGCTCAATCTGGTTCTGCTTCAACAATAAAAACTACATTAAGACCAGGAAGTTTATTTGTATGGAAGTTGTAATCAGACAATACATCCTCCTCTCCACCTCCAGCTGTTTTATTCCCATAAAGCTGCATGAACACACACACACACACACACACACACACACACATATATACAAAAACAAACCACTTTTCTGCAGCTTCCCGTCATTTCTTCCCTGTCTGTCCTTTCTCTTCCTCTGTGTTGAAATTAAATCAATAAACCGTCTCATTCTCTGTGAATCTATTCTCAAAATTAAGTTTATATATAACACTATTTCAGAAATTTCAAATAAATCAGAGAAATTGTAGATTTGGTGCTTCAACGACAATACGAAGGTCTCTATTGCTTGAATCATTATGACCTCATTATGCATTACTGCTCACATATACCAGAAACTACAATATTCACCAGTCACGACAGCCGCTTGACGACCAGAACAACGTGTCTCGCTGACTTTCATTGCTGCAGCGTATGCAAGCTAACTGCCTGAGCTGACAGCTCACAGATACACAATCACCTGCATGTGGTCGAACGTGTCACGGCGGAGTGTTACGCAGGTACTTTATTTTGTCAAGTTGGTACCAGAACCTTCATTTCATCTGACTTGACTTGGTTTTCTGCTTGAGATAGGACACTAACGGCACGACGTTGCATGAATTCATGCATTTCAGGTGTTTTCCTGATTGAAGTGTCAGGCTTTACTCTTTGTTTTCCCAGCAGGCTCCTGTGTTGTAACAAATCTCACATCGTAATTGCATTACAGGAATGCAGGTATGTTGTCCTGATGAGAACAGACAGAACTGGCACCGAACGGAACCACAGACAAGAATAATTGAAACCCTTGTGCTTCAGATCGGAGTCATAGCTCGGGGTTATGAACTCTGTAATGTTCGTTTGTGGTTCAATGTATGTGAGTGTGTGTTGGAGCAGGCAGACGTGTCTGAGTCACCGTAATAACATAAATCATCTTTATAACCTGCTGTGCTTACCGAGACACAAAAAAACAATCACACATGCACACTTCCACGCTACTAAATCCAGCCAAAATGATGTTGGTTTGCCACAAGTCTGTGAGTCATGACAGTGCAGTCTGATTCCCTGATGTGTGTGTGTGTGTGTGAGATATTCATTGATCGCTTGAAGGTCTGGTATCTTACTTGTAAGGGTCGTTGGGGTCCTCTGCGTCGCAGGCCTCAGCGTGTCCGTTACACACACAGCGTCCTCCGATACTGATGTCTTTGATACTGTAGTAATACTGTAAGATAAAAATATAGCATCAATATGTTGTCATATATAATGTTTTAGTTAAAGGGATAGTTCTTGCTTTCCTGATACCACTCTCGTGTCTGTACAGTAAACATGAAGCTACAGCCAGGAGACGCTTAGCTTAGCATAAAGACTGGACACGGGGGGAAACAGCTAGCCTGGCTCTGTCCAAATGTAACACAATATCCGCCTACCAACACCTCCAAAGCTCACTAATTTACAAGTTAAATCTTGTTTGTAAAATGCTGGAAGGCATTTTTTAAAAACCTTTGAACAGATTCGGGCCAGCTGTTGACATGAGAGTGGTGTCAATCTTCTAATTTAACTCCGAATATAAAATGTTGAACTATAACTTTAAAGCTGACCTCTAGTATGTGAATAAAATGGTTACTCGTTCTGACATTAAAGCAATTAAAGGGACATTTAAGGGGAGTTCAAGAACGCAAAACATTTCACATACTCTAGGTTTGGAGCTGCAAAGAGTCAACAAAAGTTTATAAAGTTTTACGCTCTTGCTGTCAGCCATTTTGGATCAGTGCTAGCTCTTTCCTACGAGGTAATGCGCGTGTTGCCTTGTCTCACCCTGCGGGTGACAGTGGGGTCGCGGAGCGCCTTGCCCATCAGGTGTCCCAGCAGCGTGTTGGTTCTCAGGAAGCGAAGCCTGATGTTGGTGGCCTTGGTGAACTCCCTCAGTACTGGTGAGTAGGAGAAGTTCAACGCCCCGGGCCGGCCGTTCACCAAGGACACCACGATCTGGGAGAGGGGGGGAGGAGGACAAAGGGATTATCAGCCAACCAACAGGTGTGGGAATATAAACATTACGGCCTGGGAAAGTCCTGCAGACGGCAGAGGGATGATATCAACCGAATCCACTGTAAAATATTCATAATATGACATCATGGCACAGACAAACTGTCTACTGTGATTCTGTATGGCATGATTTAATGAACGCATTGTTCTCCTGACTAGCACATTATGTTTTTCTTGTTGCTCCGCATGCTCATGTTTTATACTTATATACAATTTTAAGATGACTATAAAAATGTGAAAATAGAAATATCTCCGGCACATTTAACAATATTTAATAATGTTAAAATAAAGAATAAATAAAATGCAGTGCTGCAACAAACCATTATTGTCATTATCGATTAATCAACTGATTCTTTTCCCTAATGATCTATTTCGTTAGTTTTTAATCTATAAAAGGCAGAAAATTGTCTCAGAGTTCAGTCCAAAACGTATAAATGTCGATCAGCTAATATATTAACTGACTACTTGTTTCAAAGTATTTGTACACACTCACCTCTCCATTCTCCAGCGGGACGATACGCGAGTATTCGGTGGTGCAGATGATGTCGTCATCACTGTTGATCCTCTCAATGGTCTTCTGTCCAAAACGCTCAATACAGTCTCTCTTGGAGGCTACACACACACACACACACACACACACACACACACACACACAAACAGCTTATAATCAACCACATATTTGCAAACGTGTGAACGTCCCCTCATGTGAAACTTGTGCGAACCGTCTTGTGGCATTTTAATGATGCGTCTCAGCGTGATAATTAGAGGAGGGTCTCGGTTCGGTGGAGGTCTGTGTTTTACCCGGCGGTCCTCCTTAAATATACCTCTGCACAATCATCAGCCCCCACTGTCTACAGTAACTCTCTACCTAAACTACTGGAAACGTAACTCTGATCTAAATCTGAGAACTCCGATTCAACTATACATTAAAATTGCTAATCACAAATTCACAAATTCACAAATAAAGATTTCCAATTTAGGGGGGAAGAAAGTATTGACTGACTTGGGAGAATATTTAGTGATTTCTCAAGGCGGACTAGGAAAGATCTTATTTTCGTTTCACCTCATCGTCTAAAGGACTTCAGAGGAACCATCCTCTGCCTTTATAATTAAGCTGTAAACTTTCTTCATGACAGAGCGAACATTCCTGGAATAACTTCACTTTATCTCAGATTTGTCCTCGACACAGACGAACAGTGAAAGACCATGACAACAAGACAAAGAAGAGGAGGGGAGGGTGATTTTATAATGTCAAGATGCCAGGTCCAACCTTACTGGAGTGTGTGTGTGTGTGTGTGTGTGTGTGTGTGTGCGCTAACAGCTGCAGCACTTCAAACTAAAACTGTCAAATAGTTCTGAGATTTACAGCTTTGAGGCCAACACTAATTTGCTCCGCACTATTTACCACACCCCCCCCCCCCTCTGGCGATAAGACACTGTAGTTTGACACCAATGTTTCATATTGGAGAAGAGCTGAGCTGCTTTTTCTTATTAAGCTGAATTCTCAGGGAACGTTTTCTCAGCAGGCAGAGGTGATCTCGAGCATCCGGCCGGACTGACAGTCGGCACACTCGGCCCTGTTCTGGCACTGAATGTGCTCTGATTTTGGGAGTGCAGACTTGGGCCGATAATTAACTCCAGTTAGCGGCATTCAGGTCAGCTGTGAATGGCCGGTGTCAGTCCATGGCTCTTCTTTTGTCACGAGTCCAGGAACCAGGCGTGCCAGATTTAGGAAGCTTCAGGGCCTCTTTCTCTTTTACTCAGGTGAACATCAAGCTGCAACCTGTTGGCAGACATGCCTGGAATTCCCCTGCAGCCCACCTGGACTGACAGCTGCCATAGCCAATCAGCTGGCAGCTCTATGATGTAATGCTCTCCTGACCAACACACCAAACAACCAATCAGCCGCCTGCCCTCAGGGCTGCTGTTTAACCCTGAGATTAGAGGGAGAATTAAGCCGAACCCTGGGGGAGGTTAGGAAAGCATGAAGTGATGCTGATGGAATCTGACTCCTAATAACATCTGGAGTCACACATATGTATGTATGCACTGTATAGGTGAATATATATTCGTGTGTGTGTGTGTGTGTGTGTGTGTGCGTGTCTCTACTCACAGGCGAAGAACTGCCAGGGATGGTAGGTCTGCCCGAAGTCGATGGATCTCTCCAGAACCCAAAGGTCTGGACGGGGAGAGTTTGCGAACTTTATCAACACGTAGGCGACGTGGAAGAGCTGCAGAGACACAGAGAAGCAGAAGTTCACATTAAAGAACGTATTCAAACCTAGTTCACTTCGTTTGGGTTGTTTCTGAACGTTTCTGCTCAGCCGGATGGAGCACGTTAACTGCAGCATTACAAATGGCCTCAACACGTTCATCAACAGCAGAAATATATTTATAAACATGTCGGTCTCGAGGATCCCCGCTGTCATCCATGTCGGGCTGCAACTAACGACTTCTTTCCCTGTTTAATAATCTGCCAATTCATTTCTTAATTATTCTATTAATTCAATCATAAAATGTGAGATGCTCAAACAAATGTGTATTTTTGCTTGAAAATTGACTCAAATAATTAATTAACCAATTAGTTTCAGCTCTAAATCAGTGACAACACACTATATGTAGAGCCACTTTCTATATCTTTATCCATGCATTCAAGTGTCATGTGACAAATCTCAAATCAGCTTCATTAAACTAAAAGAACGCGTCTCATCTCTGTGTTATTAGACTGTCACTGCTCTGGTTACACGGAGTAATGCATTTATGGATTGAGATCGGTTTAATTTGGATCTAAAATGCAGTTTAACTTCATTTAGAGGACAGAAAAGAGAAGCCAAGAGACGGGCGAAAAAGAAAGAAAGGGATGGGACAGGAGATGAATGGAAATGAAAGCAGGAAAGGGAAAGTAAAGGGGTAGAGAGAGGAGAAAACAAGACAAGCTAATCGAAGCCGAGCTGTGAAACTCAACATCAGGTCGAAACCGACTACAGCACGTCTGATCTATTACGTCGTGTTACATGTTACGTTACGGGTTATTATCAAAAGGCCGACTCCTGTCACTAATGAGCACCAGATGCCCCTCAGCCGGGCTCTCTGGTTTCGGCCCGGCCGTCTGCAGCCTCTTCTCTTTTCACTTGTCATCCCTCATTCATTTCCTGAAAGGCCCTGAAGCTGGTTAGACGGCGATGACAAACTGCTCTCAGGGGCGGCGAGGCGAGCTCAGCTGGACTGTTTTGTCTGTCGGACCTTGAAATCGCTCCCCAGTTGAAACAGAACACACTGAAATAACACAATGACGTACATAATAACATTATAACTGATCGCAATCACCTTAATTCCGGCATATGATGCCAAAACATTCATTGATCCCATGACACCAAAAAATAACTACTCATTATTCATGTTCTTGTTTCATATCTTTAGAGGAACATTTCTACACGTCAACATGGAAAGGCTTTTGTTTCTTTCTGGCTTTGAACAGTCAACTCACATTTTAAAGACTTAAAGATTGAAGACTCCCTGGTTTGAGTCTGTATTCCCCATCTCTCTCTCTCTCTCTCTCTCTCTCTCTCTACTGTCAGATGTCGAATAAAGGCACACAAATATAACAACAAAATAAAAACAAGCTCAGATTTAGCTCTAACCTGCAGTAGCTTCGGACACGTTACACACACGACTTGTTCGACATGACAACACGAAGAAACATTTGATGACAACGTGTGACCCAAAGGCAGGAAGCAGTGAGACGAGAGACACTTCAGATTATTTTGAAACAGCTTTTGCACCACCGGGGATTTGCTGAAAATTGCCTTTTAATTTGATAGCTGACAGCTGTACTGATAGACAGGAAACAAGAGGAAAGAGGAGCAACAAATGTCGTGGTATGTGCCGTAAACGTTAGGTAGCTTTTTGAATTTTTTTGTCAGTATTATGGCCAAATACCAAACGTTTTACTTTTACTGTGTTTTCACAACTGGTGGGTGGTGCATTTCTGGACCAGTTCCTCCTTCAATAAGAAAACTGTACCAATCTTACTTTGTTCTTTCAATGACTTGGCTTTAGGCCTCCCACACACTGTGCTTTTACTTGCAAAACGTTGTATCTTGAATACGTTTTCGGTCCTTGTTTCGGTCCTTAGACCAGTCGTACCTTGTGAAGGTCTAAGGACCAAGATGTTGTGTATTCAATAAATGTGTTGAAAGTAAAAGGACAGCGTCTCTGGCCTATGGACACTTCCTCCAACGTACGTGTCCACAAGAAACTGAAGGTGTGCATGAACCTTTACAGTCAATGACTCAGCCTTGAAATTCCTTTTTGTATACTGTGTACACATATAGTCCTGAAGCAAAACACCTGACATTAGCTGTTATACTATATATTCCTAAATGTACACGTACATCTGTGGAGACAGAAGAACGTACAGTTCACACGGTCATTAATCTTCAGCTGCACACGGTCAGCGTGCAGACTTGGATGTAAAAACCAACCAACTTTCTGTTCATGTTACTACAAGTTCAACATTTAGTCTTTGTCTCCCCATCAGAGGACGGACACACACACACACACACACACTTTGATCATCCATCACTGGAGTTCGGCCTGTGATCTCCAGACTTCCTCCTTCTGACAGGCTGCTGAGGACAACACACACGCACACACACACACACACACACAAACAAACATTCACACACTTACACACACAAAGACGTGCAAAAACTAGCACTACTGCATCACTGTGGAATGCCAGAAGTGTGTGTGTGTTTCAGGCTGATGAATGAGAGAGGAGGAGGAGGAGGATGGAGGGACGGAGGAGGGGAGGGTCTCAACTTCATCCATCCATCTCCATCTGTCCAGCCATTCATACTTTGTTACTCCAAAGACAACAGAAAACTGCGGACTGCAACTTTCAAACATGATTTAGATCATTTCTCAAAGAATAAAACAGAGAAAACAGTTTCTATCGAGAAGAATCTGTCAACATGTGTATCACAACAAGTGTTCTACTTCAAACACAAATAGAGGCTATAGACGCTGTGTATATAAGCACACATGTTTATGTGTGAACGTGTCTGAAAGAGATCTAAAGGACAGGAAACAGAAAGCGAGGCCTCTACACGTCCCTCAGGGGCCAAAGATATTGAAGGAAAAATCCAGAAGCATTCCTCTGATTCCAGGGTTAAAGTTTGACGTGCTCAGGGAGCAACCTGAAGTTCAGAGCAGATCCTTTGAACCAAAGATGTTTTAACTGAAAACACAAGACTGAACATGCAGAGAAATCAGGTGATCTGCTCTGAACTCAGAGCTGTGTGACCTTTGGCATTTTGGGAAAGACTGAACTGACAGACTTTATCACTTTAAGACAAAAGAACGGAAGAAAGTTCCTGAAGAAATGAATGAAAATGCACCTCCAACATGTTATTTGCTTCAAGCAGCCTTTGACTGTAAAGGCAACAATCCACTCTGCCTGCATTTACACCTGCAGGTCTTGTCACCAAGCAGATTCCACTGTAAAACTCCCATGTGTGAATGAACTTCAGCCAAATCGCAAAGGAGCTTTGTTCAGTAAACCCACCAGTGTGAGACAGAGGTGACTAAAAGTCTCCACCATGGTCAACATGGCTACGCTGGGTAATCTAACACAATTATTATGAAATTAAACAGTCACATAGCACCTGTGACCGCATTGATAAGTGCTGTTTTTTCGATTTTTAATGTACAATAAAACATACGAAGCTCTGATAAACCAGAATAAAATGCTAAATTAAACTGTGTGTCTCTCTCGGCTGTCTGTCTCCAGCTCTCGGTGGGAGCCTGTCTGTTGCCTGGTCGAAACACACACACACACACACACACACACACACACACACACACTCAACAAAAGGTTTTGCTGACCCCCTTTTCCTCCAACACACACACACACACCTCCACAGGATTTATGGATTAGTGGCAGCCTCCCAGGTCAGCCTCTCTGAATTGCCTGTCAATCCCATCAATCAGACTGCTGTGTTACCATGGCGACGGGCAGCCAGCAACAGGTCAAACAAGGGGGAGGGAGAATATATTGATATTGGAAGAAAAGTACAGAGAAGAGAAAACAAAGCCGAAAAAAATGTATGGAAACAGAGTTTATTTGGACAGCAATGAAAACAAAAGAAGAAACTTAAACTCAGGTTTAAGTGCTTTAAGCGCTCTTAATGAGATTAAAGTTATGAGTCAGAGTTGAGGCATCTTCTCTCTGTGCCATCAAAGACGTCTCCGAACCACTTTGTCTCATACAAACAGGCAGAGACGGTAGTAAAAGTGCACTCAGTTAAGCCAACGAAAGACACAAGCGTTACTTCGTCATGTGACCTCGCAGGACGAGAGGTTAAGACCTGCAGCTCTGTACGATACGGGTGGACAGAAGGAGGATGAATGGAAGCCAAGTAGAGTTTCAGTTTATTATCAAAGACAAAGAAAAGCAGGAAATTCTCTTTGAGGAACAAAATATTTGCCATTTTGCTTGAAAAAGTGATTCACAAAATAGTTGCTGATTGTTTTTCTGTCGATTGACTAACTTATCTCAGTGTATTTACACAGGTCCTTCATAATGTAATGACTTATGATAGACCAGGCTTTACTTCCTGAATCCTGGGATTGAAGCTCAAACACCTGCACCTCAGTGTGTGTGTGTGTGTGTGTGTGTGTGGGTGTCTCCATACTGAAAGGGACTTTTTGGTAGTTTCAGTGGAGGTCAAGATGTATAGGAAATGTCAAAATGTAAATGAGAAATATTAACCCACATGTTTACCGTATAAGCCGGAGTGATACGTATGTCCTGATGTGTGTATACGTCTGAAGAATGCAGGTGTGTGTGTGTGTGTGTGTGTGTGTCTGGCCCCTGGCTGGTTTAATAATTGTACACATTCCTTGGTGGCACCACATTCCCGGTGCCTCAGGTAACCATGGAGATAAGACGGGAGACACAAAGGGACAGAGGGAAGGATGGAGGGATGAGAAATTCAGCAGGTACAAACCCTGCAGAGAGAGAGCGAGCGAGCGATGACTGAACATTCAAAAGATTCACTCCCTGTGAAATGAGGCACTGCTGAACAGTTCTCTGATTTACCACTCCACTCAAACGCATCATTTCTAACACGTAAGTTAAACTGAACTGTATCCACATGAGCCTTCGGGACTTCAGAAAAGGTCTCTATTTCCACGGGTGTCAATGTTAAGAGATGATAAATATCTGACTGGCTGGAATCCACATCTGGATCACCACCAACATCTAATCAACTGTTCTTTGGCTGACACCTGAGGGACGGGACGGACGACAGGGACACATGGAGGGACAGAAGTGAGGCCCAAGACAGAAAAAGACAAGAGAGGAAATGCACTCAAATGACCTCCAGAATAGGACACTGTTATCATGCTGTGTGTGTGTGTGTGTGTGTGTAGACGCGTGTGAGACATTTCTGTACAGTAAGCCGGGCGGATGTGCAGATTATTCTGGCGTCTCGGAGGCGTCAAGAGAAGAGGGTGATGGCTTTAATCCTTCCATTCACTCTTGTTTCCACCGACTGGTCTTATTATCAGTCAGTCAGGGTGTAATCTGTCTCAGTCCGTCTCTGCAGACAGATCCAGTGGTGCAGCTGCTGTAATCACACACACACACACACACCATCCCCAGTAGAAGAAAGTGAAAAGTTGATTCACTTCTTGACTTCTTGAACAGTGTATCAGCGTGTATCTCTGGAGAGACGGCAACTGTTCGGGGAGCGAGGGTCATTCCTCACATTCCAAGTCAATCTCAGTGTCTCTCTTTTTCCTTTCCTAATCCTCCCCGAACATGTCCTTATCTATACCTCCCTTTCCATTTCACATCTCCCTCTTTTTTCACACTTTCTTGTGTTCAAGCACGCTCTCTGGATGGTGTTCAGAGCGGCTTGGTTAGTTTAAACAGTGTTCTTGTGATGCCAGCGAGCTGAAAGGAAACGCCTCGCAATTCAGTCCAGTCGGCTTCACTGGCACACAAATGTGAAAAAACAAGACGTCACTTGTTGGGCTTTGGGAAATTGTGACAGATTTTCTTGACAGTTTTCTGATTTTACAGACTGTTAATCATAATCATGAGAGGAATTGAGTTGCAGCCCAGAATGACGCCGGTCCTCGTCAGGTACAGTTTTAGGGATTTAAAGAAATGACTAACGCTGCCATTTTTCCCATGAGGACAGTCTTGAAGAAACAACAGATGTCCGTAGCCCCAGTTGCAGCCATGTACAAGCTGTTGGGGTGGGTACCCGGGACCCTCCTCAATGACAGTCCTGTGGTGAGGGTTGGGACAAACCTGGATTAGGTCTTGGAATGGGTAAAATTTGAGCAATACTTTTTAAGTTTTGCATGGAGGAATATCACATTGGAGGAGGAAATTAATTTCTGTTCGTTCATCAAGGGTGTCCACACTGTCCCTTTATATCGCTCTGTCTCTCCAGGGGTTCGGGAATGTCCATCTACTCTTCCTTCAGAATTCCAGGACAGAATTCCTGAGGGAGAACTCTCACACCTCCTCTTAGATTACAGTGAGAACATTTTCTGACAGTTTCAGGTTTCACAGTTTAAAACAAGACGCCTCTTTAAATGTGTCCGGTTGAATTATAAGGGCTGAAAGCGATACGGCGTCTATCAAAGCAGAGGCTTTGACTTTTCCACTGTGGAGTGATTTATCCTCCAACACGACGGAGTTGCTTGAAACGCACCAGTTCACACAAAGTGTCATCTGAAAATGTCTGTACGCAAAAGTGTTTATAGTCGTTTCAAATGGCCACTCAAAGAAAAAGGGCAGGACGGGGCGAATTGCACAAATGAGTATATGATAATAACTAATAACTAACACTTAGAAGGGATAGGAATAGCTCGTATTTACTTATTAATATCACTATATTCATCATCTTCACCCAGGATTGAACATCCTGACAGAGATAAATGCACAAATAATAACCCTTTAAAGACAAAGATAAGCCTGGTCTGAAGTGGAGTCTAGTTAGCCCCAGGCTAACGCGCGGGGATATCTAATAATTTAAAGCCTGATTTAACCCGTGAGAGATATAAACAGGACATAAACTCGTTTAAAACATGATCTGGGGAACTCGTTAGCAGTCATTGAGTTCAGCAGTCGTCTACGTGTCATTTTTCTCCAGGTAGAAAAAGTCACCTGGAGCTACACATTACCTACAGGCTTGTAAATGAAAGGTACAGACACACTTTCAGAGAAGTCTTCCTAATAACGACCTGCATGTTCCCAATAACCGCCTCGATATTCCAACTACACAGTCCTCCAGGTGGCATTTCACTGCCCAGAGGCTAAAGATGTACAGAGACAACCTGCACCTTCACACCTTGAACACCTATGCATCCACGCAGCCGGCCCGTACACGCTCAGGCAGCCAGCTCAGTGTTTCTAAAACACTCCAGAAATGTAAAGATTACAGACTCCCTCTGTCTTTGTCTTTCACGCTGGTTTGCACAGTGTTAAAAGCTTCTGCTCATACCCATATATACCATCTCTGACATGTCAGGGCCGGACAAGAAAAGCTGGCTTAAGACTCTGTGATTTGCTGCGTTCCAGGGACTGTCACAAAGTCGGAAATACTGACTTCCCGCTGGAAAAAATGGAATGGCATGACCCCTCAAAGACAAAGTGGAGATATTTCTTGTACCTTTTACTTCCATATCTCAGAATTATAACTCTTGAGATAGTTTTCGGTACCCTGAATGTCTCATAATTAAAAGAAAACTCAAAGCTAAGTCATATGTACAAGATGTCAAATTTCTAATTACTTAAAGACTAAAAATTATTTACTTTTGGAGGCAAAACTACTCTTTCAGTTGCTAATGCTATATGCTAACTAGCCTGTCATCGCAAATTAACACTAGCATGACATTAGCTGCTGCATAGAGGACAGAATTTCAGATCGATCCACAACATCTCATGACCATCCATGTTTCTCTCGTGGTTTTTCCAAACTGGACGACCGGCTTTGTCGGGAAGTCTGGAAGAGGTCTGGAAGAGGTCTGGAAGAGGTGACAGAGAGAAGGAGAAGGAGTGAGAGCTGAAAGGGGAAGACAGTGAGAAAAGAAAAGCAGACGTGAAGAAGATAGAAGTGAGGGACGAGGCGAGAGATACGAGATATGAGGGATGACTGAGGCAGACGAGGAAAAGGGAGGGAGGGGGTGAGAGAAAATACAGAGAGGGATGAGGGGAAGGAGATGAGGAGTAGAGAAAGGGAAGGTAAAAGTGAGGAAGGAGCATCGCACCTCTACTGCTACTGTCTGTATCTGTCTGCGTTTTGATAAACTACTGAATAAAACCCAACAAACTGCCGTTTCAAACGTGGCTATTGTGAATGCAGCCCTGGCAAGAGAAGCAAAGAGAGGAAGATGATGGAAGAGAAGTGAAGAGGTGAAACAGATAGAAGACCCCGGAGGAACAGTTTATCCTCCAGGGTCTTCTACAGATTGATGCCTTGTTCCACAACTCTGTCTGACAGTTCAACATCCCTCCAGGATGTGGAAACTGCTGCACAGTGTGTGTGTGTGTGTGTGTCCTCTCTATCTTTGTGTGTTTTAGACCTTGAGAGGGAGGACATTTTTGAAAAGTGAGGACATTTTGTCCGGCCCTTGTCTCAGAATCAAATTCCTTGTATGCCGAATCATACTTGGCACATGAAAGCTGATTCTGAGTCTTCAAAGGGCTGTTTGAGGGTGAAGGTTAAGTTAGAATCAGTTTATTCTCAAAAAGAACTAGTTCGTGTGACGTGTTGTCAGACCACGTCGGAGGGCAAATGTTTATAGTTGACACAGTGATGAATACGGGGACCATGGTGCACTCCTGGCCGATCACGGCGTGAAGTGGGTGTGAACGTCGGACCGTCGGTTTCACAACGTTACAGAAATCGTAACCTACTCCGACATCTGATGAAGCACATGGGCTTCATGTTTAGGTGTGATTACTAGTACTTTCAGGACTGAAGGATTGTGGGTCTAAAGGAGGTGAGAAACAGGATTTAGACATTCCAGGACTCATCATGTCCTCAACTATTAGCATCACCCTCTCCCTCTCTTCGACACCACTGTACACTCCGAAGCTTCACCTCCATAATTACAAAGTCAGTCTCAGACTAAGCAATTTTTTTTCTTATATCAATAAACATGTGATCCTCCAGAAATCATTATGGACCAGTGAGAGAAACTTTGAAAACAAGAGATATTACACCTGACACTTGTCGGTGTAATTCTGAAAAACATCTTTAACTTACATTTCAGAAAAATAAGTCAAAAGCAACAAATAAATGGAAAGTGACACACTTTGAGTGATAGAAGATAATGATGACAAAGTTCAGAAGCTTCTCATCAAAAACATTCAGCTGACATGTTACAACCTGAACTGACCATGAAATTCATCTGGGAAAATTTATTCTGAAAATGTTCCAAAACTGTCCAAATTCAAAGGGAGGACAGAAGGAGAAGGAAGGGAGGCTTCCTCTCCTGTGACCTTGACTTCCTCCACGTTCCCAATCCACTCCTCCTTTCATGTGTTCCCTCCATCCCTTATTATAACAGACAGCGGGGGGAAATCCCATAATTAGTGAAGAATGGGAGGAGGAGGAGGAGGAGGAGGAGGAGGACGGGTGATAAGGGAGAGAGGAGGTGGGAGTACAGGTTGTCCTAATGAAGAGCGAGATGGTGGACGATGACCTCTTCACGGTAAAACACCGAACTACATTCAGACACAGAGACAAATGATGGAGATCTGTCTTCTGTCAAATACAGTTAAAGATTTGTGTCCAGCAGATAATCTGATTAAACTGCAACTTAACACTCTGGAAAACACTGAAAGTTATGAATAACAATGCATGAAAAACTTGCTGAAACATCATTTCTAGGAGGCAGAGGTGCAATTAATTCGTTTAGAGCTCAAGCTGAGGGACGCTTGCCCCACCTCTCCCCATGTGCAGAGAGGTCAAGGTCAGGGTCTGGAGCTGGAGGGGGGGGGGGTCATTGTCTTGTTCAGGGCCAACACTGAGGCTTAAAGTCTGGCTGAAGGACTCAGAGTACTGAGGACATACTGGCAAACTAGTTCCAGACTCAGCGGAAGGTGCACAGACATGTCACAGCAGCAGAGACACAGGTGTAACGCTAAAGACGGCTCTGTCCCATTTAAAGGCTCCAGTGAGCCACGTCATCGAG
Organism: Enoplosus armatus; assembly: GCF_043641665.1. Taxonomy (NCBI): domain Eukaryota; kingdom Metazoa; phylum Chordata; class Actinopteri; order Centrarchiformes; family Enoplosidae; genus Enoplosus; species Enoplosus armatus. Next base: position 24,176,891 of record NC_092187.1, on the reverse strand, counting down.
CCAGCGCAAACTGGCAAAACTAAATGTATGTGGCCATTGTTAATGTTATGAATTACACCTGTGCTTTTCCTGCTGTCTGCTCTATTACACCTGTCCAAAGTTACAACATCAACTGCAGAACCTCCTTTCTTCTTTTCAGAGTCTTTGTTCCAGAGGTTTGAAATTAACATCCAGAAACAAGACCAGTCAACTGTGGAAATATCTCGTGCACTTGTTTTTTATTTTGTGTTACTGTTACCAGGAAAAATACAACTTTAAGAGCCTCTAACTGACAGCAAAGCTTATTAGCTCTATAGACATTGTATCGGTGCATACTGTCCATCATGCAGACGGGCGGCCAGACATGAATGTTCTCCACCATGTCAGATATTCCCAGTATGTGTTACAGGGTAAGGCTGGATGTTAATGGTGACTGGGAGTGCTGAGGCTCCACAGCTGTCGGCTTTAATGGAAGCGGTCACAGTTGCTGCAGCTCTCAGCTTGTTTCCCTCAGCGGCTAATAAACACCTCCCCTCTGTCCGTCTTTCTGTATCTCTGCTTCGACGGGCGGGTGATGTGTTCACAGTTCGGTCGCTGCCAACAGCTGATGGCGACTCGCTCATGTGTCCAAAGCCCAGGTTGGGCGTCTTTCACAGAGACATGTGACAAGGAACAAGTGTAGAGCTCAGAGATGACAACAAACACACATAGCATCTGCCTCTCCATCCCAGCAACAACACACACACACACACACACACACACACACACACACACACACACACACACACACACACACACACACACACACACTCCCTCTCTTTCAGGTCGTCACCATAGTTTCTCAGTGTGATGAGGTTTTAAATGTGGACTTTGCCCCGTGGAGCGCGTCACGGCCAGTCACAGTCTCTGAACTCTGACTAAGCTTCATTAAGACACTGTTAACTGCTGGCTGAGCTGGACACACACACACACACACACACACACACACACACACACACCCAAAGTTACTCATTTATAGCTGATCATTCTGTCCGAACCCTATTTTGTTTCATTTAAGACGTCCGAAGAGTATTTTTCAAGGATTTTAGACTTCAGGACTTTACTCAAAGCTGTGTTACTTCTGTGTCCAATCAATCCACATGTATACACACACACACACACACACACACACACACACACACCCTGCCTTACCCTGCGCTGACTGTGTGTGTGTGTGTGTGTGTGTGTGTGTGTGTTGTGGGGGTTGAACACACACACAGTCAGTGCAGGGTAAGGCAGGCACACACCTCCTTTCCACTCCCATTCACAGTTTTATGACTTAACTATGGGAAAACACTCCCTTCTGTTTGCTGTCCTCCCCTTTGCCCCCCCCCCCCCCCCCCCCCCCCCCCACACACACACACACACACACACACACACTTCTGTTTGTACGAGGGGGGAGACATTCCTGCAGCTACACGACTGTAAGGCCAGATTCAGACCAACGACCGCGCTCGCTGCATCAGAAACACAGGTTCCTCCTTCGCAGAGCTGGATCATCCGAGAAGAAGCTCATCGTTACTCGACTGAACAATCAGATATGATATGAATAGATGTTGGACGTGAAATTAGCAGATATGTTGGTAATAATATTAATAATTGTCCCAGTGCGAACATATACAACATATATTCCTATATAGGATGCAGTTTTAATACAAAAGTCTCCATCTGACATCACGTAAAAATACAAAAACCATCCCTAAACCAGCACGTTGGCCTGTTGGGTCGAGTGAAACTCCTGTAACTAAACAAAAGTCACAGGTTTGATCCCCGAGATCTTGAGCAGCCACTGAAACACGTCGCTCTGGATTAAATGAAATGATTGTAGGTATGAACACCTGTATGAAGAGGGAAGTGTACCCTGCTGTGCTGCCTTCACTGTTTTCGTGATGTTGAATATGAACACCAGTAAACTTCCACTTGTGAGAGATGAACTTAGTGACCTACACTTCCTCTGAATGCTCGGTTTCCTCCCCTGCTCCTTCCTTTCATTCACCGGCAAAGAAAAGAGAAGAAACTCAAACAATCTGCTGGAGTTGACCTGGTTAAAACCAATATTTACTGTCACATTAAAGAGGGTAAACCTCTCTCTTTGTCCTCACACTCACATGTGTGGCTGCCTTTCTTCTGCCCATTCACGGAAAACGCTGATAAGTGAAATATGGTTAAAGATAATGGATGGATGGACAGCAGATAGTTTTCACGGCTAAATACATTCCAGCAGCTTTTAAAAGGAGAATAGGAGAGAGAAAAGCAATAGGAAGCCTGCCTTTAAGAATCTTTAAGAGATTTTTCTTTAAGCTTAAAGAGCTTCATCTATTCAGAAGATAAGCAGTGTTTGACCACTGAGGACAGGTCTTTTCAAAACTGCTCTCCAAAGTGAATAAACTTGAAATTACCAGTCTTAAATAGAAAATGCTGTTTTCTATTGCAACTCTGACACATTGACTCTTTGACATTGGAAATGGTTTTGAATAGTTTCATCTCACAATGAAAAACCTAGAAAATGCTAGAAGGGGGACCTCGAATTAGGATTATTTTGTCAAACCTGAAAACGCAAAAGAAAAAAATAAATAGCCTGGTCCAGAGGTTTTATTTCTCTTCAAGTTGTCAAATCCAAATAAGACAAGGCTTCAATGTGAAAGGGTAAAAATAAGTCATTGGAGGTTTTACAGTAAAGCATCAGCGTTAAATCCAGCCCGTCTCACTCCAGTTCGTCTATCACACTAAATGAGCTCATTGTGTGATAGCGGGCAGACATTAGCATCAGTCTATTCTTAGTCTGGCTTGGCAGAGCAGGAAGAAAACCGCTCAAAGTCACTGGTGTCCTTCAGGGAAGACGAGCCTGGCACAGAATGTGTTTTTCTGTCTGGGTTTTGTCTATGAGGGAAGCAGCACACACTCCTCACACACCGCAGCTGGACATCCATTACACGACAGGGTTTTGGGGGGGTTTACGCCGATATCTGAAAACGTGATATTTACTTGTTGGTTGAAATCAGCCGCTAGTTAGATGAGAATATTGATGTGTTACTTCGTTGTAAGTTGAGTATAGAACTTGGTGAAGAACGTGTTTAGCCTATTGTACATTGTATATTTAACACATTTAGAAACAAACACACAAAAGAGACATTTTGGTTTAATAGCTTGCATTTTCTAAACAACAGCTGGTCCCAGTGACTCTACGTAGCATCTACTAAAGTTTTCCACATCACTCACTCTCTAACTTTGAACAAAACTCAGGTAATTCTTGGGTGTACTGTTGACTAGCTTGCTAGCTAACATCATGCAACTAAAACTATTTTTGAGCTGCTGGAAGGAGGGTTTTCTCTCTTTTAATGGAGGCTAGCTGTTCCCCCTGCTTCCAGTCTTTGTGCTAAGCTAGGCTAAACACGCCCAGGACCAATCTCTTTACTGAACACATGCAAAACTTCTCATCAAACTCCTGGTTAGAAAGTAAGAAGCGTATTTTACACACTTCAGAGTATTTGTTTGATGTTTGAGTGTCGCGTTATTTTACATGAACTAAAAGGATGCAGTGAGAGTGAAAAATTGCAACAGCAGTAATGCGTTTGCATGATTGCTGAAGCATTTTGACCAGCACGAAACATCCGCCCTCACTTCACAACAACAATCCAAACTTCTCCATCTTGACTCGCACCTCAAGCAGAGTAAAAGTGGGTTAAAGGTGCTTTTGTGTGAAGAACATTGGTCTAATATGGTTTCGGCCTCCGAGAATGTGTCAACAGCTCACACAGACCTTGAAAAAGCTAAACATCCTTTGAATACCAAACACCGAACAACTGACGAGTCAATTTGTGTGTCGCCCTGCATGCGTGTGTGTTGTACGTGTCCATGGAAAGATCATATGTCCTTAAAAGGGGGGGAAAACTCCTTCGGGAGGACAGTTCTCTCTCAGTGAAGGAGTCTTTTGAATTGCATAAGGAGGAACTAAACTCATGGAGAATGAATGAAGCCTCGTGAAATGAAGTACAAGAATATAGACTTTGTTGTTTGCACACACCCGAAGTGACTGATTAACCAATATAACCTCCTTTTTTAATTAATTTCCCATTGAATCCCATTGAATCCCATTTCCTCCGTCTCCCTGTAAAGGATCTAAGACACTTCATCGGCTATTCACAACCAACTGTTTCCTCCATGTTTGTTCTCCGCCGTCTTTCTGAATGGCCCAAACACTCTCACTGACACAATGGTGTGATAAAAGGGCCCATTGAGAAGTATTCTGAATGCTAAGTCATTGGGAGGGCTCAGGACCACTGCCGCATCAAAAGGAGGTTGCGAGGGCGAGCAAACACTGCAAGACAATGGGACTGAGCTGAATGGACGTTCAGGGTCCCTCTGCCTGGAGGAGAGAGAGGCAACATGTCTGAACCAGATCGCAGAGTAGTTCTTCAAAACCATGTTCCCCTGTTGCCAATCATAAAGGTCCTGTTCAGCATTAAAATACGTCTGATTTGAATGAACCCAAAAGTACTGAAGAAGCACTAAAGCCACATTTAGAGACATCAGGGACACACATGACTTGGGCTGCATCTAACAACTATTTCTATTACTGGTTAATTATTGATCTATAAAATCTCAGGAAATCTCTAGTTTCCAGATCACAAGTTAACCTCTTAACATAGTTTCGTCCGACCAACAAGATATTCACTTTACAGTAATATAAAAAAAACAGAGAAAATCAGCAAATTCTGACATTTTAGAAGCTGGAACCAGGTCATGTTTGATATATGAAAATGATTAATTGGTTATTAAAATTCAACTCAGGACCACAGAGGACAACCTTGTCGACTGTATCATCTGTGTAAGATGAAGTCTTCGTATTGTAATGAGACAACTGGCAAAAATACATACAATTTGAAGTGTTTTCATTGAGTAGAGCCAATGTTCCACCTCCTTCCATTAATGTAGTTCATTTTTCCCCATGCGAGTCCATCCGTCTCAGTCAGTTTATCTGTCTTTTCTCTCTTTTCCCTCTTTTCCTCCAGTAGCAGGACAGGAGGAAACTCCAGCTGTCTGTCTCTGAGATAACACAGAGCTTAAAAAGCACGAGAGGTGGAGGGTGAGAGGCTGACAGACAACACATGAGGAGATGGATGGACAGCAGGATGGAGGACAGAGAAGAAAGGACAGGGGACGGACGGCAGGTACAAGGGTGAGAGGGCTGAAGAAAATGAGGAAGAGTCAGAGAGAAGATTTAGTGAGAGAGGAGGTGATAAAGGTTAAAAGATAACTTCTGTGTTGACAAGGTGAACAGGGCAACCAACGGCCAAGAGAGACAGAGGTGTGTGTGTGTGTGTGTGTGTGTGTGTGTGTGTGTGTGTGTGTGTGTGTGTGCGGTCAGGGAGTTCAAAGCAGCAGGAAGTTAACAACTGAAAAGCCTGACGATGACCTTTGACCTGTGACTGATCAACAGGTTGGAACAGACATCATGCATGGTGAGGGACTAACACACACACACACACACACACACACACACACACACACACACACACACACACACACACACACACACACACACGGTCATCATTAAGGCTGAGATATAATGAATCAAATCCAATCAAATCATTGCTGTTGTAGCACTGGGCATTACGGCAAATACACACATTTGAACACACACACACACACACACACACACACACACACACCAAACCACTGAAGAGTGGGAGGCGCCCTCTTATAATCACTTCCTCTGCTTTGATAATGACACACACACACACACACACACACACACTTGACATTTCAATCAAAGATGGAGTATGAATGGCTTCTTTTTCTGTCATTCCCAGCTGGAGTCCTTCTCTACTTCCCTCTCCCCTTCCTATCCTCCTCCTCCCACAAGTTTTCTCTCATTCACTCGCTCCTTCCTCCACGTTTTACTCTCGCAGAATCTCATTTCAGCTCAATAGCGTTACCACAGTGGAGTTACTGGAGTTAAACGCTACTTTAATTGGAGTTTGAAACTGCTGTACTGGGCATACTGGAGTTTCACAGCACAATATTTGTGTTTTAGGCTACTATTTAGGCTAATTTAAGGTATAAAAGGCATCTAAGTTTTAAGTTATTATATGATTGTGGGGCTATTATATTTGCATTTGAGACAACTTTAAACTTTAAGGCTGGGGACATTTAAATTTACCCACAGAAAAAACTGGTGGTCAACAGTTCAAACTTTAAGGGTTTAAAGCTACTGAACTGGAGTTATTGGTTACCATACTTGAATTGGAGGCAACTAAACTGCATTTCTGGGAACTATTCAGAACTTTTAGACTATTATACTGGACATTTTGCACGGGAACCTTTTCTAATATTTAGAGGTGCAGATGACTGACCATAATCATGTAGTGTGATCCAGCAATCATTGCGTTTTACTGCATTTAATTGGAGACAAAACATAGTGCACAAATGTTGTTTCATGCAATTCAGCAAATTGAAGTGGACTTGGCTGTCAGGTGTCAAGATACTGTACAGTCTGATGTATCGTGTGTTACAATTACATTCATCTTGCTTGGGCCTGTCCCGGGCAGAAGAATGAGAAAACTACGACACTTCATTCATCTTCATTTGTCAAAATACCGAAACTGAAGCTAAAAGTGAGGATGTGTTAACCTGCCAACATCAACACGACATACAGAAGCAGACCGATAAGAACGACCTCTGAAATATCAGCCAACTGTTTCGGACTCGTTCCTCCCTGCCTCCACCCATCCATCATCCCTCCTTTATTCTGGTTTAGATGTGACATCAGCTTTATCCCCTTTGCCTCTTTCTCTCTTCACTCAAAGCTGAATCACTCCTATTAAGGTCAGATTTCTCTCTCTCTCTCTCTCTCTCTCTCTCTCCACCTCTTTTTCGCCCCCTCTTTGCTCATTTTCCTGCCCAGTACACATAATGAATGACTGAAAAATGTGCACTGTGTGTCAGCGTTTGTGCATTTGTGTGAGAGGACACAGTTTCAGAGGCGGCGTTTAACCCTGAACGAGCGGCCGATGAGTTGATGGTGAGAGAAATAAGAGTCACTGCAGAGGACGGAGGGGGGAATGAATGACTGCAACTGTTGACCCTCAGAATGACAGCCAAGGAACTAAAGAGGACAAAAGGATTTAAATCGAGAAGGGCCGTTATTAAATGATGTGACTGAAACATGTGGTTGACTGAGTCATTGCGGAAAAAGCAGCAACAGAAAAAGAAAAAAAAGAAAGTGGAAAATTGCCCACACAGAAATAAATCCCTTTTTTTGAAGACTTAATGATGATGAGAACATATAAATCCTCTCTAAGGTGGACAATGTAGTATATTCACACTCTAAAAATGCACTCATACTGGTGCAAAACAAATCTTTAATGGTGCAATGGCTCTGACAAGGGGTCAGAAAACACACTGAAGTCACATAAAGCAAAACATTTTCATATTATCATTGAATCTAATGGCTCCTGGTTATGTAAAACAGTTGCTAGTACAGCTAGTAGTTGCTGATCCCACTGCGAATCAACACAAGCTAACTGTAATATGCTAAATGTCCAGTGGCAAATTGCAGGAAGGCGAAATAAATGAGGTGAAGAAATTCAAAGAAGACCTAAAAGAGCAGTAAATACTGACACAAACTTGATAACTACTCATTCCTCTCTGTTTTTTGGGTTTTCGATGACTCTTCTGATTATTTATTTTCCCATTAATCAATTAATCTTTTGGCCTATAATGTGACTGAGTGAAAATATTACAACTAAAATGCTAACATTTTAGTATAACTGCTGCTGAATGTCAAAAGGCTGCCTTTGTTCTGGCCTGAAGATTCATAAAGTAGTACTGATGAGAAACCAGAACGTGAGAAATTAATAACTAAGTACACCTGCTAGACAGATTTAATTTTCGACCGACTGCATTAGAACCTAACTAGCAGCTAACAGTGTGTTTTAGCTGTACAGACTTTAAACAAGAAGAGACTGACAAAGAAGAATTTAGGAGGCAGAAAGTTTGACACAGGAATGAGAGATGTTTCATGTCCATCTATGCTTATCCCCTCTTCATCATCACTGTGTCAGTCGTCACTCTACAGAAGAGTCTTTGTGGCTGGACGGAGTCAGACAGAAACAGAGAGAGACAAGGAGTGAAGGGAAAGACGGGGAATAAGAGTGAATAAGAGATGATGTCTCACACACACTTTCCAAGAATTGTCTGCTCAACTAGATGTTGTACAGCAGGCCACACACACACACACACACACACACACACACACACACACACACACACACACACACACACACAGGCAAGGTGTGTTTCTCATGCTCGTCGCTCGTAAATAGCAGATTTGGCAGAGAAAACACTGATCATAATCAGCAAGCCGAAGCCACACACACACACACATCCACGCTAATACAAACAACACGCAGAAGTGATCTCAGACTACTTCTGCTCACAGGCGGAGAGGGTAACACATAATGTTACAGTCCGTCATGTAGTAATCCATGAAATCGTCCTGGTGTCGGCTTGGATTATGCCGTATGGCGTCCCCCAGCTGTCCAAGGAAGATGTGTCTTACATGCTGAGGAGTTCTCCAGTTATTCCTTGTCTTTTTTTAAGGTTTAGGGAACCCAGTTTAATCTCGCTGACTTGATAGAACGGCGTGCATCGCCTCAAATCTTTAGTTAAGTTGCACTTGAACAGACCACATAGACTACAGCTGTCTGCCAGCTGACCAGCAACATGTACACACTTTCTTGGCCTACATGTGAGGAAATAACGGCTCAATGGTCTGCATTAATTCTCCGTCTGTCTAAAGTGTTTTATGCTCAGAATACTTCAGGACCTGTTGCTCATGTGGACCCGTTTAGTCCACTGAGACGGTGTATATAATATTACGCTTCACTTGACATCAAACTAAAGATATTTTTAGTTAACTTGCTTCGAACACGTTTGGTGTGAGCTCAGCTTTACGCCCAAAAAACCGTTGGGATGTTGCAAATATAAACCTCCGCCCTGCAGCTCCGAGCCCACTGGCACTTAAAAAGGTAACTGACGTTCAAACCACATCAATGGCAGGAAGCATTCAACCGGGAGCAGCTGGCACCGCGCTCGCTCTTACGCACGGTGAACAATGGAGCTACCTCAACACTGCATGCGAGAGTGTGTGTGTATGTGTCTTTCTTTTGTTTGTCCTGCAGGGAAACCTGCCAACACACCAGGAAATGAAGGGCACGTGACAGAGAGGAACACTTGAATCCCTCTAATAAGAAACTGCCGTCCAGTTCCAGTCAAGTCCCCCTTTGATATACCTGAAAAGCAGTTTGTGTTGCCATGTTGGGTCCACGCTGAGGGCTGTTTCAAGAGTCAGTTCACTACCTCTAACGGCATCTTGCCATGCGTATCGTTTTGGTTTCTGTCTCCACCTCGATACGACGGAGGTGAAACTAATTTCACTGATTATTTTCTTTCTCTTTGGTGGAAAGTGGTTCAAATAAAACTGTTGCATGACATGTAGAGCTGCAGCGATCAGCTGATGGATTCATCATGTGAATCAATTTTAAAGCAGAAATGCAAAACGTCTTCTGGTTACAGCTTCTGAAATGTTTTTTCTTTGTCATATATATGAAGTCAGTTGAACGTCTTTAGGTTTGATTGTGGTGCTTTCTGTTCCTTCACTTTGGTGAACTGACTCTTCAAGCATCTAAAAACATGTCAAATCACTGAAACAGCAGGAAGCCTGATGCAGCTCTGCAGACTTTGACAAGTGTGATTACAAGGAGACGCACTTTTTACACAACGAGGACGGATTATGGAAAAGAGAAGACCTCACCTGAAGGACATGTACACACACACACACACACACACACACATTCCCAACTGAAGCCTATATTGTGCTCTAATAATAGGCTGCTGAAACAGACAAACATCCCGTTCTTCTCCCCTGTCATCTCCTCCTCCTCCTCCTCCTCTTTCCATGCCCTCACCCGCCTTCCTCTTCTTTACCTCCGTTCTCTTCTCCACTTAAAACCTCCTTCCTGCCTTCCTCTTTTCCACGTTCTAGCCCTCCTTCCTCCCCTCCTCCTCCTCCTCCTCCTGCCTCCCTGGGAATTTTGTTTCACCTTGCCTTCATACTGGAATTCTCCCTCCTTCATGTCATCTATTATTGGCCTCCTTGTTTCCACCCCCCCCCCCCCTGCCTGTTACCTGTCATTACAGAATCCTTCCACTATCGCACACCTGAGGAATGAAGCTGCACACAAACACGCATCAGTGTTACACTGCGCTCAGATCACGCAGCGTTCGTACAAGACAACGGTGAATTGTGTTGAATTGTGTGACCTCATCGGATGATTCGTACTCTTCCTCCAGTTCATCAGGTACAGTAGCTGTCGTTCCTCTTTCATCTCTTTCCCTCCTCCTTCTCTGCCTTCCCCAGTGTGCAGATAAAACAGGAGTAGGCAAGGAGCCAGACAGGTACAGACAGAGATATCAGTTTATTTGCTTTAGATATTGAAAATAATGAGGTGGCATGGTTTCAACATGTTCTGCTGCATTTCAAACTGGCACTGAAGTGAAATGAGCTGCACCTATATTCTAAGATCATCTCTGGGGGTTTTGCTGCCACCCCAGTGCAACTATATCACAAAGTGAAAGTTTTGGAACAACTCAACAGCAACGTGTCTTTACAGAAACACTGACTTTCATACTCTTATCCGAAAGCTCTTTTAGCTTTTTCTGAGGCTCGCTCATGTATGAGTGCTCTGAGGACATGACGGAGAAGACGTTGGAGATGGAGGTGAGTTGGAGACGGAGTGGAGGACAAAGAGGAAAAACATTGCATAAATATCTAAGAAAAGGACAAGGAGGAGAATAAGGAGCAGAGGTGAAGAGGAAGAGGATAACAGCGAAGAGGGATGAGGGCAGGAGATAGAGACGCTCTATATTGGGCTCTGTGTTATCTGTGACAGACAGGAGAGGAAGAGGAGGGGGAGGAAGAGGTGTGTGGGAACTGATGCTCCTTAACTTAAAAGTCTCACCAAAACAGACGGAAGATAGAAAGGGAAGGAGAAGAAGACACTGGAGGACTTGCAGAAAGGAGATAGGCGGACATTGGAGAGCAGACAGAGATGAGAAATATGAGTCAACGTTGTTTATAACGCTTCAGATTCCAGTGAAATGTGTTTAATGAAGTGAGTGTTGGGTGGGTGCAGTCTGTGCATGGTACACCTGCTGCAGTAACGGGTATACTGATAGTGACTGTACAGTTTACTGCCAGCTGAATCTCATCTATTCTACTTGTAATAATCTAAATGTTAATGTATGCACAGTATAAATACAGTCAATGAGTCAGTGTCTGCTGTCAGTTACGCTTTCTTGCCGAGAGTTAGATCAGAAGACAGATACCTGCTAGCACTAGCAGCTGACTAACTTAGCTTAGCACAAAGACTGGAAACAGGGGGAAACAGCTAGCCTAACTTAGCTTAGCACAAAGACTGGAAACAGGGGGAAACAGCTAGCCTGGCTCTGTTCAAAGGTCCCAAAATCCACCTACCAGCATCTCTGAAGCTCACTGATTAACATGTTTTATCTCGATTGTGTAATCCGTACAAAACTATTTGTAGTTCTGTTTCCAGTCTCTGCGCTAAGCTAAGTTAGCCGGCTGCCATTCAGCTCACAGACACGAGTGGTATCAATCTTCTCATCTAAGTCGCCAAGAAATAAGAGTTTTTTGTGTAGCTGCTACCAGCAGAGAGGCAGAGAGGAGTTAGGGGTAATTTAACAAGCCTTCCCCTCTGCGGGTTGAGACAGGTTAACTTACATTCCAATCTCTCCCTCCTCTTTCTCTTTCATTCAGGCGGGGTGGGGGGGTAGGTGTGTGTGTGTGTGTGTGTGTGTGTGTGTGGTGGGGTCTTCAACACACTCTCTGAGCCCTGTCACACACACACACACACACACACACACACACACACACACTCGTAAACCCTGGCCTTAGCCCACCTACATTCTTTCAAGACAAAACTGCAACCTGGTAACTGGAGACCCCCCCCCCCCCCCCCCTCTCTTTAAGCTGTCTTCTTGATGTCGATGCCACCCAGAAAACATTTTGATACAGAAAAAAACATCCTTCTGCAACACTGAGACACTGAGACCAGATACCAGCTGGTTTTAGACAATTAGCACCTACATATCTTTCCGATATACGTTCTGGCCGTTTTTAAATAGTTCAAATCAAAGTAAACTGTATGCTATACTAGATTCTGCAGTCGTTCAGGCAGAACACCGGTTTAATATACATATACAGCTGAAACTAAGTCATTTTTTGAATTAATTGATAAGTTGTTTAGTCTATAAAATGACACAAAAAGAGTGAAAAGAATCCAAAAGGTGAAATCTTCAGATGTCTGTGTTTTAGACTGTTGGTTTGGACAAAACAGAAGATATTCAAATTACAAATGGAACCAGAGGATATTAGGTGTTTAAAAGAGGGCACTCCTACAGTTTAGTATCGCACTTCCATGAAGTTGAGGGACTCACAAGAGACAGATTAAAAAAAATCGAAGCAGCAGAGGTCAAAATATCCCGACTAGCCCTTAGTACAAGATCCAAAAATGATGGATTGTACAATTTCCTAATCAATTAATTGACAATTCATTCCAACTGTGTGCTCATCTATCTTCTGTTACAGGCCAAAGCTGAAGAGGCGTCTTTTTTGGTTCTTTTAAAAGAAGAATATTTAAAGAAATCATTTAAACAGGTTCAAACACGAAGCAGCAGTTTGAGTAAAATTGACATCAGGTACTTTTTTTTTTTTTACCAGAATCAATACACTAAACAGTCCGATTTGTACCTATTGATTCTGAAATAAATGATGGCCACACCAGATATATAACAACACAAATGTATTCATCATAACTGAATATATTGCATCATAATGTAAGTGAGAGCAAACCCCGCTGGGCTCGGATAGGATTCATTTTGTTCTTTTATTCACCCTTTTATTACTGCCACAAGGTAAACAGGCTTATAAAGGCCTTTACAAACTAAACACACACACACACACACACACACTCAGTGACAGTCACAGCTCCCTGCTTCTCTATTGAGACATTCAACCCTGAGAGAGACCGAGAGAGGAAGAGGAGGGAGGAGAAAAGGGACGAGAGATGGAACAGGGAAGGGAAACTGAATGCCATGGCAGAAAACACACACACACACACACACACACACACACACACACACACACACACAGTGAATGTCTCTGCACTGATGAATGAGGAGGGCACTCGAGCAGGAGAGCCTGCCACAAAAGAGTCGCATTCAGAGACATAAAAGGTTGTTCAAGAGCGACGTTCAAAAACACAAAAAGGTTAACTTGGAGCACAGGGGGACAGTGTGTGTGTGTGTGTGTGTGTGTGTGTGTGTGTGTGTGTGTGTGTGTGTGTGTTCCCTGTGTTTGTGAAACTTTACAAACATGCTATACATCTATATGTGTGTGTGTGTCATTGTGATGGATTCTCTGCAACAGCAACAAGAAGAAAAACAACATCTCTGAATATACTGATTTATCACTGAGGTTAGCTGCTAAACCAGTTAATCGGTTAGTTAGTAGGGAAAAGGCTGAACAGGTCATCACTGTGAGATGAGGAGAGTTTACCAGCAGCCAACAGACGTCATGTAGTTTCATAAAACAGCAGAGATTAATGTTGGAACCTGAATTCCAGGTGCAGAAATGTCCTCTACGATCCTCATAAACACGCTGATATTTTGAATCCTGAATCATTCTGTTAAGCTCAATTCCTAGAAAACGCTCAAAAGAAGCACGCTTTAAATAGGACTTGAATGTCTTTGCAAAATGTAGAAAACATTCAGGAGACTACGGACAACAATCACTGTGTCCGAAGCCTCCTCATTCACTCCCTACGTGACAGACTGTCAGTGGTTCGCTGTATATTCACACTACCATATCCTCCCTTTACCACCTACTTTTCAAATTGCCACGCACAATAGAAAACAACAGCCAGAGAAAACAATCTTTTGGACGACGATGGCGTTCCAGTAGCAGAAGAGTCAAAGCAGCGCAGCCCGCAGAGAGGAAAGCTGGATACAAACACAGGATGCGTGCGCTTGCTCCAGTATATCTAATAAGTCTTACCTGTCCGAGGTCCAGGGTGACGTTCACCTCGTTGAACTCGGTGCTGCGGGACAGAGGCGGGCTCTGCCACCATCGCTCCGTCCCGTCGATGGCGTTGGTGATGGGATGGGCGCGGTCGCTGTCGCCCTGGCTGCAGATGTCACAGTACTGGCCCTGAGAGGACGGAGGCAGAGATGTATTGAAGATTTAATCTTTAGTTGAGCATGTGATGTTTCAAAAGGCTCTATGACAGGACTCTGTACAGTATCACATCGAAAAGTCGTCTCAGTGAGGACAGCCTTCTCATGAAGACTGATATCAAAGAAGTTTGAATGATTACATATTTCATTAAACGTCACAGAGGACACACAAAAGCTTCCATGTACCCAACGAGAGTCTGCAGGGACTCTCTCCATATATATCTCAATCTTGACAAAAAAAGACTGAATTTCAGGATCTTGCTCGGAGACACTCAGACAGGACAGTGAATAAACACCCGCTGGTTATTGTGGGATTTGACCCTTAAGTCTTTAAGTTACAGTCGAGCCTCTCTAACAGCAGCTCAGTGTTTCAGAGTCGCAGTAAACTTCTATGAAAAGAAGAGATTTCTTTCACAGCTGTTTGTCCCTGAAGCTACCTGGCTCAGGTTTCTTATATTCCAACAGAGAGGTGACTCCTCTCAGGTTACTGCAACAGTGAGGCTCTAGCATGTATTGTACCTCCGCAAGTATGTTTTAATCTGTCCTAAATTTAGTCTGACTGTTGTGCTAAATTTGCTAATATCCTTCCAGAGGATATTAAACTTTAAATCCAGGTTAAAAACTGCCCCGTATTTATGTCTGTTCTTCACTCAGTTCTTTTAAGGTTTCTATTCTTTTAATTTGCATTTTGATGTTTTTATGCTGTTTCTCTTCATGTTTTTAATGCCTTATAATAATAAACGTGCCTTTCCTCGTCTTGCCTGACCACAAACTACATCGACTTTTTCCTAATTCATACATGTTTTAGAGCTTTTCCAACTATTACAGCAACCGTTGATTTGCATTAATCTCAAAACGACAACATGACATTAACATAATGAAACCAGCCATGACGTTCACCAGGATGGACGACATTTTCTCCAACATGTTTCAAGTGTGACTTTCATACTGAAATGAATGGAGACGAATGGCTGTCCGGAAGGTAAGTACTGTAGGCAGGCAAACATGTTCCAAAATCCAAAACACTGTGGCATGCTTTAATAATTAGTGCTTAAGCAGAGGTGGACATGTCCACTTGAAGTGGCCCCTCCACCTCTTTGGTTGCTAAAGCCTCTTCATTCTCAGATAATCCAGTGTGGCTCTCTGACCGTTTAACCCGATCACTGCTGGCTATGTGAGCGTTAGCATAAACTAAACAAGTGTGGACCTGAACAAAAGCCCGGGTCAGGAGATGTTATCGCTGCAGGTCACTGAGGTCAGAGGTCACTGCTCACTATCTGACTCCACCCCCCGACTCGTCTTCTCCTGTCCCACCTCCCACAGATCACCTGTCAATCAACCTTTCCGTTCTCCTGTGGATCTTATACAGCCTCACATTAGTTATCTGCGCACTTCATGTTACAAATCATTCCCAAAATGAGTCATTTGTGTGACAATTTAGTTCCACAGTTTAGTAGTTTGAGTTATTTAATTCTTAACTTTCTCAACACTCTCCACTGACCACTTGGATTGGATTCAGTTTGAGATACGTGGATGTGTTGGCAGAGACTCATTGCTGCCCTGAACAAGAGATTAGTGAGGAGCAAATGAAGCTCAATCGAATGCAGGATGTAGCAGGTTTAGGGCACATTATGAATTGACTGAACAAATAAAGTCATTTTAGAGTATGAATTACTACTCTGAGGTAACAGTTGGCTCTGCAGGTTCTTACTTTTTTTAAATTGGCTGTCTCTCTTCCTCATTCTTCTTTCTATCTTTTCTCTCTCTATTTGTAATTGACTAATTATCTCTTATGTTGTGGGCAGGAAATCACATCCAATCCACAGCTGCATGCAGGGAAATGAAGGTAACCAACCTTTGAAATCATTTCCTACCCAGGTATGTGATTATCTTTACAGAACAAGGCAGGTGTTCGGTGTAGTGAGATGTCTGCTTCTGTATTTCTGCCTCGCTGTCAAACTCTCTCACACTATTTCTTTCTCCTTTTCTCAGTTTTCTTTCACCCGTTCCATCGTCTCTTGTCACTTCCTGTCGAGAGCAAGCACGTCGACAAAAAGGCCGCCTGGAAATGAAGACGTAGAGCACATTCTCCTCTCTCTGCGGGTTACACACTCTTTCATTCAATCGTTTTTCAACTCTCTTCCCCCTTTTCTTTCTTTCCCTCCACCTTTAGGTGAATAAGAACAGTGAGTGAGGAATCCACGTCCTCAGGGCAGAGCCAAAGAGTTACTCAGTCAACACCTGCCACTAACTCTCTTAACATAACGCATGGCTTTTCTCACACTTCCTCTAACTCTTTCCGTGTCTCATGCACTGGGTCAAACTGGCGGAAAACAAACTCAATCTCAAGAACTG
Organism: Enoplosus armatus; assembly: GCF_043641665.1. Lineage (NCBI taxonomy): Eukaryota > Metazoa > Chordata > Actinopteri > Centrarchiformes > Enoplosidae > Enoplosus > Enoplosus armatus. The sequence goes on along the minus strand of NC_092187.1, from coordinate 24,160,199 downwards.
TCTCCTGAACAGCAGCTTCAAACTCTTCATCCTAGACTGAGCAGAAATCACCAACGCCAGCTCAGCCTCTTCCCCACATCCACCCTCAGGAGAGGAAATCTAGTTTGCTGATATCTTCTTGGAGAAATTCCAGGTAATTAAGTCTATTGAACAGTCAACAGATATGACTGGCTGCTACTTTTTACTCTCATAGTGCTCCAAATTAACCAAATCACACCCTTCGATTTTTATTTATTTTTATTTTATTGTAAGTTCATCTGTGTCTGGTTACAATATTTCAGGGTACTGAAGTCCTCAAAAAGTGATCAAAATTACTCTTAGACACTTAGACGCCGCCATGCTTTGACCTAAATGCTAACATCAGCATGCTAACATGCTTAAAGTGCAATGGCAGTGCTAAATGGCCATGTACACCATCTTAGTTTAGCATGTTAGCATGCTAACATTTGCTAATTAACAGTAAACACAAAGTACAGCTCAGGCTGATGGGACCACGGACTGAGTGACACAACGACCAGCATGGATAAAAACTATGTTGAGTATGATGATGATGATGATGATGATGATGATGATGAGTATCCTGCTTTTTAAATCCACCCAAAGAGAAAGAAAAACTATTTTAATGAAGACGTCAGTTCACAAAAGTACATGTGTTCTACGCGCTTTGAGAAAAAGGGATTCTTAAACTTTTCTAGTCATTTTCACACACACACACACACACACACACACACACACACACACACACACACACACACACACACACACACACACACATTCCAATCTCCAGTCCTCCTGCTGCTTTTAATTAATAAAAACACTCTCACGTCTTGCTGTCAAATCAAAACAGGATTAACCTCAACACAGAAAAGTGTGTGTGCGTTTTCTAGCTCTGTGTGTGTGTGTGTGTGTGTGTGTGTGTTTGTGTTGTTCAGGGGGTGCAGCAACCCAACAAGTGGGCCGAGCCACAATAGTCCAGCAAAGTGGGCTAAACCTCTTAGCCCGATCACATAATGCACCATTCCTCGAGCTAATGAGCAGATTTCTTTGGCTCATTTTGGAGATTTCCTGAGCTAATTATGCACCAACGCCGCCACTTCAACCAAACTGCTGCGAGCCGGCAGATCAGCGAGAGACTGGATGAAAACTCTGATGGGAGAACATTCGCCCTAATCCTCAGTGTGGAGAGGCTGAAGTGGGTTAATGTGGTCTGGATCACGTCTGCATATGGAGGGAATGAATCTCACAGAACAAATATTTACCAGCTAAGTTAATTACTCAACAAAATCTATAATTATTTCTTCCAACATCAGGTGGGATTAGTTTTTTTCCTGTGTTGCGCGTAAATTAGATTTCATAATAAACAACTTGTCGTTCAGACAGCCTGCTGTTCGTTCTCTGCCTCTACTGATCCATCTCATCTTCATCACGCCAACTTATTCGCATGCCTGTCACTTGTTTTGCAGACATGAGCTAAAACAGAAGTAACACCAGGGTTCCTTTCTGCCTTGTAGTAAGAACGAACATCACCACCAGAGGAAGCAGCACGCTGCTTCTCCGTGATCTCGCGGTAACAGAGCGGATAAACTCGGTCTGATTGGAGGACACGGGTCAGTCACCGCGAGGAATGTGGGGAACAGGTGGGAGAGAGAGAGAGAGAGGGCAATAAGCCTGCATGTTATCGCCCAGAGGGTTGCTTTAATGGTTAACCCGTGAAACTGCAATAATCCTTTGAGTGTTAACTAGTGATACCTGGAGGCTTAATTGTCAAACAACACAATGGGCCTGCTGTTGGTTTTCACAAACTCATCATCACATTAAAAACTCATCTGTAAAACGCACCTAAAGCGCGACGTTTAAAAAACCTCAGCAGTGGCTGAATTTCTGTGTCCACTCTAAGTGAAATGTTGCCTGTCCTTATATAAGTGGCCTCTGTTGCCAAGTCCTACAAAGGAAGCAGTGCATGAAATAATGACTTGGCAGAGCAGTTGGAGATTCATGCACACTGCTGACCCGCTCTGTTCGACTCTCTACTCTGAATGCAGTCAAGTGTGGAGGCCGGCATCCACAGAAGGTCTAACAAACGTGCAGTTCGGTGGCAGGAAACTTTCACAAACTGCTGCAAAACACCTGAATGTCATTAACTTTACTACTTCATTATAAAATGTGAAGATACAAATGTCCTTAACACACAATTAAGTCCTTAAAGTAGACTGATATTAGCAATATTACAGAAATATCATACCTGCAAAATGCAATAAAATAGGATAAAATCACTATAAGTCCCTACAAATATGAAAGGTATGCAAGCTGAGTGTTTAATGCTGCCCTACAGAAACACTTTAGGAGCATCAGCCACCAACTCAGCCACACTCCTGCCCGGAGGACGAACATGTACTAAACTTTTAACAATGCAAAAATGCAATTAAACAGGCTAAAACTCACAGTAACAATGCAGGAATATTACAGGAGTATTGTTGCAGTTTATAGGTTATAAGCACCTATTGAAAGATCATACACATACTATAGGAGTGTTATAACATGACTGGAGGCGATGAAGTCACTTTAACTCGCTGTGGAGCTCCACATGAGCTCCAAGTCCCTGGAGGACTAATCTCGGTGTACTACATTAGAGAGTATCAGTCGATGATGTCTCATATGATGAAGAATATCTCAGGCAATAACAACTCCAGTAGATTCAAGTCCCTGACTCACTGTTAGGCAACACCAGCAGAGTTTGATAAAGTTTTGTCCTGCTCACCTGGATGGTCTGGCTCGGGTCTCCGGACACCGGGCCTCCGACCAGCTTGCAGTACAGGTCGTGCACGGTCCTGCCGGTGTCTTCCTCCCCGCAGGTCGCCGTGGCGGAGATCTTGGTGCCCTCGGCCAGGTTGAAGTAGGGCGGGTGCAGGCTGTATCCGTTCAACCCGTTGGTCGGCAGCTCCTGCGCCGACAAAACGCGGCAGCAGGTCACTAACAGCGGCCACAGCAGCAGCGCGACCCGCGTCTGGACGCGCCGAGCCGGGGAGAGCGCAGCACCGAGCGGCGCCGGGACGCTCGCCATCATCTCCACCTGTTCGCTCGGTCCGATCCGAGCCAAAAAAAAACAAGTCTGAGGAATAAAAGAATCAGAGTTCAAGCAGATAAGAGCCGTTAACTTCTGTAGCAGAGAAGCATTTGGTGGGAAAAGTGTTGCAAACTACAGAAGAAAGAGAGAGGAAGGGGAGTTGTAGTCCTGGAGAGCGCTGCGTCGGGGTTTCTGTCCTCTCTCTCTCTCTCCCTGTCTCTCTCTGTGTCGCTCCACCAGGCACCTAGTCCAACTCAATCTGTAGTCGCCCTCCCCCCCTCCCTCTGTGTTGGCCCGTCCCCAGTGGTTGGAGGAGGGCACAGCTTCTATCAATGCGTGCTGTTTGAATCCCTCTCTAAAGCAATCAGCACGGCTCATTAACTGGCTCAAAAGAAAGAGTTTGGACCCGCAGGTGAATCTGATATACAGTTTATTCCATTTTTAATGGTTTTATGAGGATTTATTTCTCCCTTTGCTCACTTCCTTCCTTCCTCCCTGCTTCCTTTCAATTTCCCTCGTCTCCTTCCTTCTCTAAGTTCCTCCTTCCTTTTCTTCTCTCACCTCCTCTTTTCCTCCCCACCACTCATTACATTTCTTTTCTGTTTTTCTTTACTCTCTCAGTGATTGCAAGAATGTCAAAACTGCACCCACCAAGAGGCAAAACAACAAATGGGAAATCAAACCCCACAAACACAGAGGATGGGCACCCAGGCTGCCCGTCAAACACTCAAACAAATAAAAACAGAGACAGGTGCTCGCGACACACACACACACACACACACACACACACACACACGCGCACACACACAGACACACACACACACACACACACACACACACACACACACACACTCAAAGCACAAAGGCAAAGGAAGGAATCTGACATATGCAGTCATCTGTGGTATTTTATTTGCATAACTTTTATTATTAAGAGTGATACTTCCTCCTACTGTTCTCACTTTTACACTTTGAAGATCCAGATTATATAAAACTGTCGTGATTTCACGGCACTTTAATTTAAAATCTTTAATCAAATATAATGTGGACGAGCGGGCTTGATGTGTTCGAGAAGTAAACGAACACCTTTTTTCCAGAGCTTTCAACCGCATCTCACGGTCTTAATCACAAATTGTCGCATGAGTTAAGTATTAAACTTTGTCAGCTCAGCGGATATATACATATATACAACCACATGTTATTATGTCAAAGGTCAGGTCACATCTGAGAGATGTGGCTGAAAGCTCCAAAAGTAAATGGACCTTGAGTTAAGATTGTTTTGCGTGTAGCATTACACTTTTGCTAAAGCTCCTGCGGGTTGTGTTGACAGTTTGTTAGCATCACAGCTACACAATAAAGGTTTGTTTAGGAGATTCTGCCTTGGTGTAAATGTGTGTGTGTGTGTGTGTGTGTGTGTGTGTGTGTGCTGGTTAGACAATAGGAGACAGTAGGCGGCCTGTCATTCTTCTTCTGTGCTTATAATCTGTCCTCCTCTCACTCTCCGTCGAGCTGTAATCTCGTCTCTCTCCCCGGGAGCTGTCAGACTGTCCCATACAGACCTTTGTCCTCCTGCTGCTGCTGTTGCAGCTGTCAGTGTGCAGGAGACAGACAGAGAGAGAGACAGTGTGTCCACTCAGTATTCCCTCTCGACACACACTCTCTTAAACTCTAAATGGTTCATGTCACTGAAGAAAAGGCTCCGTCCGTCCTTTCCGCTGAGAAACAGACACCAGAATAATCCTCTTTTACTTGAGTTTGGAAACGCCGGGAGCTGCTGTCGTCCTTCTGAATAAGTTGTTCGCCCTCAGTTTCTTTCTCTTTTTACCACCGTGTGTCTGTGGATGTGAGAGCGCGGCTGTTGCGGAGTTGACTTGTTATTCAGCCAACACTAAAGGACATTTTAAAAGCTGTAGCTTGTGATCTACGTTCATTTTCTTGTTCTGTGTTTGCTTCTTCTTCTTCTTCTTCTTCTTCTTCTTCTTCTTCTTCTTGCATCAAGGATGGATTAAAGGGTGCGGAGGCTCCTGGGCACAGTGTCTTCAGAGGCACAGTGTCTGTTAGTCCAGGCATATATTCTAGGGGATGCTGAATCAAAGTAATCTGGGAAATGTAAGAATATTTTAACAGAATTGAGACTGGATGATGAGGCAGCAGGAAAAGCTGGCGCGCACACAAATGGTAAATTATAAAAGTTCATTACAAGAAACTTCAAGAATATCTTGAATGTCAAGGATTTTTTTTTAAACTGGAGGTCTAAAATTAACTATAATATATATATTATTATATAAAGTTTGTATAAATTCAATTAATCAAGTGGAGTATAAGTTATTGATGTTATATAGTGCACATTATATTCACACACACACACACACACACACACTGTGATGGACAGCTGATGTCCTGACCATCTGGAGCAATTTGAGGTTGGGTGTCTTTCTCAAAAACACTTCAACATGTGGACGCTGCGATTAGTGGACGACCCGCTCCACCTCCTGAGGCACAGCCACAGTTATAGATTCAATAAAGTGGAGATTACTGAACAAACGTTTAAACTGCAGAGCTCCAGAAATCACTGCAGGTTTTGTTTTGCAGGATGAGGGAAATGTCAGCTGGTGGGCCGGTCTGTCCGCCACTTTGGTCCCGACTGAAATATCTTAACAACTATTGGATGGATTTCCTAAATATTTGGGACCCACATTCATGTCCCCATCGGGATGAACTGTAAACACTTTGATGAGCTCTTAACTTTTCATCCAGCACCATCATCAGGTCAAAATTTCAATTTCTCCAATACTTTGATTTACGACGAAACATGTGCTAATTAGCTAATTCTAGCATGCCACACTCTAAACCAAGATACCTGCTTAGCGTCTGCAAGTTAGCATTGTCATTGTGCGTATGTTAGCATTTAGCTTGACTTAGCTACTGCCTAAGTACAGTCTTACATGGCTGCAGACTCTTAGTCTTGTGGAAACAAACACAATGCTACTCACAGCAGAACAGGCTCAGGCACATTTTCTGGATATTGTTGAATCAAAGAACTTCAGGTTTGATTTTTGGAAAATAACCCCCCCCCCCCCCCAAAAAAAACCACCCCACTGCACACAATTCTTATACACTTCTAGGGAACACCTGAGCAGCTGTGTGTGTGTGTGTGTGTGTGTTTTCTCATGGACTGTGGAGCACCGCCATCTAATGAAGCTACAGGAACCACTTTAGAAGATGAAAGAGTTTCTCCGCCACACACACACACACACACACACACACACACACACACACACACACACACACAGATAACAGCTGCTCAGGTGAGTCAAAGTAATATTTACAGTCAGGGTTCTTTAGTCAGGCAGGTGAAATTGCTGCCATGTTTGTGTGTTGTCTACACTGTCCAGAGTCCAGAAACCTAACACATCTACTTCCTCCATCGTCAGTGTAACACATGCTGAACTCTGACCTGTGGACCACTGACTGCCTCTCTCTCACACACACACACACACACACACACGGGCAGGGGTCAGTGACCTCCTGTAGTTTAAAGGAGTCTCGAGGCAGTGTGTTAATGCAGCAGAGCTTCATTCACTGACACACGAGAACATTCCACAGGCTGTTTGCAGGCTCACAGGTCACACTGGTGGTTAGTGTGTTCTAGTTCAGGGCTGCACCAATTTTCATTATCGATTAATCAGTTATCATTATGACGATGTCTTCAAATGTCTTGTTTTTTTTTCCAACCAACAGTCCAAAACCCCAAAGATATTCAGTTTATAACTATATGAAACAAACGTTCATGTTTGAGATGCTGGGACAAAGATTCATTTTCTGTCCATCGATTAATTGACTGATAATTTCAGCCCTACTCTGGTCTGCTGAGCGTTCCTCTTAACCTACAGATGAGTTTCTCCAGGCAGGAAAACTTAAACACAACAGCAGAAGAGGATCAGGTGGAGGAGACGTACACGGAGCAGTCTGATGTTGAGAAAGCTCAGTGGAAAGTAAAAGCAGCTGCATTAAATCAGCATCACAGACACAGAAATGCTAATAAATCTGCTAGCTTTTGTTGCTCTTCTTTTAATTAAATGGTGTTTAGCAAATACAGCGGTACTTTAGCACCACTATGTGCTAAGGAGTGTGGCTTAATTGATAAACAGGTTTGACCAACATGAACAGATAGTGGGCTCAGTGCGGTTTACACTCTTATACTCAGTGTTAATGGGTGAGCCTTGGAGGCGGCCAGGGTAACTGTTTCTCCCCCTGCTTTCAGTTTTTATGCTAAATTTAGCCAATAATCTCCCAGCTTTTGCTCCAACACTTGGAAAGAAGGCAAATAAGAATATTTCACAACATGTTGAGCTAGTCTTTTAACCTAACTCAGCTAACAGAGACGGGTTCAACACTTAAATGGTTGTCCTCCTCAGCAGCTCAGTCTTAGTTTCTGTCTGTGTGTTGTACCTGCACAAAGGTCACAGTGACCTTGACCTGTGTTGTAATGTGAGCGAGAGTCCTGTCTTCTTTGACTGTTAGTAAAGCCGAACACAATGCAGGTTCTGTCGCTGACACATCTCTCTGCTGACAGACAACTGCCCACGTGCTAAATGAACCTATCATCATGAAAGCTACATGCTCCAATGAGGTTTCTACTGCACAGAAGTTTTGGACGGGTGGACAAACTGTTGTTCGTCAAGACATAGTTCCAGCGCGTAAGTCCCCCTAAAACATCCCATTGCTATTTCTACGTTCTTGTTTGTGTTGCGATTAAATAAACAAGATACATATCAATGGTGGGCATATTTTTGAAACTTTGGACAGAGCTAGGCTAGCTGTTTCCCCCCTGCTTCCAGTCATGATGCTAAGCTAATGCTCTGTGTTTTAATAATCTGCCTTCATCTGGTTAAAATGAGCTTGTGAGCACAGTAAGATGCAAAGAGGAGGCCTGGTGGCCGACATGTCAGACGAAGAGAGGAGCAGGAGACTCAGAATAATGTGTACCAACAAGTGCTGAAGGAAAACAGACGAGCAGCAAAAAGAAACGGAGAGCCGTTAAATGGAGTCCCGTCATCGTCCAACAGAGAGGAGAAGAAGGAGCCGAGAGAAAAAACTCTGAGAAGAGAGAGACAAACAAAGAGAGAGGAAGAAAGAGGGCTCGTCGTTTCACCTCACTAATCCTCTCGTTCTCGCCGCCTTTCTTCCTGCACTCTATAACTAATCTACTTCCTGGTTACCAAGGAGACCAAAGGCGAAGTGAGGGATAGGCCACTTGTTGTCGTGGCAACTGCTAACTGTTCCATTAATTGAAACCACTTACCCCCTGCTGGTCCCTACACACACACACACACACACACACACACACACACACACACACAAAAGCAAAGGAGAAGTGTGGCTGAGAAATGCAGCCTCAAGGACACCAGTGTATCCTTTGCAGCCCTCAGTATCCCATAATCCATTGCTAGGGGGTCAACTTTTTAATGTGGCATTCAGGTGAATCCTCAACTCGAAGAATCACAAGTTATCACATCGTATTTACCAGGTTTTTACATTCAGGTGGTCAATAACTACTAAATATTGACTTTTACAAGTCTGGTGAATTTACACTTTAAACACAAAAGCACCACATATTTAAAAAAGAGATCAATAGTCCAGTAGAGCAAATGTAAAAAATATGGATTTCGTGCATCAGAAAATTAAAGTATTGAGTGAAAAGTTTCATCGGTAAATATTCCCAATCAAAGAGCCACTGCAGGAGGTAAATAACGGAAGCCAGGCGTGAAGTCCTGGTTCCACTGTCCTTTCTGATACTGCCATAGGGGGCGCTAAAGTGCACTATTTCCTACTTCTACGGTTTTAAACGTCACCACCAACTTGGCATCATCAAACTCTCAGTTTATGACGGGTGTTTACACTTTGTTGGCAGTTTGTGGGCAACTTCTCGTGTGAAAAAGTATTTTTCCAAGTCGACAAGGAGCACTCGAATAAGATAAGATAGTACTTCATCTATCCAGAGGGAAATTGTTGTGCAGCAGTTGCAGTACAAAGTAGGAAATAGTGCAAATATAAACAAAATCTAAGGATAAAAAAACCAAACTAACGCAAAAATCTACACAGTGCCCGATATGCAAACTGGTGAATTGTAGGGTGCAAATCCAAAAATAAGGAGGATGAAATCTTTTTCCTCCACCCAGAAACAGCAGAACAATAAACAAAGTGCACATTTTTCTTCTTCGTCTGCCTCCACTTTTAATTTAATAACTAATTTGTCCAGTATGGACAGCTGTCATTTGGACAGGAGAGGAACTGCTTTCATTCATAACTTGTTGGAACATAGCTGAACTTATTTTAGTCAACCAGGTGAACAATAACTGACGTGTCTGAGCCCATTTATATCATTGTTCTTGAAAAGCTCGATTTTCACCATTCACACTAAAACACAAGAGGATTGTTTCAGATTCGTGAATGATTTCGAAAAGCTCAGCTTCGGGGTATAAAGAACGTTGCATAGGGTACAACTCTGGGGAGTTATCACAGGGACAGTCTAAGACCAAGTGGCCTTAATGTGGAAGGTTTTAATACTCAGTTGGCTCAGTGTGAATAGAGCCCAACTTGACAGGTAAATGGTGTTTTCAAATTGGTGCACATTAGTGAAGGTGTAAGCTCAGAGCAGCTGCTTCCTGTCCTCACCCTGTAGTGAAAACCAGACGCTTCTATCTAAATCCATCTGTTAGGATCTGCCTTCAGTCAAAACTGTTCTTAATGCTGTTATCATCACATGCTACACACACACACACACACACACACACACACCCACACAATTCATGCTTCCCTCTCTTGCAGCCACAACTTCAGTATATTCAGATGATAACAGTATTGAGTAAATACTGTTTGTCTATTCCCAGCATTCCTCAGATCCTCTGCCTCCCAGATTGGATCAGATAGGCCTTTGAGACACACACACACACACACACACACACACACACACACACACAAATGTCACACACAGTGCTGGGGGCGGATATGTTTGAAGTGCTGTGGGCCGGGGAGGGGATGTTTGGGGTTGACAGCGGACTAAAGCGTGTGTGTGTGTGTGTGTGTGTGTGTGTGTGTGTGTGTGTGTGAGGCAGGTACCTACATGCCCTCTTCTTTGTCTTCTTCAATAAGATCCTTCAAACCACACACACTCCTGGTGGGCCTTCTCCCTCTCCCTCTCTTTTGTCCCTGGTATGAGTTTGCGCTGCCTTAAAGAAAAGATCCGACCCTCCGTTCAACACTTCAGACCACCATCATGTCCGAATGTTCACTTTGTACAGAAGAATTATCCAAATCTAATGGGGAGATTATAACTATACTAAGTATAAGTGAGGATTCATTTAACTTTAAGCTGCAGCCTCCATCCAGTCTGACTTTCCTCCCGTCTCTCTCATCAGTGTCTCTTTCACCTCCGCTCCCTTCATGGAGCTCCACTACTTTGAAGTCTGCTGGCGTCGGAAAGAGGACAAAGAGACACAAAGAGACGAGCCGGGCAGCTTCTAGGAGACGGACAAAGGGACGAACGAGAGAGATGGAAAGATAGAGAGGGGAAGAAAAAGAGTGAGTAGTAAGATGAGGAGAGGAAAGAGAGCTGAACAAAACCAAAAGCAGGACGTGAAGAGAAACTGTAAGATAACAATAACTGTAGGGTCAAATAAAAGCTTTTATATTCAGCTGATGAAGTTACTCAGTGTTTTATTTATGTTTTTTATTAGAAATATTCACTTAAATGTAATCTGAGTTTTAGCTGACACCTAGTGGCGTTTACAAGAACTGCAGTTGTGAAAAGTGTGTGAAAAGTATGCAGGGGGCCAGGTGAGGGGCTTCCCTCCCTTCATGTTAAGATCATTGTTTGGCGAGCTGCGACTCGCCGGGTGCAACAGCACGCATGTTTACCATTTCATGTGTGTGTGTGTGTGTGTGTGTGTGTGTGTGTGTGTGTGTGTGTGTGTGTTACACGGATCCTTAAATACACTACAAAAGCGGGAACCTTTGAAGCACGTGAACACACTATTATTGATAAGGATCTTTATCCATCCGACAATTCAATGGTGGAATGTAACTAAGTACATTTACTCAAGTACTGTACTTAAGTACAAATTCAAGGTACTTGTACTTTACTTGAGTATTTCCATTTTATGCAACTTTATACTTCTATTCCACTACATCTCAGAGGCAAATAATGCTTTTAATACTTTTTACTCCACCACACATATCTGACAGCTTTAGCTACTAGTTACTTTTCATATTACAATAGTTCAAACCCTTCCTGTATCTCCAAATTTGGCGATTGTGAATTTGAATGTTTCTGATGAAGAGTTCCTTTATGTGTTGAGAACTTCCTCGGATCAGCTGGAAAATGCAGCGTCACAAAGCTGAACAGCTCATGAAAAGTTGAACTTTTTAGAGATGCGACGCTACAAACACACACTGATCTTATAGAATATGATGCATCGCTGTAGATGAAACTAGCCAACAGGACGTTTACTTTGAATACTTATAGTATACTTTGCTGATAATACTCATGTAAGGTTTTGAATGCAGGACCTTTACTTGTAGTGGAGCATTTTCACAGTGTGGTATGAAAATACTTTTACCGAAGTAAAGGACCTGAATACTTCTGCTGCAACAATTTTGTCAGATGGTGTAAAATTAGAGGCTCACAGGGCCACGCATGGCTGTTACATATCATTCTCACGTGGCTGTTGTTTTTAGTTTCTAGTTTTTCTCACGCCAGACAGGTTTGCGGCAGCTAACGGTTAGTAATTTGTCCATAAACGGGAAGTGATGCAATTAAAATACACTGGCTGGAGCCTGTCATTTCACCTGAGAAAGAGGGGGGAATGAAAGACCACTGAGGAGATGAGAGCTGGTTACCTATTAACAAGAGCTGCAAGCGTTAAATCATAATCTGCACCATGCTTTAGAATCTCTCTTTGTTCTTTTAGTTTGTTTTCTGAGCATTAAACTATAAAACTGCATCAGGCACCAGACACACATCCAGTTTGGACTCTCGTTCAGTGAGCAACAAGCCCACAGCAGTTTCTATTGGCCGGACGTGCAGATGAACAGGTCACATTTCAGCGTTTGTGACCTGAACAGAGCGCTTTGCAACACTTTGAGTGGCCGCAAATGGAAGGTGAACCTAATATTGCCATACCTGGGTGCACAGTCCAACCAGGCCTGCTGGGAAAAGGCGAGGGAACGAGGGGGGGGGGGGGGGGGGGGCGATGAAGACGATGATGACATACCTCTTATCTGCTCGGCTACTCCCCTGTAGGAAAAAAAGAGGGAGAATGTGTGGGAACAATGCAGCGAAGCAGCAGTTGATGACAGCTATCATTGAGGCTGTGTGAGGTTAAAGACGCCCTGAAACCACTCTCACACACACCGCTGCACCGTCACCTCCACACTGTGCTTAGCCTAAATGACCACTGTAGCCTCCCCATGCCTCCACCTTGCCCTGTTATTCCCACATTGACCTCTATTTCATCTGCTGGCTCATTCTTTGAAAGCCAGATGGTGCAGAGAGTAACACACCTCTACCGCAACAACACTATTGTTGGAATTAAGTTACCAGATAATTAGTTGCAGCTCTGAGAAAGAAATTATTATGCACCATCTTTGATTTTGCAACGGCTGCGTTCATTGAAGCAATTTAATCACACAGTTGCAAAACATTGTACAGCATGTCAAGATCCAAAGCTGCAGCCGGACATGAGTAAGAACACACACTAACCTTGAAGAGGAACTGTCCTTCAGGGCAGCCACGTGTTGAATAATCAAACGTCACAGTGGACTATCAGGTCAGTTACAATGGAGAGCTCCATTGAGATTTTGACGAATTAACCAGGTGTCTCCTGTCTACATGTGTCCCGATTTAAAAGACAACATCGGTATTGTACATGACATTTTAAGATGGTCCGGCCTTCCTTTAGTTACAGGCAGCAATAGTTTCAATTCATCTCCAAGACACAGGCAGACTTTTGAGATACAATCACAGCGACGATCAAGTTAGCATTATTTGTTTTTTATCAAATTAAACTTGAATTAATTCTAAATTAAACTGCAACCATATAGAAATGAATGAACGGTCGGAAAAATACATCCAAAAAATCCACACGGGTTGCAGAAGTTGGTAGGAACGTAGAATACGTGAGGCTAAAACATGCAAAACCACCGTTGGCTCAAAAGGCTATTTTTATCTGGATGAAACCATGATCTAAGATGAGAAAGCTAAACTTAGCACTAGTTGTGTCATTTGCTGTGGCTGTTAACAAGTGGAAATGTTGACTATATGTTGTTCATTTTCTCAACTGGATCTTTTAACCATTTTTAAACCAAACTTTGACCAATTTAAAGCCGTCGTTTCAGTGACTGAAGAACATCAGACGTTAAAGCTGTTCAATTAATATTCCAGCAAACCTTAAAGCTCGATACTAAAACTTACTGTTGGCTGACATTTACTGTAACAAACACTTAACCCGTTTATATATAATTATTGAGAAATTACAACAATGGCAAAGAAAAGTGTTTTATTTTTTCATTTTATTTTACAAAGTTTCCACAGCTTCAGCATCACACTCAGATGTTCCTGTGAAACAAAGAAAAAAAAAAAAAAAGGTGTTAGCTGTCAAATCCAACTTGATCTAAACTCTTTGGATTGGATTTGCCTTGGAAATGAAGATAGACAAATTAACTATGAATTCATGATTATTTAACTATAAAATTCTATGTTTCAAAGATGTAAAATAAATAAAGAGCAGTTGCATGTTTATCTCTCAGCAGCAGCACTGATATAATCCAAGCACCCTTCTATTTTTATCGTACTTGGATTTTTTGGCTGTTATGGCTTACTGGGAACACTTGAATAGAAGTGTAAATTATTAAAAAAGGCCTATATATTTCCATATTATTTCCAAAGGGCTGTTACAGCAGTTACTGTGCGCAACTGATCCCTGTGTTATGAACAACCCCTTTCAAGACTGAAGAGGAAAAGTTTACATCTTTCAAACTCATTCTTATGCTTATATATAATAATATTTTCACATCTATACAAAATGTTCTCTGGTAATTCTGCCGTAATCATGAAAATTGAGAAGAGTGTCTTACTTTGCAACAACGGTGTCATTCTTTGCCAGCCTCAGGATGGAGTCGTCAGACTCACCCTGTAGGAGGAAAGGAAATAATGTTCATGCAAAAGCTTTCGGCCTGTAGACGATAACGTCACGGCAGAGGCAGGTTTCCAGTAGAGACTATAAGGGTCAGGCCCACAGCTGAGGAGGTAAGATCTTTTTGATTTCGTGAAGTAGAATATAAAATCTGGCCAAACACATTCAAAACCTTCTTCTGCGGTCCAATTTTTACAAACTGCACATCTACAAAAAATTTAAATGTGCACTAGAAACGAATCATAGCTAATTACTAAAAACTCCAATTCATGTCCAATATGCACACTTGTCACTCTGATCTTTGATAAAAATAAAATTAAAATACACAACTGGCTGTGACATGTTGGATCTACTGATTCAGTTTTACCGACAGGGCAGATTGATAAAGGATTAAAATGAGGACTTCACTGTAACGTCGACACGTCACTGGGAGTCTCCAGATAAGAATAGTCCTCTGCTAGACTTACCATTCTGCGGATGGCACCACAGATAGCGTAGGTCTTGAACTGACCATTGAAGCGACCGGTCACCTTGTCAACCTGCAGAGGACAGAGCACACTGGATAAGGTCGTCGTCATAGAAGCGTCAAACAAACAACGGTTGCACATGGGGAACTCGGAAAATGTAAGCTGTTTTTCTAAATATTCAAGTAAAAGACATTAAAAACATCTTTATCCACCGACACTGACTTGGTTTCGTGTCAATTTAGCATCTTAAACAATAACCAAAACCTACTGAAAAGGGTACCATACTAATGTTTTAGCAGGTTGTAGTTACTAGCTGCCATCATATTCCACATTTTTGATCATTTAAGAGTTTAGATTTGAGAATGTATCTTTTGTACTGTTTCAGACATGTACTGTTTTCAATTCATCCCTCAGCAACATTAAAACCAATTAAAAGCCTCCAGAAACATCACCACTGTGAACATGCATTCTTTGTAATAACATCTAAGTAAAGTATGTGTATTAATTTGTTTAATAACAACAAACACTAAGTGCTACGACCCTCAGACAATCATCTGCAACTTCTCTCACATAACCCATTGACTGTGTTTACCGTGACAACCAGAATGATAACACTGATTTTTCTGTTACGCGTTTATAGTTGTTGACAAAACTATTCCAGTCGCACTACTGTTTCCATGCTACGGAGCCCGTTTGGGGTCTGACACCATCACTATTCAAACTCACGCAGCCAACTCCATGCAAATTTTGTTTTACAACTGTACGCAAAGTAAATTCAGACGGAAAAGCATGTGTCGCCAAGTTAGTGGACTGTAACACAAAAATGGTCACAAACTAATACAATTCACAGATAAGGTGCAACATATCTTCAATAGTGTGACTAAGACGGAAAATACTATGAATCCAACTTTTTGGTCATTAGAGTTAAAGCAACCAGAATGCCACCTGTGTCCACACTGATTTTTAAGTGATCATCAAGTCAACATTGTCTTTTCAACAAGAGTATAAACATGTAATCGTTTGTGGTTTTGGGATTTGAAGTTTCGTTTTGGGATCACACTCTTTCAGCTTGGAGACTCACAGTTCAGTTAAGATGTTAATTAGCTAAGCGTAGGTTAAGTATTGCACATTTTATATATTTATTATAACTATTTGAAAAACTTGAACAATTAAAAGACACAGCTGGCAACAGAGTTTAAAAATTAACTGTTCCAAGTTTAATTTCAAATTTAAGAAAACTTGTATTCAGGCCAATGTGGTACGTGACCATTTTACAGTTCATTTAATTTGTTTTTCCCCCTTCATCTGCTTGTATTAATATGAAAACACCTCCACGTGATGTTTGGCGTATTCAACTGAATGAAAAAGACAAGGTTTCATATGAGTTTTTGTACTCAGCAAACTAAGATATCAATAGAGACAATGTGATCTTGATACAGAGTCTCCGGCATATTATTAACATTATCAAGAATAATAGATATTGACCATCCACACAGCATGTACATTTCTGCTCACATGTGACAAATTCACTTTACCTCAGCAATGTTGATCTGGATGGAGGCATGGTCCTTGGCTCCAATGATTCTGTTGCTAGCAGAGCTGCAATACACACACACACACACACACCTGTCATTTTATACTTCTTGTATGTTTCACCGTCGCATGAGGTAACCACAGGCCATCATCCAGATACCCCAGACTCACCCCCGTACACGCCACTCACCATTTACGTGGGACGTAAAGGTCCACAAATTCACCGGCGTCGTTCTGCATGTTTTAAAGGTTGTACAGGCGGTCGCCTACAAATCTGAAATTAAGAAATTAGATCAAAAACAGTCCCCAGAAAAGCGTTTTTTTTCTTAAGCTAACTTCCGTACCTCTAACACTCTAGCGGGCACGTTAAAAAGTGGTTCTGTTCAAACAGTCTATCCCAAAAACTACATAAAATATCACTGTAAAGAATAAAAAAAGACTTCCTCAATGTGATTCTACATAGGAAGCCGCTGGCTAACAGGAGAGCTAGCCAGCTAGCACACCAGTTAGCATCACGGCCGCATGTGACTGCCGACACACTCGACAGACGTCTGATATTTACGCACAACTTCCGCGATAAACACCATCCAAATATCATCTGCAGCTACACAGTCACATCATCTTTGACATTTATCACGGAAAATACGGCTGTGTAGAGATAAAGGACGGATTTAAAGTATATTCAAGACGAGAGCTCGACAGAAACCCACCGTATACGACAAATGGCCGACAGGAAAGGGAAAGCTTCTGACCCGGAAGTAGAAATATCTCTGTTTGTCGCCACCTGCTGGAATTTGTTACAACAACAACAATGATCCGCGCCAAATGGCCAAAAGCGTGGAGGCTCCCTGTCCACAAACCCTGTTTTTCATGGCCATAGAGTGTGTATGCATGCTAGTGATACAAAAAGTCCAAACATTATGATTATACTTGAATTTAATTAATTTTATTAAGGGTACAGGAAACTCAAGCATATAATGCAAAACAGTTTTCAGATTTGTATTGAACACAAATATTCTGAACGTTGCTGTTATTGCAGATTACCTGATAACAAATGTGTGACATACAAATGCTGCATATTACATCTTACAAACAATGCATGTAGGGGTTTTCTTATCTCCACAAAATCGGATTGCACCCTGAAAACATGCCATTCGGAAATCTGTGACACTGCCAAAAATTCAGCAATTTATGAAATTTCATCACATATAGTTAATTCATGTCACTGACATGCATACAACTTCAGCTATGATAGTTTCTACAATGAAATTATATTTAGCCTGCCATAAAGGATAGTTAAATATATATATATATATATATATATATATACACACACACATACATATATATATATACTGTATTCAATCGTAACCCATAAATATATAAATCAATTAGATATATACACCCACCCAATATAATTAGTTGGTACGTTACGATAAGACTGATGCAATAAAACAAAAATTATTAACAAAAATAATAATTCCAAAGGCACCATATGGAGAAACTAGTCCTAAAATATTATAACTCTCTTCTTTACTTCTTCTGCAACTGCAAATACAACTACTGCAACTACAACTGCCCCTACATCAAGGACTATGACTTGATGACTTGTCTGGTGGTCATTTTTGTAGATTCTTGACACATGTACATCCAACAGCCAGTCTGTAGGGACAGCAGCACCAGACATGGCCAGTACCGCTGCGCATCATCTTCTGGACTTTAATCTCGATGAAAATAGGCTTGGCGATCATGTCCTCCTCAGTGCATTGCTTGCACTCAGCCTTCACGATGGAGTGGGGCTCCCTGCCGTCTTCACGATCAGTTCTGGAAAAACACGGGAAAAAATGTCCATGAACACATGGAGGCATACATGGAAGCAGAGAGACAGATAAGGGTGGAGGTGACAAATTAGGGGACACTTAGGACTGGTTGATGCAGGGTTTAGAAAGCTGTGGATTTCAGCTTTAATACATTTTCTTGTTCGGTCGCAACTAAGAGAAATATTCAAATCCAAGATGTCATCAGTTGCATCAACTGATTTGTTCTGTATCATTTTATCCAAATTTCTCTGTAATTCTCACTATATTTTTCAGTATGTTAGAGGCAAGGCTCTAGGGGTGGCAGTGTCCACCACTTCAGTCCAGAGTGAAAATATTTCTACAAATATTTGATGGATTACTGTGTATTCAGTACAGACATTCATGGTCCCAACAGGGTGAATTATAATAAGTTTGGCGATCCCCTGACTTAACATCTAGCTCACATTGTTCAACATGTTGCCATTAGCTTTTAGCTCAAAGCACCACTGTGCCGAAGTACAGATCTGCTAGCCTGATTAGGTAGCTGTGTTCAACCATTTCTTTACATAACTGACAAGTAACTCAATAACCTGTATATTACA
The DNA here is from genome assembly GCF_043641665.1 of Enoplosus armatus. NCBI lineage: Eukaryota > Metazoa > Chordata > Actinopteri > Centrarchiformes > Enoplosidae > Enoplosus > Enoplosus armatus. The sequence continues at coordinate 24,141,542 of NC_092187.1, read as the reverse complement.
TTAGAATTGTCTACAACCCCAACTGTACTGTTAGTAAATAAAAACTTTGTCAAAGTAACTCTACTTGTATTTAAGATTTGTTCCTCTCCTCTTTCTCTGGCCAACAGAAACAAAACTCACATCAGGCTCCAGGGTGCTATCGAAGAGTTTTGGAGGTCCGGCACGAGCTTGAAGTTGTGGTGGTGATATTTGGTAGCAGGTCGACAGCCACCTTTACAGATAGGACTGCTGCACACCGTCCCTATCAGTCCCAAAAGCTGCAAACACAACCATATAGATATATATTAGGGTCATAAAATCTATCATTATTACACTGCATGTATTTGCAGGTATTAACATTAAAGCACAGAAATGAATAACCTTAAAAGCCCATTAACTTCATTTGATTTTGACTTATCACTCAGCGGAATAAACCTCACAAACCTCTTAAACTGGTAAAAGTCCTTTCCCCAGATCATTAACAGTAAACTCACCAACAAAGCAGGGAAGTTCATGCTGAGGCTGAACTGCAGGAGCAAATGTCTTGAAAGCAGAGTGAAACAGGAATTTCCTTTATTTTCTTGTATAGACTGCTAATAGTCTGACAGGGTGGTATCCTGTTTCACAGAGCTGTCGGTGTCTACCTCTTTCTCAGTGCACCTTTGTTATTTTTATACTCATAGTGGTGACGAAAGAACACATTTGCATGGAGGGGAAAACAACGGAGGCGGGCATCATGGGCCATAGCCAAAAATATATTGTCATCTCATTTAGATATTCATTGAGATTCCTTGACTGTTTGTTTGTGTTGTGTCTGTTTCATTCCTCTGTTTTGGTTGCATTTAGTTTGAGCATCTACAGGTCATTTAAAAGTTATAATTTTTGCATAGTAAATATCAGGACTTAAAAGTCATTAAAGTATGAATTTTTGAGGTCTTATATTTACCTTTAATACTTTTTCTAAATGATCTGTCAGAATCAACAGAATTTCATGTTCTGTTAATCCATTTCCCTGTTGGTAAAATGAAATTTCTGGAGCTGATATTTTTATTAAATAATTACATTTATATCAGAATCAGAATCAGAAATAGAAACTGTTTATTGCCAAGTAACATACATTACAAGGAATTTGCTGTGGTCTGAAGGTGCTATTGTTTCGATAACAAATATGTAGAATATAAAAGGTAAAATGAGAATAAAATAAAAATAAGATAAGACGAATAACAGGGGGGACAGGGGTGATGTGTTTGTGTCCGGGGGGGGGGGGGGGCAACGTAAGTTTGTCAGGTTATATAAGTTTTTATTCATTTTGTAGACAACCAGACAGAACGATTGAACAAAATTCAAATTGATCCCAATCATGTCATCCTATTGTTTTCCTGATTTCCAGACCAGATTCCGTGCAGCACACACACACACACACACACAGCCACAGGGAAAACCAACAGGGATTCCTCCTGTAGGCGTGTCGGGGGATCCCACAGCACCATCATGATACTGGGCCACAGCTTCCTCTGAAATTGACATGGGGAAGCCTAAACACGCCCACGCAGAAGCTTTCACTTGGCTTTCCAAGGTGTGAAGTGACCAGTTGGCCGCCAACGCTGTCACATGTTCAGTTAGCTTGCTCCCTTGCTTTCAGTGAAACTAGTTAATAAGTATAAAATAAATAAATAAAATTAAACAAAGCATGCAGTGGCAGAGTTTGGACAGTAAGCAAGTACAGAAGTTGGAGCCTCATAGTTTTGAGTTCACAAGAGGAAGTGTGTCTCCAGATTTGAGCAAACAGGTGGGCCATAAAAAATGCTTCAATAAAAAACGCCCCAGCAACTAACTGTACTACAGTGAACAACACAATATAATGCACAAACGGTTCCTATTTACACACCAAGCAGACATGTAGCAACAATAGCATTCAAGTTGTGTTTTTGGTGAAGTCCAATATTCACTCTCCTTTTAATTCTGGTTTGGTCTCCACCAACTCCTGAGAAAAACACCAGGCTTTTTAAGCTGTAGATGTTCCACCTTTTTCACTGACTTGATAACTTAGTCTGCTGCTTGGTGCTGGAAAGGAAGCTTTCAGTGGATTTATCAGAATTTGTCTGCTTGTTTGGGGTTGATGAGAGCACTGAGACTGAACCATTCAGTAAATGTACCGCAAAACCAAAACAATGCTAAAGGCTGAGGCTAAAACGTGGCTAGGTCCAGTCAGAGCAGCAAGCTAGCAGTTGTGTTTTAGTCTAGATTTACTCCATTAAATTAACATGGTCAAGTTATCGCATTCATTTAGTTTGTTCTTTTCCCATCAACACCCTCTTTTTCATACAGTTATTGGAAATGTATGGATATGCTGCAGGTTTTGGCTGTTAAACACAACTGTATTACATGTATGCCTGTGTATTTCTATTGTGTGCATATTGTATTAATTCAACCCGGTTTTGAATCGTGTCAACCGTATACACCAGCATTAGCAGGTCCAGTTGCATACTAATGTGCACACAGTTAGCGCACAGCCCATATGAGCTCAGGTTTTCTTTGGGTTTTCAGTCTTACCGACTCCTGAGTGCCTTCTCAGTAGATCAACAGTAGCCATGTAACTTTTCAAGACACAGAGCCTTAAGGACTGTGTGCAAGAGGCTATTGTTCACAAGTGTCCTCCAACCCCATTGCCAGACAAGAACGTTGATATTGGACTATTCTGCAAAACCCCAGATTGTGTTCAATCAAGCATATCCACATTTTCAACAAACATCAACACAGGTTTAGTGACAAATCAGCAACACGGTTTTCAAAAGGCAACTGACTGAGGGGAGTGAAAGCCTGATCATCAGAACAAACAAGTCTTGGGTTGACATGTACGTGTGTTTGGAGTCAGTTTAGTGAGTCAGTCTGTGAGTCCTTTCTTCAGCTGTCACTCACTTCCCACCTGGCATTACTCAAACAACAAGCCCTGGCATTTAGCTCAGTGGGTGCTTTGTTGGCAAGACATTGACATATGGTACATACAGGTTTTACTAGAAATTAAAAAAATGACAAAGAGATTAAATGGAACCATGTGTGGGTAGCCGCCATGAGTTTGTAGCTACTCAGGTGATGTGGTAATTTTTGTGTTGTAATCCTTTTTGTAAAACTTTAAAATTAGTATATTATACTTGGGAATTCCTGGGGAAGACCTTGGATGCTTTGTCGCTGTTGCATAATTAAAATCAAACAGGTCGGTGGTACGAGAGGGCGGGAGAGTAGGAAAGTAGAGCAAAAGACGGGTCACACACACACACACCATGGAAAGTATATTCCACCCTGCTGTTGTTGTGTTTTTGTGTTGTTGCGTTCTTTATTCACACACAGCACACATGGAAAGCAGTTCCAAAACACTTTATTATGTTTGGTCACTCAGAAATGTTGTTTGGTCTTTGACTCACAGGGATATATCTGAATCTGCAGGACGTCACTGACAAAAATAAAATGATTTAAATAAAAATAAATAAATGTTCCCATCAGCCTCTCAATGCAACCTACTCACCAATACATGACTCAGCCAGCTGAGTTTGCATACATGAGTAATTTTGACACTGCACTGGCTACCTGCATCTTTTACTTCTTCCTCTGGCTTTCTTTCAGAAGATCTAGAGGGCATGGACAAACAATGCAACAATGCGGTACTTTTAACTCGACTACAATTATTTGACAGCTTTAGTTACTAGTTAATTTTCAGATGAAGATTTTACACACAACACTTATCTGCTTATAACATATGAGTTATTACAGATTAAACAACCCAACAATATATGAAGTAGATCAAATTAGCTCAGTCTTGATCAACTACAACATTAAAGTACCACTTACATATAAATACATCAACACAGCAAATAATAAAGATAAAATGATATAAAATAGACAGGGACCATTTTTATTTTTGGTACTTTACATGCATTTTGTTGCAAATATTTTACTCAGGGGTTAAATTGGTATTTGTGAGGGGGGGGGGGGGACCCTTGTGCAGTGAGGTTGGGGGGGTTGGTATATGGTCTATTTCTTCTGTAGAAACTAGTTCCAATAAAAACTGCGGATGTGGACTGTCCAGAGTAACAATGGCACCGCCTCTGGGAAGATATGACATTTGTTTAGACATTTTTAATGTTGTGCCACCAACTAAATTCCATTTACACACATCAGTCCAGTTCTCAGATCTTTACACTGGCTTCCTGTGCAAAGATCTATTTTTCAATTCAATTCAGTTTTATTTATATAGCGCCAAATCACAAAAGTCATCTCATGACACTTTACAAATAGAGCAGGTCTAGACCGACTCTTTATAATGTTATTACAGAGACCAACAGGTCCCAACATGAGAAGCACTTTGGAGACAGTGGCAAGGAAAACTTCCTTTTAAGAGGCAGAAACATCCAGCAGAACCAGACTCGAGAGACATAGAGGGAGGGAGAAAGAGACAGAGAGAAAGATAGACGTAGAGACACAGACAGACAGACAGACAGGTAGACAGACAGACAGACAGGCAGACAGACAGAGATGTATGGCAGCACTAGCAGTAGAAACAGCAGCCGTACTTATAATAATAATGGAAATATGACTGATAGTAGTTGTTACATCTGTAATAATAGCTGAGATTAATAATAGCAGCTTTAATAGCAACAGAACTACGACTAAACATAATAACTGCAGTGATGAGAGTCAGGCAGCAGCAGCAGCAGCAGCCGGGCGTACCAGGACCACGATCCACAGGAACCTGCGAGATGACAAAGCACAAAGAAAAAAAAAGATGAAGAGGGAGAGGAGGAAAGCTCAGTGCATCATGGGAAGTCCCCCAGCAGTCTAGGCCTATAGCAGCATAACTAGGGGGCTGGTCCAGGCAGGCCTGAGCCAGCCTGAACTACAAGCGTTGTACAGTTTCCCCCCGGGGGATCAATAAAGTATTTCTGATTCTGATTCTGATTCTGAAAAAGCAAAGTTTTAAGCCTACTCTTAAAAGCAGAGAGTGTGTCTGCCTCCCGGACCCAAACTGGGAGCCGGTTCCACAGGAGAGGAGCTCGATAGCTGAAGGCTCTGGCTCCTGTTCTGCTTTTGGAGACTCTAGGAACCACAAGCAGCCCTGCAGATCGATCTCAGTTTGTATGATCTGACTTTACAATACTATTGCTGATTTATAAAGCACTGAATGGTTTAGGGCCAAATACATTCCTGATCTGCTGCTCTCAGTTGGTCTGGGACAGGTCTCCCAGTCACTTCACAAACCCATGAGAACTTGCAGTCTGCTCCACTTCTCAGTTCTTTTAAATCAGGGATTAAGACGTATCTGTTTGCCTTTTATGAAGTTAAATTTGGGACTTCTTATTCATATTCTGCACATTGATTTCACTCCTTTAAATCCTATTTACACATTGCCTTGAGTTTCTTTTCTTAATCCCTTTTATGTGGTATATAAAGCACTTTGAATTGCTAAATACAAATAAACTTGCCTTAATTTGCCTTGTTAATTTTAGTTTCAAGGAGACTTTACTGTTTGCTTTAAATGCTTTGTAAATTTATGAGTAACTATACTTTCATTCTCTCATTCATTAATCTCTGCCAGATTGTAAAATCTATGATGAAACCTGCCTCACATGGGCTTGAGCAACGGCAACCGAAAGAGTTTCAGTGGGCCTGGCAATAAAAATATGTTGGGTGGAAACACGGCAATATAGAATATCAGCTACTGGCATGTCAAAATGCGACTATTGATTAACCATTGTAAAAGTTGTTGAAGTTACTGTCAGTTTACAGATTCTTTTCCGGCCTTATCCTCCTGAGATTTTAGTTTCACAACACTATGAAACACAATGACAATGCTAATATAGAGTGACCATATTTTCAAACCTCAAAATCGGGACCACTAAGTGTAGTGCACGTTCATGCACGTGCATGTGTATGTGCTTATGCACGCACCATAGGCGTTTTTATCAGGATGGAGGACAATTATTTCAGTGCTGAGCACACCTACCAAGTGTAACTTCCAACACCATGGACGGCATGAACGCAGCATTCTGGTTGCTGGGGACTTTATGAAGGAAGGAGTAGGCTAAGCCTCCAGGAGCTCTTTAGAAAAAACAAACCGCCATACCTTATCAAGCTTGCCTATGACTCATAGCCAAGCAACAGCCTTGATAATGACACATCGATTGACACACATACAGACAAATCAGTGGTGAATTCAGACATGTGGTCATTTATATTGGGTTAGGAAGGATAACAAATGGGACAGAATGTGACAAACGTCTATGTAAGCACTGAAAACATGTATAATATTATAATTGTTTTAATTGTGGTGAAAACTGGGACAATTTGGTAGGTCCCTCTCTAAGCTAGAACATAACATTGTGCCGTAAATCGAGCCTTAATTTTCTCGGGAGATCGTAAAGGCGGCAGGCAGAGCTGCACAGTGAAAGCGAGGCTTGCAGGGAACCAGTCTAAACGCAGATGGTGTCCTTATTCTACAGCCATTACATTGTACAATCAACATTTACTTCAAAATGTTAAGTTAAAGCAAAAGCTGTGTCTCTTGCCACTTTAAACAAGAGTATACACGGCTGCACAGTGTCTTGGCATCAGGCTCAGTTTGTTCTCAGCTGTGTGTAATCACACTTTCATGCCGCTGTTTAGCTTTCTGCATCAATTGAAAGGATGCTTGAATAATGGTGATGTAATTTCCTGAAGTCTCCTCCTCCTATCTCACCCCATGTGTGACAATTCAGTCCCTATAGTATGTAGGATGACGGGATGTTAATAACCACTGCGTCATTCTTATTAGACCATGAAAAGTGTGCAACATCTACTTGATGGATGAGCACAGAATGATGTACAAACATTCATGGTTCCCACATGATGCATCCTTTTCCTTAAACGCCACGACGAGGTTGATATTCGTGGTTTTAAGTAACACGTTTTGGGGCGTGTTTGGGGCCCTGTAGCTCACCTGTAGAGCGGGCATCCCATGTTCAAAGGCTGAGTCCTTACCGCACCCGGGCCCTTTGCTGCATGTCATCCCCTCCCTTCCTGTCTGTCACTATCAATTTAATGTTTAATAAACATTGCTTCAGACATTCATGTCCCTCTCAGGATGAATTGTGACAACTTTGGTGATCCCCCGTAATTGGGTTAAAATGCCAATGTATCCAGTAAACACCTGCAGTCCCATCAGCCTCAGCGATACCTTGTGTTCAGTGCTAATTAGCAATTATTAGAATGCTAACATTTAACGGCGAACATGGAAATCAATTTAGCTGCTAAATATCGGCCTGTTAGCATTGTCATTGTGAACATGTTAGAATAGTGACGTTAGCATTTAGCTCAGAACAATGCGGCTCTAAAAATATATAAACCGCTAGCTGTAGACTCTTAGTCTCGTTGTTATATGTGATGCACACACTGCAGCAGTATGTTGGATAAAACTGAATTACTGCACCAAACTGTTTACTTAGTGGAACTTATGTAATAAGATTTCAGCTATTTGAACTACGACGATTGTTTCCAGCTGACTAGAGGTTATCACAAATGATCACAAGTTTTATTGCAGTTGTGTAGTTAATAGATAGCAAAATCCCAAAATGTGTACAGAATAAATTGTAATGTTTGTCTTTTGGTTTCCATCAATGAGAGAAGAGTTTCTGTGATTGACTCACTCACAACTGAGATTCTTCCTACTGTATCAGACACGTGTTAGCTGCCTTACGTTGCAACTCACATGTGAAACTACTATTAGTCATTAGTCTAAACTGAGATGCCCCCCCCCCACCTTTGCTATACCTCTCTTATTCGGTCCTTTCTATGCATTCAACACAGCATATCCACCACATACAGAGCATGACTCAAGATTTGAGGTATTGTAGGTGTTGCAGTTGCTACTACCAGTCCGTGCAGAGCCAGTTCTCTGACTAAACCTCGTGCTGGCGTCGGCTCAGGTAGCAGGGATAGGTAATAGTCTGATGAGGTAAGTTTGTTTCTAAATGTAGCCTGCCTTACCTTCACTTCCCTGGTTCAAGCTGCTACATGCTTTGCATCTGCTGACTCACAAACAAAAAGCTGTTGTGGTTGAGCTAACGTTTCGCTGGGTGTGTAGCAAATGATGTGTGGGCTTTTATTGCTATTTTTGTGAAGACCAATGTCAGTTTTTAACCATTGTAGTGAGGACATTTTGGCCATTGCTCACTACTGAGACACTGTCTGGGTGTCTCCCAGTGTCCCAGCACGTCCAGCCGATATCCCCACTGCCCTCCCTACAAGACTTCCTACAGCGTTTCCTCTCAAAGCTGTGATCATATTTTGTTATTAGCTCGATCAAAATATTCTAAAATGTAATTTTCCTTTTTGAACCACTTTTTCTAAACTTATTCAAAAATGGACAAGGAGGACAGTTCATGAGAAAGGACAGCAGTGCTCAGGAAAATCTGAACTAAACTTTAGACTCGGTATTGGCCTCAAAACACGTGTCTGTGGGGGTGTGAGGACAGTTAACGGTCAAATAATTGCGTCTATGCTAATGAAGACGACAAAATGAAAAGGCGTCAAGTTGTAACAATTTTAATTTTCTGTCATAAACATGATCAAGCACAAGAAAAGCCTTTCACAACACAAGGAGAGACAGAGAAAGAGCATCATTTTACAGAGATGATAGATGGCATCTGTTTTCACCTTCACGTCGCAGAAGGGAGAACAAAAACAAACAAAAAAAAGCAAGAATAAAAACTTGGTTCAACTTGTTTTTTTTATAGTGATAAAAGCTACAAAAAACTAACAATGTTCAAATCCTCTTGAGAACATACAGAATTATAATACAGAAACACTACAATACTTTTATCTCCCCCTCCCAACCCCCCCCCCCCCCCCCCCCCCCCCCCCCCCCCCCCCCCCATCTCAGCCTCTCAATTACTCCTGAAGCCGAGGGCAGTATGATCACAGATGAACAAATATCGAGTACTGTACACAGACACGAGTCATCACTGCTCCACTGAAACCAGAACTTTGTCAGGAGAGCGCAGGCCAGCCGCCATCGTACATCTACAGCCCCAATCTGCAGGCTTTTATACATTTAGGCTGTATCAATGAAGTACGGGAATATAAGCTCTTTAAGTGACCGCTAAAAGCCTTCTTCTTGGTGTCTGTTGTGAGTGCGATGGTGGTGATTTCACATCAGAAGCCATACTAGAAACCTGACTTCAATTTTGGCACCTAGGGTGACTCTACAGTATCTGCATCACTAGTGAGAGACAAATAGAAATTGCAAGTGACGGGATGCTCTTATTTGTCATTTTTGCAGAAAAAAAAACAAAACTACTTCTGTTTGTCAGCTTGGCTCACAATCAGCCAATCAGTAGTCAGTTCATTTGTACAAAATTGTTCAAGCGTTTGTTCAAAATCTCAAAGTCGGATAGCAGATTGGGGCTTTCAGCAGACTTCACGAAACTCTGTTCTCTCCTGTCTAACTGTTAAGAAGGCTGTAAGTGTGTGTGTGTGTGTGTGTGTGTGTGTGTGTGTCAGTTTGGGTGGAGTATGTTATGTGCGCACACGTGTCAGCTTTGCATGTACCATAAATTCTCCAATATACAATCATCGGAGACTTTATTACTAATTTCTCATAACAACTGTTCACCATGAATGCAAACTCAACACTTCCTCCATCTGCACATTAAAAGGGCTCCAGATTGTCAGGGGGCAACCTTTTATTGTGAAACATCAACAGGAAGTGTTGCTGTCATTGACGGCAGCTCAAGATAATGAAAACATGGCGAAGTAGAACAGATCAGAAGGAATGAACCGGTGCGAACTGTTGGTTCAGGCACCAGGAACATATTTGTTTTTTAAGAATTACTTGTTGTAATTGTTCTTAATTTGAGAATTTACAGCGTATTTATGTGTAAGACTTTTATAAGTGTGTGTGTGTGTGTGTGTGTGTGTGTGTGTGTAGGGTGGGTTATCAACATCAGCAAGAGAAGCTGCTGGGTGTATTTTACAGAGGGAATTGTACATTCTCTGGTTCAATTCAACGGCATTCTGCTCACCAGGAGTAAAGGTGATAGTGGAGGGTGGATGGAACCTAAGTAAGACACCAACTTTGTCTCTCTGATGCTGTTACACAATCCTCCAATAGACAACTTTACAGCGGCCATTTTGCGACCCTTCCGATTTGTTTACTCTCAATCGATGTATCAGACTTATTACGTCATTACATGTCCAGGTTTGATCAGATATGTCCAGGTCGCAAAATGTCGCTATATACATATATATATATATATATATATAGTTGAACTCCTTGCACAGTAGTGGAAATCCGTCATCAGGAGGTACACGTTTCTGAGGAATGTTGGTTTGCTGACAGAATTAGGCTTATTTGGATCAGATGTCTTTTATTGTGACGACTCAACTTTGTTTTCTTTTTTTGCTTCCTTTTTCTTTAGTAAGTTTTTGGTTTTTATAAGAAATCTTAGAAAAATGTGACACCTTTGAGAGGAGTTTGCACCCAACAGCCTGTCTCCTCTGTCCTCGTGCTATCTAGCAGGAGTTACCTCGAAGCACATCTTCTTTTTGGTTGTTGAACATGTTGCACAGCAAAAAAGTTGACATTTTTCCAACACCACAAAACGCCTCAGAGATACTCCAAAGTCATACGTTTTTTTTTATCTTCCACAGGCAAAATCTGTTTTTGAGACATTTTAGAAACCATGAAGATTTGCGAGGAAACAGAGAGGTGAAAATGTGACTGACTTTTGAAGGGCCAAGTCAAATCAATATTGTATATTGTAGAAGGATCGCCCGGGCTCTGATGGTCAACAGCTGTGAGCTGAGTGATCTATTATTGTTATCTATGACAAATCAATAAAGAGGGAAAACAACGTCCGGATGACAACCATGCAGAACAGAGCCAGCTCATGTTTGACTGACGTTAATGGAAAGTGTGAAAAACTTGTGTATCATGTTTAAAGTAGCAAAGGCTCCAGATGGTTTCCCAAAAAATAAAAATAAATTAAAAAACATAAAAAAAAAACCAATACACTTACTTTAAAGAAAAGTTTTACTTCTTAAGCTACTTGTCCGCCTCTGAAGAGCTCAGACGTCACGCCATGGCAGTCCCACAAGAACGCTACACAGGAACTCTTTTACCCATAATGCCACATTCTAAAGGCAGTTTTACAGCCAGACAAAACTTCTCCCAACTAATCTACAGTAACACACTGTAAACATGTTTTTAAAGACCAACACAAGAAAGCGGCCTGACTGTTTGTTATCCTTGATGTTGAACCTTTTAAATACGGTCCGAAAAACCATTCGAATCCCTGTTGTTAGCTGCCGATACAAATCAAGTGATCACATATGCTAACCAGGCAGTGGTAGATGTTCCCAGGAAGGAGGATATCATGCTCACTAACCAGCTGGACCCCCAGTGTCTCACGAACTTTATATTTACATGCAAACTAGTGAGACAGAAGCTGAGAAATGACTCCTAACATTTTTAAATAAGTCCCTGAATCGACCTGCCAGGCTGTTACAGTGCAATCAGGGTTAATAACACAGTAATACAGTTTTAAAGATTAGCAAAACCCGTCCTTCATTTTTGGATTCCTGGGAAAAAACTACTTCGTTAAAAACCTCATCAGCTTATTTACAAGCGTATCATCTCAAAAACATGGGAAACATAAATATACAATATCCGTATAAACAGCGTTTTTCCAACGTAAAGACTCAACATATTCCTGGACTGAGACGGACGGGTCAGCATGTGTCGCGGCGTTTTCCTGGTTAACATTATGGGATGTAGCACATTACTACGAAGCAGTAATAAAAGTACAAAAGATTCTCTGACATAATTAGCCTGGTTTTACATGAGTGTGTGTGTGAGGGCAGACGAGGTGACTGATGGAGCTGTATTTTCTGCTTTTAAAAAAAACTAAATATTCTATTACTTACATTTACAGCTGCTTCAGAGTTCATACAGTATATACTGGCTGGTGGCAGCAGTTTTAAGACAATAATGTAGTTTCTTTTAATAAATAATTTGTCAAGCTGTAGGTTTGAGGCGTTTCATTTCTCTCCACGTTCCCGTCTGTCTGTACGCAACTACAAGAGGTCGGAGGTCAAAAGCCCTTTTAGAAATTGTGTCAAGAGCCACAAAAAGAAAAAATCACATTTTCACCTTTGTGTTTACACTCTGGGGGATTTCTGACTGTACAGACAGAGAGCAGTTTTAGATGCAGTCACGTCTGGAGCTGCATGTGGAGGACAGGTGGCGACGTTGGGATTTCCTCTCTCTCCGCTGGCCAGACGGTGACTCTAATGTGGATTCAGACGGTCCCATGTCTGCCAGCTCTAGGTGGTCTGCAGGGAAGTGAAGAGAAGACACAGTGAGGATCACAACAACAACAACAACAACAACACAGCATCGTAGAAAAAATCTTGGACACCTCATTTACAAATGTAGCAGGAAGGGATTTTTATCTTGGCTGCAAAGAACAGAAGAGGTGACTCATCGTCTCGCCTCGCTTCCACAGTTTCCGTTGCTTACTCGGACCGACCAGCCACCTGTTTTGTGTTTTTTACTGCATGCATGGCAACTTCATGACAGGCTGACATTTACATAGGTGGCTCTCTTTGCCGCCAATAGACTTTGTGATGATGAAACATATTGACTTTGTAGGTGTCTCCATGTGTTGTGGGATTGCCTTGTCAAAGGTTGTGCGGAGGATAAACAATAAACATCTGTCTTCATTCTAACTTTCGCTGCTTATTTTGGGTCAAGCTTTATGTGCTGTGTGGAAATTTAAAACTAACCTCAACAATCGCATCTATAATTCATTATGAAGTGTAAAAGAGCAACATACAAAAACAACACACACAGGCGTCACGGTGCATCAGGATACGCCTCTCTCATATTCCCCTGAGTTAACTCTCAGACTCCACTGTTTCAGCTGAGTCTAACTAATAAACTGGCAACTGAGTGTGTACCTCCAAATATGTACACATATATATGTACACACAGTTGGATTTGGTTAACTTACAGCTAAAGAGAAGAGAATGGTTGACAGAGACTTAAAGTCTGAGCTGCTATTTACGTCTTCAGTAGGAACAAACAGGCTCAGGAGTTGGGACAGTACTGAGAGACGTGACGTTAAAGACATTGGGTACTATGATGAGCAGTGGCCTGACCTCTGCACTCTGCCTCTGCATCTTGTGCACGGAGCAGGACGCCGGGTCTTTCTCCCCCGAGCCGTCACGTTCTGACTCGCGCTCCCGCTTTCCTGTGATACCGCCTCTGGTGTGCAGCAGGAGTCCTGAATGTGCCAGCAGGCAGGAAGAAAAAACTTTATCACCATCGGAAAGACTGTACGAGGTGGATGTGTGAGCACTAAGTCAAGTAAATGTGAGGTCTAGCTGGATGAATCTTCTGTGAAGAACCTGATGCTGGTGACCACAACTGGGGAGGACTAGAGTCGCCCTTTTGTGGCAGCATTCATAAACAAATGCCTTGATTTCATCTGAAATTTTGTTTTATACTTTAAGATTAATTATTATTTAAAAACAAATTTGTGCTTGATCAACTTATAAAAACCCCATCAGCATATATCATTTCTATCAAACGCTAGACTTGACAGTTGCACCATCATCCTTCCTGTGTCCTACCTGGGTGTTGAGGCACAGCAAACTCGTGGTAGAGTCGGCTGCTGGTGATGGTCTGGCTGGCGTCTGGCACTGAGAGGTATCCTGCAACACACACATCAAACAGACACTCTGAACGTTGTGCTTTGTGAAAGGGCTCAGCAGTTACCTATCACGTACTCATAACATGATAAATCACCCGCAAAGAAATGAAAACAACATGTACTGTATTTAGCTTATTTAAAAACTGACTGGCACAAGTCATGCCAGTAGGCTTTTTAAAGAGTAATTTAATACAAGACTCACTTTTTCGAGTTAGTAAATTATGTATACATCCACCTTATTACACTATCAGTTGATCCTGGTCCCATCCACCCCCCACCCACTTCATATAAGTACAGCAATCAACTGTGATCACTGTGGACATTATGAAGGTGTACTTTGCAAAGACATGGACAGAGTGAGAGCATGCAACTAAGAGAAGTAGAAGTAAAACTACTACTTATTTATTTATGGAATTATTAAACAGAGACATTAATATACATAGCTGTTAGCCAAGAGGCTATTTTGCATCTGTAGTCCCTGCTGCTTTTTTTGCTAAAGCCTCGCTGAGCTAGCAGTTGACTGAACCACCGTCTTGGCAGTCAGTTCCAAGGAAGCTGAGGTCCTACTAGGCCGTTACTGTCTAAATGCATAAGCTACTTGTCGGATGGTGCAGTCAGGAACAATGCTGCTGTAGTGACGATGGAAAGGCTTTGCTTTTTCAAACATGCAATTAGCAAAATATGCACAAAACGCAGACCGAATGTAAAGTGCTACGAATGCTAACAGGACACCCCCATGTCAGCAGATGACCTACCATGCTGTTGATGTTGTTGTTGCGGTTGCAGTCGGTGCTGCTGTTGTCCAGCACTGCTAGACTGGTTCTGTTCTTCATTGTCAAAGTTGAGTAAAATGTTCCCGCTGCCGTTACCCGCTGCAACGGAGCTCCCCGACACTCCAGGCACTGAAACAAGAAAGACACAGACTGATTGCCACACCGTTTCTATGACCAACTATGATTACAAGAAAATGTGTGAAACATCTTCTTTTTTTTAATCATAAAACTGACTTACAATGTGAGTTGTTGTTGTTGTTGTTGGTCCCTGGCTGCTGCTCTCCAGGAGAGTAGGCCATCATTCCTCCGTTCCCATTCCCATTGGTGGACGGCACTGATGCCAACAGGCCTGAAAGACACAAACACATATACACATATTTGTTTTTCCATCTCGAGAAGAGAGGAGATTTATCCTGAAGACAGATTTTTATTCCTCAGAGTAAGAAGAGTCCATTCGGCCATTTAACAGGGCCAGGCGAATGCAGTTGACGGCCTGACAGGAAGTCTGGAGTGCTCCATCCAACAAGTTTGTTTTCAGTGTGTCACGAGTATTACAGCCTCAAGGAGCAGCTAGCATAGCAGCTAGCATGGCTCTACAGCCTTTAGTCTTGTTAATGTATCGATGTCTTACCCAGTCCCCGGTATCGGCTAAGTTGCTGGTAGATCTGCTTCATCCTCTCGATGTTGAGCCTGCTCGCCTCTGCGTGGTGCACCATGGGCTTCGGGTAATGGACGCCGATTATGCACTTGGCGGCCGCCTGCACGGATTCCGGAGCATTCCACGGGTCGTAGATGAACTTAGCAGGGAAACCTCGGAGGATAGGTAAGTATCGTCTGGAAGCACAGGGAGACATTAGATTTGCCGGCTTGTGTCAACAGGGCGCGAGAGGATACAGAGGAACTCAGGGGCAACAGTGATGCAGGGATGCAAAAGGTTATTCTTTTAAAAACAGGTTGTCCAATATCTTACAGTAGTTGCAACAGAAGTGAACATATTACTAGAAAAACTCACTATTTCAAATGCAGTACAATAGTATTTTTGTAATCTCATAATATATTATGCATACATCTGTTAAGATATTAAGTTTTTTTTTCATCCTGAGAACATTATAACTGAATCATTGTGCTACATGATCACGATTTCAGTTGTAATTTTACAGCCTCTATGTAGTGAAATGCAGTACATGTAGTGTTAAATATGTAACTGATAAGAGCATGCTGGTCTTCAGCACATGCTTGCAAGTATTATGGAAAATAGCTGCTACAAAATGAACAACCACAACACTGCACAGTATGGCTACCGTACGGACTTCAGGAGATTCTGGCACTGAAGTGAGTTACCATCACAGTGCACACTGAGGACTGTAGTTCACAACGTGGTGGAAAAACGAGGGGCTGTGGTCCCGATCAACATTTACTGTAAGTTGGTGTGATAGCAGCCACACCGCAGATAAAAAAAAGACGTGATCCTCCGAGAGCTGAAGCCAATAAAACACTGACTGAAACCAGACAGAGAAGTCAACATCTCACGGGACCATTCCAACCTTCTGAACATGGTGTTTATTCCCTTGGGCTGTCGTGGATTTGCTCCACGTGACAAAGAAAGGCCACCTACCTACTGCACTTGGTCCGACCTTACCGGGTCCGAGGAGGGGAGACAGACAGGACAGAGGAGGGGGGCAAGTGGAACTGTGGGAAGTGCAGCGCTGACAGGCAGAGAGAGGGGGGGGGGGTGCGGGCGGTGCAGCCTTGTGGACCCGACAAACACACACACAACGCTCGGCGCTCCGGTTGCTACGGAGACCGCCACGTTGCCAGAGTGATCACTGCCGACTGGGTTGATGATGCTAGGAGACTTCTACTGTAACACGCGGTTAGAAAGCAGAGTGTAGTGACCCTCCCCCCACCCTGACCAGAGCAGGTGTATAGTGGACCAGTTCTGCCATCGAGACATCTGTTTTTTTTTTTCCTTGTCTTTCCTTCTTTAACGCCACTGAAAAAAAATATTCATTCAAAAACTACTTTCTTGTCTTCCCCTCTGGCTGCTCTTTGATCAAGGACGGCAGCGGCGGCTAAAAAACGCCCCCGTATCTGAATATTTAACATATTTAATATTTAACTCTTCTTAAAGCTCAGCGCTCACGTCCGTCTGTCCTCAGCTGTCAGTCTCAAAAAAAGTGACTAAAGCTAAATATCTACTTAAAATACTACTGAAAGTTCCTAGTCGATGACAGAAGTCTTCCATTATACCTCACAGCTCCAGGCCCCCCAACCTCCCCCTCCCACGATCAGACAGTGGTGGACTGAGAAAAGAGCTCATGCCTGCCCCCCCTGTCCCAGACTGTGGCGGTTGTCTTTTAAGTGGCCAGCGGGCTCAAAGCCCCACTGCTGACTGTCCCCTCCCACAACCGCAGCAACACACTCTGGGCTGGCCCACTAGGGGGCCCCCTCATTTCACCAAAAGGAACCACAAACCATTTGCCAGGAAGATCCGTGACCTGCCAGTGGCAAGCGGTCCTACAGAGGACAGCGGGTGGTGTGTCAGGAGGACTCTGTGCTGAGTGTAGGTGACGAGGAGTGTGTGTGTGTGTGTGTGTGTGTGTGCAGTTATAAAGTGAAACTGTGGGTTTTCTGAGAGGGAGATGGTATGTGAGAGGTGGTGCATTCAGATACAACACAAAATAAGCTTGTATATAGTTTGAACGGCTACAAATTGGACCTTGAATATTGTTTCACTCTGTTTATTGATAACCATGGATGTGTTTCCTCGCTGGGCAGAATGGGGCTCGTGTGTGAAGCAAATTTTGGCATTTTTAGATATCATCATTTCCACTACTTGATGTTTTCCAGCTCCTGCGGTAGTCTCTAGTTTCCGGTTTCTATTTCTAGTTAAAAGATTTTTAATTAGACAGAATGCTCCTTCACTGCAGTTTACGTGACCTAAAGCAAATCTGCATCCATTGACTTCAATTCACATCTTTCTACTGACTTTCTTAGAAGCATGCTGCTTTTTTTTTGTGCTGCATCTGAATGCAATTTGGGGCTATGCATGTCTGACAGAAGTTCTGTCTGTGTGTGTTTGTCAGTGCCTATATTAACCAGCCACTGCTCCAGGTCCACCTGAACCGGCAAGGCTGCATTCACATAAGCAGAACACCACTGAACATTTCACAAAGGGTCGGATGAGGGGCTTTGCCCAGCACCTGGACAACGGACTGCCTCGGGTGGCACGGCGCAGGTAACAAGTACCGGCGCCAGCAGAACTACAGCTGGTCCAACACCTCTCCTCACTACCCTCTGGGATATGCTTCATAGTCCTCTACCTAACAAATGCAGACAAGGCATTCGCATTTCCCAACCAAGCGGTTAGAATCCCTTTTGACGAAATGAGACGCTACCGAGTTACAAACCTGCCCAGAGGGTGCTGCTGGGGCGCGAGCAAAGTCCCGTCCCTCAGGGTTGCGCAGGTAAGTAAAAACAAACGATCACCTATTTCTCAACTCGGTCCCCGACTTCCATCCAAGGCAGCCCTGGCTAGCAGCCAGGCTGCACCTGGATGGGGGGGTGAGGGTAGGTGTGAGAACGGACAATCATCTTAAAAGCAATCAGCTACAATTTACGAAGAGGAGAGGGATAGCATAACTTTTCCCCCAATCCCCCAAAAACACAAACACAGAGCCACATCCAGAGAAAGAAGAATGACTCTACGCCTTTGCAGTAAAAATCATCTGGTCAACAGTCAACAAATCAACTAAAGATACGGTACGGATACAAAATCACCAAAGGGACATTCACAAACAATTAAAAGGCACGCAAAGAAGTACACTGTGAACACTGAAATTATTACAGAAGACATGCCTGATTCCAAAAACTAAAGTGCTGAAGTTTTGACAGAAAAGAAAATGGACCGATGGGCAAAAATAAAAAGAGGAGAGGAGGGAAGGATGTTTATTCTTTTTCATTCACTTACCCAGAGATCTGGAGGTCCCCTTTTATCCCTCCATCTTTCTCTGTTTAGTCTGGTAAATTAAACCTGTGATGGTGTATGAGCTGTGTGTGTGTGTGTGTGTGTGTGTGTGTGTGTGTCTCTATTTGTGGTCATTGCAATAGCTGACTGAACTCAGGACGTGGTGACATTTGTTTTCTTAAATGTTTTAAAATATCTCATTGAGTGTGGGAAATACCAGGTACTATGAAGTGATACCAACAATAGCATTATGAGATATTACATGTGACAAATTCACATATATTCATTTCTAAAGCTCCTTTGAGACACTGAACCTGCAATCATTTTGTATATGCACATGTGTACAGATGTGTGTCTGGTTCCCTGGTTTCCCTGTGTGTGCGTAGTCCAGAGAGACAGAGGGAGGCAGGGTGCCTTCCAGGTGCGGTGGGTGGGGGGGGGCGGGGGGCGATGCCTGGAAATGTACCCACCTGATGAAGTCCCCGTTGGGGTCGGTGCGGCGTCCGAAGCCCACGGGACAGTAGCAGTGGAAAAACTGCTGGAAAAATGAACTGCAGGACAGCCACATCCAGCTGCCTGCGTTCACGCTCCAGTCTGCATCTAGAAGCAGCTCCTCAAAGACCTGCAACACAAAGACAACACATGATCCAGATGTTTGTTTTGTCACGGGTCTAACAGAGAACGGGCACAGGGGACAAACTCTGATGGATATGCGGGAGGTTGTGAATTTCTAGCCTCTCTTTGAGGAGACACCTCCACTCCATCCCTCCCCTCCACCCGGTACTGTAATTCCTGCATCCTCACCTTCATCCCTTCCTCCCAGCTGATCCACAGGTCCCCCCTGGTGAGAAAGCAGGCCACTGCATGCCTGGCCAGGTGATGGATCCAGCCCTCCTGCCTCAACTGAGTCATGATGGCGTCTATCCAGGGGAAACCTGTCTTAGCCTCGGCCCACTTGGCGAGCGCTTTGGGGTTTTTGTCCCAGGGGATGCGGACGCAGATGGAGTTCCCCTCCATCTTGTCAAAGCGTGGGTTGTTGGTCGCCGCGGTGTAGAAGAACTCCCGCCACAGTAACTGACCGTACAGAGAGAGTGGAGGGGAGCTGTTCTTTTTCACCTGAATGAAAATAAACACAGAGACTTTAGGTTAAGTACAAAACGTTACGGTGGTAGTAAGGGAACTTCCAGACAAGATAAATATACATCTTGGTACACAAACATGCCGGCTGACTTTTTCACAGCATATTTAACTGGATGTTTAAAAGGATGTTTAATTGTATGTTGTTGTTTAAAGCTACTTTAATTACATGTATTACAAGGTATTTCCCACACTGTCCATAGCAGTTGATATAAACAGTTTCACTCAAAGTGAGCAGCACTGGAGGAGTTGTGGGCTCACCTTGCGGTAGAGGTCTGTGAGCTTGAAGTAGAAAAGGCGACAGGAGAGGCAGCCGAAGCGCAGGTAGGGGCTGAGGCCTGTCGGGCTGGCCAGCAGCGAGTTGGCGTTCATCCTGGGACGCTCGAAATTAGCAACCCACGCCTGGAAAATACAGAGACAGGGTTAGGGTTATAAGAAAGGTCATCATTTTAAAGAACATGATTAAATAAAACTTACAGTTTAGTTTCTGAATATAGTCGTATGACATTGGCTTTATATTACATGACAGATATCAGTCTGTAAAACCTGCAGTAAGAGAATTATTCACTTGAGGGTCTAAAAAAAAGGTGTCTATGTCAAAGAAAACCCAAAGTATGTTCCCCAAGTGTCCCAACAGGAGGTGCAGTACTGACTTTTCTCTCCAGATGGCGCTCTATCCTCGTCAGAGCCTCAGTCTCTCCCCCCGGCCACACAGCTGAAGGCAGGCCCTCGATGTCGAAGCCTGAAAACATTCATCTGAATCACCCTCCTGGCTTACAAACAATGTTGGATGAGTCAGCAGTCCTTCAGCTGTGTCAGTCAGTTATGTCATGAACGTTAAATTAAAATCTTATACGACACGTAGCTGCGTCCGGACAGTCCACTGTAAAACTTACTGTATGTAAGTATAGTTCAGTGAGACTGTTTGGTGTTCAGGACATATGTGAAACATTGCGTAGTTGTGTAGTAGTGGAGTACTCATAAAGTGAACAAACCTTTTCTAGCACCTCCTAAATCACATTGCAGAATTTACATTCATAAATAAACTCTATACTGAATGTTTGTACATGATTTATTTATACTTCTACACGGGACCTATCTTAGATCATGTTGTGTGGTAGAACTAACACTGTGAGCAGCAGATGGCTGCAGCACTGCAACAGTGTGAATGGAAAGTGGCCCTCTGTGGCTGCAAAGCAGACATCTTGACTGGCTGAACGTAAGAGGGTTAGCATGCTACCTGGCTAATTTAAGGCACAAATGACAGCTTGCGTGGAATAAACCTTTACAGAGAGACACCTGCACTGAAGGTTTTAGAGCGTTAACACCTTAAATATAGTTATTTATTTGTGAAATAGTTGCACAGGTGTCGGCGGCAGATGGCTTTAAAGCAGTTAATGGTATGAATGGACTGTAACCTTTTGTTAATGGAAACTAGACATCTGGATAGAAACTCAAAGAAGGAGTCACCTGACTAATCCGATTGTGTGGGTTTAGAGGAGATGCCTTTAAATAGAGAAACTTGGTTGACCTCTTGAGAAGGGTCAGTGAGCGCACAGTGTGAATCTTGGAAGGGATTTTCAAGTCTTTTTGACATTTGATCAGATTTTAGGCATCATATGATGAATTAATTCTAGTTAAAATGTAATTCTTGTCTTTCAATGACGATTTGTTTTATTTAGCCAAAGTTCTGCTGAGACAACATTTAAACACTGAAGCATTTCAGATGTTTGGTTTGAACATAAGACGATCATATTTTCTGGAGATTATGTTTGAAAAAGAAGAGGTCGTGTTATATTTGAGTACTTGGTAATTCCACATTTACAACATCAGATATCCCCTGTGAAAGCAGAGGGTAGAGGTGCAACACCGGCACATTATGGGTCGTATGTAGCCTTAATGTTGCTAGGCTAGTGAGTTTCTTCAAGTCCATTTATTGTGTGTCAGTCCTAAAGGTTTTTAGGAAATCCAGTATAAGCTACAGGGGTTTTGGACAAGGCCTAATAGTACCTGGGGAGAGTCTGTCCAGGTCTGTGCTGGTCTAAGTGCAGGGGAGTGTGTGTTGGTTTTCTCACCCAGCTCCTCCAGGGACGGGACCCCGTACTTGTCTCCGTGGTCATCAGAGATGGGGGTGACACACCGACCCATCAGGGCGTCCGACAGCGTCTCCACGGGCATCTCAGGAGGGTCCAGTCGACTGATCAGGGTCTGGAAACGCTTGTAGGTGAGAGGAGGCTGCCCGCCATTCAGCTCTATGATCCTGGGGAGGGGCAGAGACGGGGACTGGTCAAATTTGAATCTAAAATCACATCTACTCGACTCATTTTGCATTTGATGCCATTGGCTAATCCAGAACTACTGTTACCGACACATTTAAAATAAGTAAAGATTATTATTATTGTCATGAGGGAGATCACTTTGTTCCATTTCTTGTTGCCGTGAGAAAAGCTTTTGGTTTAAAGATGCTCTGATCAGTCAAATGAATTCCAAATGGTCAATCAGCTGTTCTAAAATCAGAAGAAATCAGACAAATAACTAAAAAGGAAAGCAGGGAATACACCCTCTAACACCCTGAAGACGTAAGGCATTACAGAGTGTAATCCAGCCCTGCCTCCAGTGAATTACAGTTGTGTGTGTGTGTTTGTATTTTCCTCACTTGTCCAGGTCGTAGAGGGTGTGTGATATCTTGACGCTGACCTCCACCCCTGCCTCCATGGCCAGCTTCTTGATGGCGGCGTCTCTCTCCTTGCCGAAAGGCTCAGAATCGTATTCAAAGGTCAGCCGAGAGATCTTCCACTCCTGAGACACAGAGAGAGAAGTTACCATAAAGACTTTCCATACAGAGTTTATCTGACCAACCATATTCAATTTGCAGTGACATAAAACAGCAAAAGGCTGCAGATCATAACGTCCGATCATAAGCCGGAAACAGCAACTCAATGGCAATTTCTGCTTGACGAATGACTTTAAATGAGATTATTAGATCTGCTGTCCTGTTGACGCTGACCTTAAAGAGTCGGGGGAAGACGTTGGCCGGTTGGCCCCTGATGACAAAAAGGCGAGAGTTGAGCTTCCGAAGGCTGGCGTCCAGATCCTCCAAACACTGGAGGAGAAACCTGAAGAGGGAAAACAAAGAGGAGGTGGAGGCAGAAGGAAGAGGACAACAAATGTATTACTGAGACTTTGATTATACTCTGCAGTCATGAAGCAAACACTGCTTTTTGGTCCTGACTGTGACTAAATTACCATAATCAACACGGACATGAAATGGTCTGCCCGAGGAGGATGACCTTTATAGAAAAGAAAATATAAAAGCGCTGTGTGTTCAGACACGAACTACTACAAACTACTGTGAAAGGTTAGAGAGAGTTTTGGTGTTTCTGCACGAAGGTCGTTTGTGACGCACACTTCCTCCAAACGGACCAATCACAGCTTCCGGTCAGGAATGTTTTAAAGAGTAGTTACTGACGCTGGCAGATGATGCTGACAGCAGTCCCTGACCTCCCAGCGTGGACATGCAGTGCCTGCGTGTCACAACTTTTGATTTGTTTGTATTTCGGAGCGTCACAAAACTGGTTCAGTTTTCCTTCTGTGATCTCGGTTAAATTCGATCAGATCAGCTTCGTCATTCCAGGAAATGTGTCTCTGTCTAATTTGAGCTTGTTTTAATATTATTGGAGTAGTATTTTACAAGTTGTGGCTAAAACTGAAGTGTAAATCTGAGTGTTTATCGATCTCCTCATCTACGTCTTGGCAAGACAGTGAATACATGTATTTACCAAAATGTTGAACTATGCCTTTAAAAGCAGTAGCCCAATATAAGACGAGCAGGATTAGCCTCTTATGATATATAATATAACTCATATTCATCTGCAACACTTGGGACATAACCAGTGCAACCACCATCTTGTAGCTTTAGCAGTAAACATCTCCACTGGGGACGTTAGGTTGGCTAAGTGCCTTGCTCGATGGTTCAACAAAGGGACACGCTGAGGGAAAGCAGATACTTCCCCCTCATTCCTCCAAGGTTTTGGTCTTCGACACAAACGTTTGCTCCTTTTCCATCATAAAGCAATGTTTAGTTGTTGATTAAGCAATGGAAGGACAAAGGGTGGTTAGACAGACTACACTGACTGCAGGCTGCCTGGCATCACATCCAAATTTCCTACCGACGCTGCCACACTGTGTGTGTGTGTGTGTGTGTTCACTTCACTTCTGGAAATTTTGAATCATCACTGAGGCAGGACGACTTAAAATCTAATTCACTGAAAGCTTTGATTTGAAACAAGTTCTGTTATTTCAGCTCCGCCTCAGCTGCGGACGCTGGTGGCTGATTAATTAGAGTACCGTGGATCTATTACCATGGTTACCACTGATTCAAACAAAGTACAATTGTGTCAGTTTATATGGTTGATCCATCCAAGAGTACAGAGGGATAAAACGTAATCCCTCCAGGATCATGGCACAGCAGTAAGAATAACACTGGAGCACGGTACAAAGTGGCACATGTGTGTGATGTGCAGCGGTGTCCGCACAAGATAGCGAGGCACCAAACGTCACAGTGCAGCAGTGCAAAGCTACTAAATACTGCACATCTCAGCGAAGAGCCGAAAGAAAGCCCGTTAGCTTCTTAGCATTAGCTTCCCGTCTCTATTACGATTGATTCTCCACTTTCATCATTAGTTTACAAAGTTCTGAATGGTCTTAGTCTGTCCTTGTATACTCCCAACTGTTGCCTCAGGTCATTGAACAGGATCATCTACAGCATCAAACAACAGCGGTTGTAAAACTGAGAAACAGCTCGTCCATGAACATCTGATGTGCAACGACTGGAAGTTCCTCTAAGAAACATTTGAAGTAGTCTGTAGTCTCACTGAGGTTTTTAATTTTATTCTTGCCTGTTTTATAGCATTTTAAGGTTTGCCTTTGCCACCTTTTAATTTGTCACTTTAAATGTTTTATACAATTGGATATCATAGGTGTTCAATTGATTTGAGATCTGGACACTGGGAAGGTCACAGCATATGATTCACCTTATTTCACATTTCATTAAATCATTCAGCGAAGCCTCAAGTCGTGTCCCATTTGTTGTGTTTCTCCGTTCATGTTTCCATGTATTTAGTTTATTTAATTGAACACTGTCATAGTTATAAAACAGTCTTGTTCAAGCAGCTATAATCGCTATTATATACATTATAATAACAATGTATGAAATGACAATATGACAACCCACTGTGCTCTACCGAGAGACTGGATAGAGGAGCCATATCAACTTTAACGGTGTCGATGTTATCGCAGGTTTGAGCAGTAATTGTATAACGTGGTAACGATAATTCACCACTGTCACAATAATACAACAGCACATCAAAGCTGACGTGAGGACTCCCTTTATAGAGCTAATGATCACTGTGTGGCATCTCTCACTACATTTCGGCCCGGCAACAGGCATCACGTCATGAGCAGAGGTCAAAGTGTTGAGCACTAGCCATCTAGACTGGGTTGTGTTTGACCTGCAGTCCTGATCATTAGCAGAATCTGGCGGGATCAGACAGCCAGGCAGCCAGACCATGTTCTGGCCGCTCAGTTCTGTTCCCTCCTGTCTGACCCCGTTAGCCTGATCATTAAACCAAAGGAGGGCCTGCTCACAGGCAAAGCCCCATTTGCTCCCAATCCGCACACAGACGGGCAGGCAGAGCCGGGCTGCAAGGTCGCACACACTCGAGGCACGTGCTGCTTATGCATGAGGTAGTCAAGAGTTGTGAAGCCTGTGGAGGAACTTCCACAACTGACCGTCTGGGTTTGGTCTTTTTGTAGACCAGCTCAGACGGCAGACGTACTCTGGGTTCAAATGGTAATTCTAATTTTAGTCTTTGGATTTCAAGAAAATAAGCTTATTATAAGCACATAGTTGGTCAGCTAGACAAACTGTAATAATGAAATATGATGATTCTTTAACCACATATAAACAGAGGGCTTTCCAGACCGCAGGAAAACTCAAAGCTGATGTATTTAAGGATATTTCCTGTCAGTGAATCCAAAAAAAAGCATTGGCTGCACGGCTTAAATACTTTAGCTTTTTCTGACAGGTTGCAACAACATTACTGCGTGTTGATCATTTGAGTCATTTCATACAGAGGCGGGCATGAGCTAAAGTGACAGATCAGATCACGTAAAAATGTGTGTCAATAAGCTTTATTGTCACACAACAACATTCTTAAACTGCCATCTGCCCTAAAAAAGGACACAGCTAACACGTCATCACAACATCGTAACTGTTGATTTATATTTGTTCTAACTGCCTTTCCCACACTTACAGTCAACTCTTCAAGTCAGTAAACAGTATTGAGGGCTCGACCTCAGAGTCCTCAGTGGTGCAAACCGTGTTTATGTCTGAAGGAAAAGTCAGCGAATCTGTTTTTCTGAAGACGTCATCAACACCATGGAAACAAAACAAAACCAGGTTGTGCATTTCTTTGCTTTTAGTCACAAAGTCAACAGTTAGTCCGGATAATGTTTTAATCTTATTCTTCTGGCTGCCCTCCTTTTTCCTCAGTGGACACCGAGTCGTGAAACAATATCAACAAATCTTTTTGGATGGCAAGCGATCAGCTGTTATATGTGTGTGTGTGTGTCCACATGCATTCAAGCAAATCCTTTCTTGTGCATGTGTGTGTGTCTGTGCACATGAGCACAAGCCCAAACGTGAATGTGTGTGTGTGTGTGTGTGTACACCTATGAGGAGTGTGCATGTGTTAATGCGTGAGCGGTAGTGCATTTTTCCACATTTGTGAGCCTCTGATTGTGTTTGTGTGTGTGTGTGTGTGTTGCTGGGTTGGCCACTTCCTCTTGATGTTCCTGGCTGCCTGCCTGTGTGTGTGTGTGTGTGTGTGTGTGTGTGTGTGTGTGTGTGTGTGTGTGTTTTTGTGTGTGTGTGTGCGTGGTCATGCATCAATCCTTATATAACTGCTAACTGCTCTGGCCTACATCTGCTGGAACACACACACACACACACACACACACACACACACACACACACACACACACACACACACACACACACACACACACACACACACACACACACACACACTCTGTGTCTCAGCAGAGGAGAGAGAACAGTAACTGAAGCACTGTGTAAGAACCCTCTAAAGTCAACTTTACTTTGCTTTTTAATGGAAATGACCCACCAAACTTTCCTCAACAGCAAAAGATGCTGAACATGAATCTGAAGGGGTCCATTTCATTGTTATTCCTGCATAGATAAATGTTGTCTAAACACTTTGAGAAACATCTGAAGACGTGCGTAACCTCAGATTTTGCGTGTTTGAGCAGATAATGAAGGCCGACGTGTTTGACTGTCGAACAGATGTACTGTGCGCTGTCTTATCTTTGCACCTCAAGTGTTTTCCTGCGTGTATCCGCTGGGTAAGAGGCCACACGGGAAAGCCGCCTCAGAAGTAGGTCACCATCACATAACCACTTACAAGTTTCATGCACTGGCACACTAACCTACATCTGTTGCACGGCCTTTTCTCACATTTTCCCCAAGACTGAAAATCAATTGATTACCCTATCTTTTATTGGTTTCTGCTGCGGCGCTCAAGCATTGCGATGTTATATATATCACCATGGTGGGGACACAGAGTACTTCTTAATCTGTTGTTTTCTCACTGTGGCTCTGGCTCTTTCTATCATTAAAATGCACATTTAACAAGAGTCTCTGAGGTAAAAACCTTTTTATTTGAGTTGTTAAAACAAGTTTGGTCAGAAAACGACTGACAATGCAGCCTGAATCTATAAAAGATGTTGGTAACACACTATCCCCAGTACAAGGAAAGAGAAGGTAATATTCTCCCTCTAAATCTAGAAGGCCTGATAGGTTTTAAGTGAATGAAAAGTTGTTCCAAGTTTATCAGTTGTAAAAGGTTAGACCTTGTTTTTCGGTCACGCAAGCAGAACCTACGTTATAGAGAGCTCTCTCTTTCAGCATATTGTTATCGAAAATGGCTCGAGAACACTGAGGAAATGGGTCAGATATGCATAAAGGCGAAAAAATTGAGCAAACAAGTACTTGGAACACAACTCAATACACCTGCATTAATTACAGGCATTTCAAATAATGAGATATAATAGCGTAATTTATGAAGGATTAAAACTTGAGAGTAATACAACACGACTAACTGTTGGTCACAGTCGAAAACTGTGAAAATACGGAAACTTAATAGTGGAGGTGGGGCTTGGATAATGATAATGAATGAAGATGTGATTAGAATTTTTGGTGAGGTGGAAACTAGAGCTACACTGATAGATCTGCCAGGCTGATGCACATGGGAAGATATATCGTCAGCCCATGAGGAACAAAAAGTAATTTAGAATCAGTGTCACAATCACATAGTGAGTCCACTGGAGAGCACTCATAAGATGATTTCCAACTGAAAAATGTCCTTGTGTGTATCTTAGTCACAAAAAACCCCAAAAACAAATCTAAGGGACCTGTATCAAGAGTGTTTGTGTGTGCCTGTACAAAAAGAAATTGCAGATACGTCATTGGATTTATTTTTACTATCAATATCGACCTCCAGTAAGGCAGTTGGATTGTACACGCCACTAATATTACACATTATAATATACTTTATGTATCATAAACAATACGTATAGTTTACTGAGCAATGGCACTGAGTTTGAAAGACTTCGCAGGAATGGTCTAACAAAAAGATGCTATAGAGTGGCATCATGGGAAATGTAGGATCCAGTGTTTAAGGAGCTCGACCCACACAAGAGACTACAAGTCTGGATATCTTCTGCTGCATGAATTTTGACCATTGTTTTTTTAATCCGGCTCTTGTAAGTCAAGCTGCCAACAAAACAACCCGGACCTGCAGGTGTCGGCGCAGCTGGACAGCTTTTAGTGTCATTGTCCGAGCCTGTGTTGACTTTTAGTGCTGCAGACATCCGTTTGGTTTACAGTGTCTATATATGGGACACACTGAATGATTTTGAATTTTAAAATGCAATTACCCCCCAGTGTGCATAACATGGGGCATGAGAATATAACACGTCTGTGTGCAGAGATCAGTGACCTCAATTCTGTTACTTTAACCTCCGTGCATCATCTTGTGACCCGTTATGCATCTTTTTAGCTGCCGCAGATAAAAAGTGTTTTTGTAGCCTCGAGTCTGACCGCAGTGTGTTTGTTGTTCGTCACTGCCTCAGCCCAGATAAGTGGGGCACATTCAGCAATTTCCTGCCCACTTCAATTGAAAATGTGAAATAAGATGCCCACTTTTCAGATGACAAAGTTATCAGACTCAGAGCTTTACCAACATAAAGGACACATATTCCCCACACTAAATGCTATCTTTCCAGCACAATGAATATGAATCATGACGCTTTTTCCTTCCTGAGAACTACTGAATCACTTAAAATTGGTCCATTAAAGACTTGTGCTGTGCAAAGAGGCACTGTTCAAACACAAAGAACTACATTTTAAATTCTAGTCAAGTCTTAAGTCCCAAATGGAGGGTAACCCATGGAGGTATGAGGACGTGTTTAAAATGATGCAAAAGACAATTAGACTTCCATTTCATGTAAACTTGCATACTGAATATTCTATGAATTTTATTTCATATTTTATGAATTTCCTAATCATTTTCTGGGAGGTTTCCTAGAAAGAACGATGTCATTTTCTACTAATAAATATAGAGCAGATAGAGACAAAGTTATAAAACAGTTATTTTAGTAAGAGTAAATTTTAACTAAAAGCACGTTCAGTGAGCTGCGGTGCTAGGATGCTAAAATCCTAATGACTGGAGAAAGTGACGCCGCCGCCGCCACCGATCTGCTCGCACTTTTAGTATCACGATCAGCTGGACAGCAGTGGGTCACTGACTTCATCATTGACTATTCCTGAGCGGGGACTACAAATAGCAAACACGGGCCAGCGAGCAATGAACGCTGGAGTGATATCGACTCTCCTCCCCTGCGGAGCAGATATGACGGTTTACAAACAGACACGACGCTCACGTGAACTCACACACATTCCCCAACGCGGGGGCCGAGGTAATCTAACAAGACACACACCACCAGTCTGCAGACACACACACACACACACACACACACAGCCTATTTACACACCAGTTCATCCCTGCAGCTTGTACACCTTTTCTAATAACCTACTTCTCCCCAAGAGTCTGCTCCGTTGGGAGACGGTGGACTCCTGCTGTAACCTATTCATCCAGTCACCGAGCCCTAAGTCTACCTGCTGACTGACCTCTATATTGAGGATTAAGTGAACGGAGAATAAAACAAAAAGGCACCCTGTGGCTGTGAAACCAGCTGAGCAGGTGGAGTCTTTTTTTAAAAATAATCTTTTGTCATCTGTGGTGCGTTCAAAACCACAACTAATAGCCAAAAACAAGTCTTAACAAGTCTCAATGATTTAGATGATCCAAATTCTGACTTTTTGAAGTTTGCCAGACAATGAGGAAAAGTCTCCCCTCACCAACCTGACCATTTGAAATCTAAAAGCCTTCGATTCAACAAATAAAATTTCAAAAGCAGAGAAATGCTGACATCATGTTGTGTGGTGAAGCACTGCAGCTCCTATTTCTCCTCCCAGCTCCTCATTATGTATGAGTCACAGCTTCCAGCTTCTTCTGTGACTGACGATCGTCATTATTGTACTGAAGGAATACACACTGTGCAGTTCACGGTATGAATGTACTGAATACAAAGACTATATACATCATTTTCCCCTTATTGCTTGTGCAAATTATTTTCTAACATGCAATGACAGTTTTTGGCCACTAGGGGCCAGCAGAAACAAGCTGTGGACACAACATTGATCACCTTTTAAGTTGATATGATGAACTTATTGGCAGACAGTTGCTTATTTACACATCCAGCATCCAGTTATGGAGCAACATGATCATTTATTTGGAGACGTGTTTGTGTCACCTGATGAGTGCAAGTCCAGTATTCGCTCTCTTCACTCTGATTTTGGTCTCTACCAACTCCTGAGGGAAACATCTGGCTCTGCAGCTGCTAAATGCTCCACTATGTTCACCAGCTTGTCTCACCAGCAGGTCGCGTACATCGATTGTAGCTGCTTTAAAAAGTTTGACTTGTTGCTAATTTGTCAAGATAAAACATCCATTTAAGTAAGAGTTGTGAGTGTTCATGGTCCTCGATTATAGGGCTGAGTGATATGACTGAAATCTATACCATGATATATTAATAAATAACACTTTTCTGATAGACATATCATGATATGGCAACAACTGTTTTTAAATGTAATATGTTTGGAATCATTGATTAAAACCAGTACGGTGACCCTTTAAAACTAAGGGGTGTTTCTCTGCTTTCCTCTTAATCATCTCATCACCTGTTTACCTGCTGACCAACAGGTTGGAAACCACATATTTAGACAAAACAATTGCGTAAGCTGGCTCCACGATGTGATCAGATGATACATCACGATATGATTCTACTCAGGGTGCTTTCAGACAGCGAGTGCTTGTAGTCTGTATACAACTTCTATACAAAAGCAAACCCCAAAAATCTAAATCTTAAAAAAAAAAACCCAACCCAACAATAACAAAAATCATCTTACCGCCACCTGTTGACCCCGACGTTGGAGGAGCCTGCGAACCAAGGGTCCAGGAAGTAAACACAGCGCACTGTGCCTGCCCCTCTGACTGCCTCTCGTAGCGCAGGGTTGTCATGGAGACGGAGGCCCTTCCGGAACCAGTGGATTGAATTTGGGGCCATCTTACTCTGAACGAAGAAGAAGAAGAAGAAGAAGAAGAATCACTGAGGTGGTCAAAGCAAACAGGGAAGGAAGTGACTGAATGGTGGTGAAATGCTGAATGAGGACGACGGCTCCGTATGGACACAGCAGAACGTGATGTGTCCATTTCACTCACCGATAGTACAAAACTGAATGTCTCCCAACAGGAGAGATAACCGAAGCATCCAAGTTGAGACGGCTGCCAACAGTGTGGGATGTGCCAAGAATAGAACGATCTGAACAGCACCAGCATCACACCGCTGTGGCCAAAGAGTTTTTATGCGTTTTATTGTTGGCAGAGACATTTTTAGACGTTTGGCGCTCGTTGAAATAGACCAAAACAAAAATAAAACTCAACTTTCAGAGTGCCAACGCATCAAGAGATGACACGTCTTAGGCCTGGGGATATTCATATATACAAAATAATCTGTTGATTAGTCGAGAGACGTTTATTAGAAGTAACTATGTAATCATGATCTAAAATCAGAAATACATCATGATATCAATTTATTTTGTAATTTAGTCATTTTTCCAGATGAGAAACTAAAACTAGAAACTAACTAAACATTAAGGTACTTCATCACATTGATAGAAAAATCGCACAAATATAAAATTGTTTTAATTGCAGGTTAATGCACTAGATGTACTGTATATCCTGACTGACTGAGGCCTGAGTCCTTGTTGGCCAGCGTGCTTCATTCAAAGTGCGAAAGTACATTTCCAAGCTGCTACGGTCTGAATTGATCTGCCTTGGGTTCGCTTTAAATAGGGCCACTGCTTACTTTAAAGCTACGGTGCTGCTGCCTCCTAAAACGCTCCTGGCCGGACCAACACTTCATCCAGGGTGATGACAAGAGTCTTGTGCAAGGAAGTTTGAGCCATACTGGGAACTGTCTAGGGAGCTTTCATACATCGTCAGCACAGAGAACTAAGGCCTAGAGAGGAAAAAGCTAAACCAAAACAAGGGTTGAATAAAATGCTGTTTGCTCTCAGAGCTGTTCCCAGAGCTGGTGTGGATCCTGGTTTACTGCAGAGCACAATCATTTGTCAGAAATGAACATAAACCCTCACACTCTCTGCCACATTGCTGATTTTTACAGCGTGACAATTTCTCTGGCACAGTAGCACAAACCCAACAGAAGGCCACCAGATTTTTAGGTGAGCCTCGGTGACGTCAAAAACATTTGTCACGAGAGTTGGGAATACTCATGTCTTATCTGCTAATTTACAATACCCCTCCACACTAACAGTACTTTAAAATAGCTGAAAATATCTGCTAATACTTGAGCCTTACAAGTGTTACATAGTAATTAGGTCATTGTCAATTCACAACCAATTCAATTAATAATGATTTATAATCATTACTGGCAAATGTAGCTATCTTAATGATATATTAGGGAATATTGTGAAAGTTCACTTAATGTGACCTTCATTTAAATGAAAATTACACAGCTCTGCTCCACTGTAAACACAAGCGTCCTGGTTCCACGGTTCTGATCTTAATATCAGTAATTCATCGGTTCACTTGACATTTAAACACAATAATATTTCAGGCAGGTGATTGTTTTAAAAAGGTGGTTTGTTGCTAAGTCACAGTGGTGGCTCCTGTGACTTCTGCAAAGGGAAATTAGGTCACACCGTCTATTCTGAATGGGAGGCTGATGGTGTATCTCCCTCATGTGAACTTCACCCAGAAACCAAATAACGCTACAGACAAAGAGCTGCTGGACATGTCAGAGTGGAATTTATGAGTCTAAACAGCTCTCGAAAAAACAAATGACTTGAAAGTTCAAGTCTCTGGCAAGGACCAAAACGGGGTCAGCAGAGCAATGCTTATGTAAGTGGTGGCGCTGTTTATAAAAGTATAGCCGGTTTTCCATTCAAGGAATAGCCTCAAAGCTACCAAAAAGACCCGTCTTACCTTGTGTTGGCTCCCTGGAGGTGATCTTTATGTCCAGCCCAAAGAAAGAAGCATTTCCTCCCTTAGTTTTGGTGTACCGGGTGGGTGCCTGTAGCCACAGCCGGGGAAGCCTCTTGTCTCTCTGTACCTGCTTACAGCCGCTGCACTACTTTGTTTCATAAGAGTTTGACTCACTGCGCATGCCCTGTTCTCTTAGGACACTCTCATGCTGCGTTCAAAGCACAACAGTTAAAACAATAATCGAGGGCCCATTTGTCGAAAGTGTCACGTCAGAGCAGTTATTGATGTTTTCAGTAATCGATAACTGAAAACACAAAACATGAGCGCGTGTAATATTATTTTTAGGATTGGTGATGAAATATCACGAAAACCATTAAGTTCATTTGAAATATTTCGTTTTATCTAAAAAAAGAAATGCAGCATTTCGTGTAATTGTACGTTGGTATTTTGTCGGTAACGATGATAACAGAATCAGAGAACTTACAAAACATGAAAATGAGCTCGATTTGTTGCCTGAGACCCTACGTGAACTGTAATATAACATTAGAAAAGTCTGATCTTTCATCTTCCCCGCAGTCCTCGAACGCAGCACTAGCCTTGTCAAACGTGAACGGCGACGTGCTTCCAATGCGGCGTTCCCATTGGTTGGTTTGACGTCACATGTGCGGTGCAGGTCACGTTTGAAAGGCGTGTAAATGCGGAAGTCCATTTTACGGCAGGAATCGGCTTGTTGAACGGTGAAAGATCATTTCATTAAAAAGCGCGTCTTCCCTCGTTGGCTCTGCTCCAGTTTGTGCTTTCTTTAAAGGAAGACGTGACCTTCTAGATCCACACAAACACCATAAACATAACTTTTATTTTGCTTTATTTTTTACTGCAAATATAGAAGTGAAGAGATATACTTATAGATGGCTAGATAACGTCAGCTTTGTGATTTTATTTTTATTTTTTATTTTTTAAATATTATCTCTTCTACTGCGTTGTTCAGCTCCAGGTCTTTTTTGGTAAGTCTAAAATCATATATAGGCCAATCATATGTGTAGTTCTGTGTTTCTTTGTTATGAGACAGTACATAGTATATATGATGTAGTTATATAGTGATGTAAGTGTTGTTGGATGGTTCAGTATAATGTGTCTTATTTCTTAATCATCCTTCAGTTGTAAAGCTTGTACAAACTGCTTTGGCGATACTGTACTTATTAGGTCATGCAAGTATAGCAAATTGGAATTTAGATGGATAGATGGATAATTAATGTATGTATAATTGCACCATGTACTTTGCTTTTTTCCACTTGTGTATTGTGTATTGTGTTTGTATGTTGTCAATTGTAGTGTTTATGTTTATGACCTGTATTTTGACCTTCCAAATGACATTGTTTTAAAAAGATAATCATTTTGATTGTATGACCATAACAGGTGCTGTAGTGAACAAAGACAAGACTTGAACTCTACTAAACTAGACTAAAAAATAGTTATTACACTTTTTTTTACATGGCTGAATGGGAATAGTGTTGGAATCACAGCACATTTGTGACATATTGATGGTTAGATAACAGGTTAACATCCATAAGCCCAAGTAATGGGGGGTGATAACACCTGGCATCACTCGTTTATATTCATTCCTTTGTTCTTGCTGTTGTCGTTGTAGTCTTTCTCTCCCCTGTTCACTGTATTTTCTCTTTTCCCTGTAAATCCAGTCTGTTTCTCACATGCTCCATTGTTCATCCACCTTACAAGGAATACATGTTTTTATGAACTGTTCATGCTATGCCATCAATTCTCTCTAATTAAAAAAAAATGATCCCGCAAACTATTTCATTAGTCCATCAAAAAGTATAAAACTGTTCAGCTGCCAGCCACCTGATCCTCTGTAAAAACATTATAGGGGAGGGAAATTGTTATTATAGTACAGCTGCCTATCAGCGCTGTCAGAAATCTTATAAAAACCCTGAACAAACCAACATGTTATTGTTTTACAGACAAGTATTCCAGCTCATGACAGATGTTTTGAAACTCAGTATTGGTCACAGTCGTGCTTCACAACGTCAACAGTGTCTCACCACCATCTAATTAACACGCTGTGTATATGTCACATGTTGCTTTGTGGCTGCTGGTGTGTAGATTCTCTAACATATTTTTATTTAGAAGGAAGAGAATCAGAATCACAATAAGAGAGAAAATAGTAAAAGAATAAATCAAAATGAGTATTGTAGAAGAATAAAACACACAAAGGGATGGAAAAACACTAACGTCTGTGTAAAGTAAACAGAACAGCAGATTTACGTCACTGCATTCATCAGGCATGCGACCTTCATCAGAGCACACCTGCGGCTCATCCAGACAATGTGTTTCTTATTCAACTCGGTCATAGAAAATGTCTAACGTTATCCATGATGCAACCGGTGTCTTTGCTTGTGCTGCTCCGGGGCGACAGAGGTAAAGGGCAGAAACACCGCCCCTCCTTGAGCGACTCCTTGAAGGAGCTACTGGGGTGCTGACGTCTTGTCTCAAGGCCTCGTCCAGTTTTGACGTTACTTCTGAAAATTCTTTCACTGAAGGGTTGTAGTTTACATCCGTGGGGAACCTTTTCCTTCACCTGCAGTGGTATGATTGTAAGTCATGGTTAAGTAAAACTAAAGCTACCCGGCTGGACGACGTCTCAAGTCACAATACTCCTTCAGTAAAAGGTCTTGTGTGCTCTGGTAAAAGTAGCCTAAACTGAGCTTAAGAGCAATAAGACTTCAGTGTTTTTCTTTGAAGTAAAAGTAAATGTAGTCACATACTTGTGTAAAATATGAATTCTTAATGAAGTCTCTAAAATATAGACAAAGTATTAATTCAAAATGCCTCATCTGAACTACTTCAGCCCCAAATCGTGGTTGGTATTCAGGTCACCACCCTGGAAATAGGAGTGGGTGTTAAATGGGTTAAAACCCCCAGTCCCCAATACAGCATCAGACAAAAGAAATTACTCAGATTTAGTTAGTCTCATGTTGATCCCTTTATACTTTTTGTCTATACCACTTGAAGACAACTGTACCGCGAGTAAATCAGCCTTTTCAGACCACAGTGAGCTAAATAAATAATGCAGACCAGCTTCGCAAGGCTGGTACAACACCATCAACTCCAATTTGTGTTTTATTCAGCTTGCATTTGTCTGTATGATGAAGAGTAAAAGTACCAATACAACTATGTAAAAATACTCCATTACAACTAAATATCCTGCTTTCAAAAGTAATCAGCAAAATATACTTAAAGTATCAAAAGTAGAAGTACCAAAAAATGATGCTTTTTAAAATGACTTTTTAAAAGGGGCCTAAATGGTTGGGAACCACTGGTTTAATCTTAAATAATGTATTTTATAAGTTTAAATTTTACTGAAGTAGAATTGTAGAGTAAACCTGCTGAATTACTTTCCACCATTGGATGCAGCCTAAGACACAACATGAACTCAAGGAGTCAATAAACGGACGTTTGGGAGTAGCACAGCAGCGTCAATGATCTCGTCACAGGAGGAACAGTTCCTTCTATCTCTGGCAGTCTTGCTCAGAGCAAAAAAAACCCAGCTTTGATACGAGAGAGGACACTCAGTCAGCTTGCCCTCATTAGCTGGTGGGAGGCCTCCTACGCTGCAGCCTCGGAGCGTCACGGTCGGGAAGCACTGAGGCCGGGAATAGAGATGTGCCAGACTGCATTCATCATTCCATAAAGAAATGAAGCTCTAAATAGATGGCAAAAGTGGTAATAAACCTTGATACTAAGTTTGATTTTATTTTGTGATAAAACACACACACTTTTTTAAGTGTTATTCGTTCAGGGACGTTTCACCCGCAGCATTAAACCAATGTGTTTACTGGCGGCTCCAAATGGCAACAAGGGAGAACTGCTGCAACTTCAATAACTTCAGCCGCAAGAAATGTGTATTTTTTCCTTACTGTTCAGTAAGAGGAAGAAAGTAAGTAAAATGTTTTTTAAGCACCTCTCAAGAGCAGACATCACAACAAAATTACAACAAATACAACTCATCATCTCCACCTTGGTTTGAGAGACATCGATTTGAAAAAGTTGGTATAAACAGCAAAACAGGACCAAATGAAACCCTTAATATCCTTGTAAATAGTCAAGGAGGGTTTAGAAACAAGTCTTGAATTTCTGAGTTTTGACTTAACTGCAGATAAAATGCATAAAAAGTGTTTTTTTTTATATTTAGACCGGCACAAGGTGAGCAGAGAGAAGGTCCCACAACATAAAAGTTCAAGAGCGTTTTCTCTCTGCAACAGCAGATTTGTCCATTTACAGCCAATGAGTCCCGCTGAAGTGCCCTTGTACCCGCCGTCATGCTGTGAGCCGCAAAATTATATGAATAGAAAAAAACACGAGTGACGCACGATGACTGACACGATACTTATTGTGTAATGACAACTACGTCCTTGCAAAAAGTCCATCTGTCCGACATCCGGTCATTTTGTTGAGGGTTCTCCAGGATGATGATGAGTCACGACCGAGGGCTTCTGCCTTCCTCCCACTCACTGGTAAGAATAGAAGCTCACACGGCAGTGCAAACACGCACACCAAAGAGCTCAAATTGAATTTCCTCAAACACACATGCATGTTGGCTGTAAATGACTCCAACACAGCTTCAAAGAGTCAAATATTTCTCTCCAGCTCCGGCTTGACCACGACCAGCCAGTGGATGTTACTGTGGATGTTCTTGTTCCCTTCAAGACGGATCTTAATGCGTTTGGTCCCGCCCTCATCTTTCCTCTAAGCCTCACGTTCAAGTCAAAATACCACTTTAAACACTGTGAAAATAAGTGAGTGGATGCAAACAGATACGAGTTGACTTTAGGCGCTGTGACCGGAGGCAAAGGTGTGTCGGCATGAGTTGAAAGTGTCTTAACTTGAGTGTGAAATGGGGGTCAAAAAGGATGTTCCCGTTATCTGCCAACAGTTTCTCTCATTTGTTCCTCTTATTTCAGTAGAGACAAGTTGTATGTGTGGGCAGAAAATAATAATTTGCACTGCTGAGAGCGAATCCATTTCATTCAGTGTTGGGCCACAATGGACATGAAACTCCCCTGTTTGAATCAGCAGCACACAAGATGAGTAACTGCTTCCTTTGCACTCAGCAGTTTAAACATGTTCACTCCAGGATTCTGGGTCACTGTGTGATCAGTTCAGCAGGAGGAAAAACTTCTCATTAACCAGGTTGAATTAATAAAAACTGACAACATATGATGTCGTTCAGTTATTCAGGAGACTACTGTGTTTCTGTGAGGTGCACGTTGAGGATATCATTAAAAGAAACCTTCATGATTATGTAGCTAATGGGTGTAGTTCTGTACAATAAAGATGGTGTTTTACATTATTATCATTTAAAAAAACTGCTTTTGACTTAAAAACAGAAGCAATTTACCCAGAAATCTCTGCTGTCATGTTGACAAATCAGAAGCAGATTGGCAGGGTATGTGTGAGCTTTTGATGTCTCCAAGGCACATGCACATCCATGTGACACACACACATACACAGAAAACACACCACACACCATTTGCCTCACTGGCACATACCCCCACCCCCCCCACCCCTGGTTGTTAGCACAGGGACACCATGTGTCTGACTGACTCAGCCTGTTGGAGGAGGTGGCTTGGCGGCTGTACTGAGCACGCTCCACACCTCGTTCTCACACCAAGAGATGAATCCCGTTAATAACTGCACACACACCTTCTCTCTGCTCCTTGTGTTGCTCTTCATGCCTCTCTCTCCGCCTGGTCCTCGCTGTCACACGATAACAGTCAGGACTGCAGTTGTTGATGACGGTGAGGCCTTTGTCTCACTCCACAGTGCGAGTGAGATGTTTGATGCTGGTTGAGTTTCTGTAGGCGACGCTCTTTTATTTGTCTGTTCAGCCATAGTGGCGTTCACTCCTGCTGCTGCAAATCTAAACGGTTCTGGAGAATTGAAAGAATATGAAAATTACAACAAAAAAAGTTTGTAAATATCTTTTAATAATTACGCACATAGTTGAAAGCAACACCATATTCTAAGGGATGGAGGGTCTGTGGATTGAGGTGGGACCTGATGTGGGGCAGCAGCTCATTTGCAGATACAGATGTGAGAGATTCATAGAATCAAAGCGTTTGCCAAACTCATACACACAGAAAGACAACTTAAACATTCCCTAATGAAACTAGGACTGGGGTTAAAGGGATAGAAACCCCCCCTCCCCCCAGAGTATTTCCTAATCCTACAGTGTCCAGACTATAATGTAGTTTTAGAAACACTTGTGAGATATTGCAGATTGCAGGGAGGCTGGATGCTGGATGAGCTGTTAGCGAAGATTAGAGGTGCACACCTCCTTACATCAACATCTAGGACGCCTCTGCTGGCAGCCGCCTTCTTCTGTCCTCTTCTCTGAGCGGACAGCCTCACTGAGTACTTGAGGGTTAAGTGCCTTGCTCAGCGGCACCTCAAACAACTCGAGCATCTAAACTAATGAGCAGGCTCTGGCTGTGTGTGCTTGTCCCTGTGATTTGATGAAAGCAGTGTGTCAGCAGCAGCCTTCCCCTCTGCTGTTGCACTCTGAGTCCAGGTGAGGATAAACGGTGTCTTGAGGTCCAGACTGGAACGAGTCCAGACTGGACTGAACACACAAAATCTCCTGCACCAACCTCCTGAAACACAACAGATGACAAATAAAACTTCATTTGATTTAAAGGTGAGCCAGACAGGCTAAATCTAGCACGTCTGGGTGCTGGACTCTAGCTAGCACACTAGCCCAGGTGATGCTAAATGGTGCTGATTCTCAGTCGGCCCAGCTCTGGTGGCTACCCTTAGAGCACATCAGCAGCTGTGCAACATTTGTTTTGGCCTCACAGCACAACATCATCATGCATACGAGCTTCACTGAGGTTTCTCCTCAGTGGATGATGAGTATGACTCTGTGTGACAGTGTGAGGTCTGAAATCTTGGAGGAACTGCAGGTAAAGAAATGTACGCCATGCATTAGACATAAAACTACATTTTTATAGAGTAAACAAAGGATAAACTCTGTATAAAGCACAAGTAAAAGTCATTTGGTGAACCGCTGCAGGGTTTCAGTTCCAGTCTATTCCCTTAAAATGTCCCTTAGCCACGCGGCATCATCTGAACTCTGAGTTACCTCATCGCCTCTCCGATGTTCTTGTTCTCTTTGACTGAAGTCTCCATCCAAGTCACGAAGCCGTTGGCCTTACTGAACCTGTCGATGCTGTCTGCCGACACAACCCGCTCAGCCAGGTCACACTGCAGACAGACAGGCAGGCAGGCAGACAGAGAGGGAGCAGACAGACAGGCAGACGTTTTGTTGTTATAAGGTGAGTGGTTCAGGATCTTGCAGGACCTGCTGAGGTCTAGGTCCTAGGTGTGCACAGGGCACTGGTTCAGATGTGTTTTATTGGGGGCTGTCCATCTGTGATATGATATTAATTATAATTATAATTATAATATATTTTCAAATGTTTTGAACGATGTGATATTTCAGTCTGTGCAACAAGTAGAGA
Organism: Enoplosus armatus; assembly: GCF_043641665.1. Lineage (NCBI taxonomy): Eukaryota > Metazoa > Chordata > Actinopteri > Centrarchiformes > Enoplosidae > Enoplosus > Enoplosus armatus. Next base: position 24,100,694 of record NC_092187.1, on the reverse strand, counting down.
TACGACTCTTATCTCTCTTGAATGAACGATCAAGTTTGTGCATATAAATACTGTCACATAGGTACAAATACATCATGTGTATATTGTTACTACTTTATCCCGCAAAGACGCCAATGAAATGATTAACTTTGCTTTTTTAATTTAAGTGAGAAATATTCTTTCTTCCTGTAATTTATTTATCCCCTTGCCAGGGAAGAAGTGTAATGTAATTTACTGTCTTTTACCGAAAATCATGTTCAGTATTTTCCCTGCTTAACAGAAGACATTTCTCTGGAGAGCAATAAAAAAGGCTAAGCTTCACGAAATGTATGCACATGAAGAATAGATGAATTTAAAGGTCTTCGTAGAAGCACAGAGTCTTTAAAATGCAGAGAAGCTGAACCTGAAAATGTGAATCCATCAAGCAACAGTACATTGCTCATTTATTAATCCTGAGCCAGAAGGGTTTCTTGATAAATTATTCATTAGTTACAGTAAATGCACTGAATCACCTTGTTGGCCAGCAGGATGCAGGGGATGGAGTCTCCGTTGTGCAGCATGGCCTTGCTGTCAAGGTCCTGTTTCCAATGGCGACAGCTAAGGAAGCTGGACGAGCTGGTGACGTCAAACATCACCACACAGCCCAACGCGCCTCTATAATAGATCCTGGTCATGGATATGAAACGCTCCTGGCCTGGAGGGAGGACACAAAGTTCACTATGTCATCCATCCCTCCGTCCCTCCCTTCATATATCCATGTACTGGAAAACGTTTTGTACCTGCGATGTCCCACAGCTGCAGTCTGACTTTTTCTTTATCCGACCATTGCAGCAGCTTCACAGAAAAATCCACTGGAGAAACAAAGAAAAGATCTATTAGAGACAGAGAACTAGAAAGAGAAGAAGTGAAGTGAAAGAAGCGAGAAGTGAGAGAACTGAAACAGAAGTGAAGACAGAATCTTCAAAATAAATAATATTTCCCCTCAAAATGTCATGCTTTCATCACAAGAGACGGGTTTAACGTGTAAAGTGCGTATCACAGTAATATCAGGGTGAAAAGTGTCCCCAGTGAATCCACCATTTCCTCCTGTTTGAGAAACATTTGCTAAACGCTACAGTGTCCAGCTGGTTTATGGACAATACAGAGCTAAAGATGACGAGTTTACAGCCACGCTAGTGGCTCTGTGGCGTTACTCAATGCTAACGTCGGCATGCTATCATGCTCACAATGACAATGCTAACGTGCTGACCTTTGGCTTGGCTCTGAGTGGTGCCACAGACACCAACACAGTGTTGGTTTTGGTCTTTTCATGGGATTTGTTGGCAATAAGATATATCTAATAAAGCGCTATCAGTGACTCGTTGTGTCAATAAAGCTTCAATGAAGAGAAAGAATGTTAGAAAAGGGAGCGCAAGCAGCAGACACACTTTCTACCATATTTCATCTCTCTTCAAAGATTCAATGTGGACTTTTTGAATGAAGCCTAAAATCAAATTGAAAAACAGTTTCAGGAACTATATAAAAAAAAAAATATATCTCACCTGTTTGAAAAAGTATTTTGGAAAAGTTCTAAAAGGCCTTTTTACGAGCTTTGCATAAAACTAGAGGTACAAAGTTCAGCAGCAATGAAATATTCACATGCACACACAATAAAAAACATTAAGATCCTGTACAGTCACATTTTCACACAGATCACTGATCAGCTAACGCAGCCCTACCTCCCACTGTCATCTTGTACGTCTTGTTGAACTGTCCTTTGACGTAGCGATCCACAAAGGAGGACTTCCCAACATTTCCATCACCAACAACCAGTATTTTCAGCAGGTGCTCGGTCATCGCTCTCCTCTGTCAGACAACAACAAGTGTCAACGGCTCAAAGTTCCAGCATCAGGAAATGTGATTTATGAGGCAGAACTGTTCTTCTGTAACTAAACAAATACTTTACCGCATGCCCACCTGGATTTGACTTTACGTGAGCCTTTCTTTGCAGTTGTTGACCTCAAACATTTTACCTAAACTCAAAATGATTATGAAGATAACCCTGTTTCTCTATATTGCACCAACTCTGAATACGGTTTCTCAACCATAACTCTACAAACTGCTGACTGTCCTCTCTGTGTCGCTCAGCACTTGGATCGACTGGTTTTGCTTTCTGGAAGGAAGTTACCAGAAGCCGTAAACAGTTCAGCGTCATAAACCACACCTTCGTTCAACAGGAAACTAAAACAGTCAATGAAGCTGTGCACATTAGTTCCTCTCTCCCATGGTTCTCCTGCGCCACATTGTTTGAAATATGAAATACATTACATTACGCAAAGTCATGGACGGAGATATGGATCGGCCAATGACTCTCTAAGTGGTATTAGTATTTAAGTGGCATTGCTCTGCCAATTCTAGAAGCAATCCATGTTTCAAAGAGTGCTGGTTTGATTTTGATGATTCTCGAGACTTGAGCGCCTCCCTGCCGTCATCTTCAAACACCTCCGTTCCCTAGAGAGGCGCTGTTCTTTCCCTGCGTGCAGATATCTGCAGGTGAAAAGCAAATCAGTGTGTTTAATCACTTGGATTTCAGAAACAGCTGCTGCTTGGTTACTTTCCGCCCTTTGCTACGTAAACAACACATACTTCCTGCACTGGACGTAAATCGTGAGGTGAGGAATCGCCCAATATGGATGTAATTCCGAGCGGGCACTCCTCCTCTTCCTCCTCCTCCTCCTCGTCCACTTCCTCCTTTCACACCTCTCCTCCATCACACCTGTTCATCCTCTTCCTCCAACTCCTCCACTTCACTCCCTCTCCTCGTCTGTCCCATCTACATTTCTCTCTTCTTTTTCATTCACACTGAGGCATGTGGTGTTGATTACGTTCAGACTTGTACTGGTCTGCCAACTAGGCCACTGTTACTGGCTACCGAACATCCAGTCCCCCACTGATGCTGAGTCATCGCCGTGACTCTCTTTGTGTGTGTGTTTTTCGTGTCTTGGTCCTTTTCCCAGTATCAGTGGCAGCACCAGTGTAAAAATGACTCTTCTTGACAAACATAACTGCACCAGGACCGCCTGCTGTACTAGCAGGACCTACTGATGTGGCCAAAATGCAGCGTGTAGTATGCAGTATGCAAACAAAAGCACAATATGCAGCATGTCAAAAACATCAGACCAGTCTGCCTCACATACTGTGTCCCACAATGCAAAGCGCTGGCAGTGGTTTGCCATTAACATTATGTAAACTTTCACTTATTTCACCTTAGCAGTCCACCAAAATCTGTTTTTGAAAAAATAAGCAACCCAGTCATTGAATCTTCACTCAAATTAGATCTACAAGGCCTCATTTAAGGGTTTGTTTCCGACTTTCGTAAGGCAGGGCCATAATACCTGCATGATTATTGCTTCCACTTTCCAAAACCGGAAACCGGCTAAGTCTGGCAGGGCGTACTGCAAAATAAATCAACTTGACAGTTTCATACTGCATACTACTATGAGAAGCAGTGTGCAGTACATAGTGCATACAGCCATTTGTCAGTAGTATGTAGTAGTTTCGAATACTGCCTTTGTTTGGGCCTGAAAAACGAGGCAGATTTGGAACTTTTCCAGCAGGGGGAGCCATGGGCAGTAATATAGTCAGGGAGTGGAGGAGAATCTGTTGTAAGTACGTTGACATACATTCATTTTCTGTTGTTATTTCCCGTCACATGTGAAGCTGAACATCCCAGTGCGTTGCTTAGAAACGAGTTTAATGTGAGATATTTACATCATTTCTACTTTCCCGTAAAACATTTGGGCTAATAAATAATTTCTTCAAATAAAAACATTATAATTATAACCTGTATTATGAAATAAAGAGTCAAACAGTATATCAAATGCGGACACAAATAATTATTAAAGTAAGTAGGATTGACTCATGAGCATTCAGGGTCTGAGCAGTGAAGTCCAATGTAGTTCCACTGATCTGTACACAGTATAAATACAGAATAATGCAGGTTTTTTTATTAATGTGTCTATACATCTACTGATTTAACAATGTTCAATGCATAATAAAAAGCCAATATCTGTTCAATATAATGGCCTAAACTTTACAATCATTAGTTTTTAAAGGTATTCAAAACATGTATTGATTTGCCACTCAAAAATAAAATCTGATTGATTGATTGATTTCTAAACAATCAACTTACAGTACAGTCCTGTATGTTGGTGCCTGTGGTTTCTCTCTGGCGCTTGTCTGACACCTGGTGGTCATATTACAAACTGCAGCATAGTGCACATGCAACCAGTAGGTTTTCACTGGTCTGGTCAACATGAAGAAGAAATTAATAATAACGTCAAGTGACTGTATACTGTTTTTATACTTATTAATTCTGACAAAGAATTACAGGATATAGTAGAGAGTAACTGGTTGTCATGACACAACATTCAATTCTAAATAAACGTGATAATCAGATCCAGCAGATCAGGCTCATTTTTTTTTTACCTCAGTTCAGTTTGAATTTTATAAAGAGGATGAGTTAACTTTGACCTCCATAGCAGCTTCAACTGGACCTTTGAACACCGAGGCAGCAAATATCATAGGAGGTACTGTATGTTGTGCAGGTTAACGCAGTCATGGACTGATCCAACACCCAAAAACACAAATTGTTTCACATCACAAAATAACAACAAAATGATTAAAACATGTCCAGTATGTGATTAAGTTTCATTCAGTCCTCCAGATTAATGTCATCTAAGTGTAGGTAGCTACATCATTCTGTATATTGGATTGAGAAGTATGTTTCAATCATTTAGGTCAAGAAAATATACACAACATGTTGCTTAGAGACGAAACTTCAAATACAAAACAATGACATCACATGATGTAATCACAAAACCTTTTTCATTTCCTGCAGATTTACCGTCAAACATCGAAATGCTACGTGTGACTGTCAGGCTTCACCTTGTCGCACTCCTCCTCATTCTTCATCCTCTGACCTCGGTTGACCTGGAGGAGGCGGAAAAGGTGCCGGTGGAGGTCATCGTTGACAGCTCCCCCTGCAGCGCCACCTGTGGGCTGGGTGTGAAAACGCAAACTCTGTGTTTACTGAAAGACGGCGAGACAGCGATGGAGGACGATGGAGCAGAGGTATCAGAGAGAGACGTCTCAAACATCCAACACCAGTGATGGAGAAATGTAAGACTTTAACAACAATTATCACCTATTATCATTATTAAATAACAATAATATGTGGAAATGGCTTAATGGAAGGTGTCGGAGGAGTGTCGGGTCCGTAAGGTGAAGTGTCTGGAGTCGTGGCAGTGTGGACTCAGGACGATGACCGTGACCTCAGGACAGAGGGTGGAGATCGACTGTCTGGGAGAAGTCATGGAGGCGATGGGGAGGTTCTCCTGGAGGTAAGGATGGAGGAGAGGAGATTCATCACTTCATCAGATTACAGCAAAGTAATTGCCAGAGAACCAGGGCCCTTTGAGGCCTCATGGGGGTCCAGGCCTGGGGACAGGAGCCCACTGGCCAGCTGGTAATCCAGCATTGGTGGAATAACTGATCGGTATTAGCTAACAGCCCAACAAGGCAACAGACTGATGACACAACCTTTATTTTAGTTGATTTTTAATTGTTAAAAAAGTTGCATTTAAAGATGGCAGAGTTTCCGTTTCAGGGTCAGTGTTCAGTGTTCATGCTTTCTTCTACGGCTCAGGGTGTCGTGGCGTTACGCCCGAGGAATAATCAGCTCCGACGACTCTCTGTTCACTCGCTGGGATGCTCCTCTGCTGGACCGAGCGGTTCTGGACCCCGTCGGGGAGGAGGACGCAGGTAAACACACCTGTGCTCACACACACGGGTTTGTCCAGTAGGTGAAAAAGATTGGAGATACTGATGTGAAGTCAGTCGAACTCTTGCTGAAGTTGCTGATTCTCAACTAAATAAAATGTTTAAATGTCATTTCTAGGTACTTATCGCTGTGTCGTGCAGGACGCCACCTTCCGTAGGGTGAAGAGGGTTTACTGGGGGATCCGGGTTTTGCCCGTCGGGGTTCTGAATCTGGACTATGAAAGCTCTTTGGCCCGGTGGGACTCCCCTGGAAACCACCAGAACCGGACCATATCAGACCAGGATGACCACAGGATGGCTCTTCTGAACACAGTACGGCTTGTTTTAGGAGGTGATGGGTTTGGGGATGCAATGATGCACTCATGATTATTTTGGTTATCGATTTAGCCTCCAGATTAAAAACAAAAATCACTAAATGTTAATTTTTGGTAAAGCCAAAATAATGATCCTACCCATCAGCAGGTGCTGATCAGTTTGAGCCTCGCAGGCGTCGGGGCTGGACTGATGCTGCTGGGCCTCTGCTGGACAGCGAGCAGGAGAGAGACCAGGCATTTTGCACAAACAATTTGCCCTTTTCAGAGATGGCAGGAAGACGCTTCCATAAACCAACACGTATGTTAAAAAGAGTTTTCTTTGGCTTCGTCATTTTTTTTAAAGCGGCTATAATCCATATTTTTTATTATAACAATTCAAATAATGTAAAAACAATGTGACAGGTGTCACTCAGGGTTGTGATGAATATACATATACACATTATATATAATATATATATATATATATATATATATATATATATATTATCACCTGAATCTGCAGCTCTCTTCGGCTTTACAGACCTTTAATTTCAGCTCATTGTTTTTCTGTCCGGCCCACAAACTTACTGTTTTGGTTCACTCTCATAACGTTGTTTTCGGCTGCAACAGGCAGCTGTTTTGTGTGGAAAAGCTCTAAAAAGCCATTGTCCACGACCTGCAGAGACTAACTGGTGAAGAACGTGGAGCATTTAGCAGCTAAAGAGCCAGATATTTCTCTCAGGAGCTACCGGACTTACTTTCATCAGGTGACACAAACACGACTACAAATGAATGATGATGTTGCTGCCGGTTGTGTAAATAAGCAACTGCTTGCTAATAAGTTTGTCATGTGATGTTACATAGTAATACTAAGTACTCCCACATACTGGGATACAGTGATCCACGACTTAAATGTGGACCAGGGGTGTAAAGAGGGGAAGCCAATGGCCCCTTCCCTTCTTCTTACCCCCTACGTCCGGTGCCCTCGGACCAAACATCTTTGAATTCTGCCTTCATTTTGATCTCAACTACACATCTGCAAAGTTTCGTGACTGCATCTTGTGACGCAGACAGACAGACAGACAGGCAGACAGGCAGGCAGACAGGCAGGCAGGCAGGCAGACATATGAACACCACACACAGACTCAAAGCCACAGGCTGTCAGGCTGGTAATTAAACTCCTGTCAAGCCCTGAGTCTGAGTCCATGAGGTGTTGTGTAACTCTGTGCCAGGAGAGGACAGTGTTGCTTCATAAAAAGGTTTGAGGAACAGCGCCGGGTTCAATATGAACATCTTGGCAATCATTTCCTCTATCACAGCTGTCAACCTGATTTAGAGGGAAAAAGAGAAAAAGATCTTATCAAAAAGATGATGCATCTTCTGCAGAGTTTATGTTCATTACCTACAAACTATTGGATGGATGAAACGTGGGAGCAGCTTTGTTATTCTGTATATTTAGATCCTTACCTCTCATTTACTAACGTTTTATAGATCAGTTATAAGCCGTCTCTGGGTTGTCAGATTTGGGAAAAAATGTGGCTGATGTACCCTTTATATCTGGTAATAATGCAGTTACACATGTTGGTAATCCATTAATAAAAGCTTGTGGGTTTCCCATTTCCTGAAACGACTGATTCTGTTGCTTTTGTTGGGAGGAAAGTCTCATGGAAATGAAATGCTGTAACTATAAGCCTCCTGGTCAGTCATCCGTCTAACAACACCAGACACAAAACACATCTCATCCATAAGAGCTGCCTGCAGGACTCATGGCACATTGCTGAAACCTGTTTATGTAATAAAATAGTTCAAATTAACTCCACGTCAGTAATAATACCGTATAACACTGCTCTGCATAATAACTAGGCTATTTTTTTTATACTGATACTACTGCTAATTTTAGGACAAGTCAAAATATTAGCAGATGCTGACGCCATCAGACTCAGAGGAAGGAGATAACGGCAGCGTGAGGTGGATGTGATGAGCCTGTTTATTCGTGTTATTTTGGGAGGAGCAGAGGCAAACGAGGGACTCCGGGGAAATAACGCAAATGCAATTATGATGATATGCTTACCGTAATTCATTCATTTCCTTGCAGAACTTGACCCGCTAAACCCCGAAGAACGTCATTTCCCTCCAGATGCTTATTTACAACATCAGTGTGACAGATGTAACTGCACTGCACTCACGCTCGCTGCAACAAACAATTTAATTACTGCTCCACTGTAGCATCACAGAACACATTATCCTCTACACCGTGATGTTGCCATTGAATCAATATATGGGTGATATCCAGAGAATAACAACGACGAGCTCAGGTGTTGGATGTTGTGCCCCGGAGAGATGAGATCAACAAACACTCAGTCTTTTTAAACTGAAAATGAAAGTTAAGTAAATGTCAATGAATATTTTTTCAGCTATTGAACATTATACATGTATTATTTATTTGCTGCTCCTGCACCAGTTCTTCACCATCAACAGCCATCAATCCAATAACCAGAGTACACTTACTCAAGAACTGTGGTTAAGTATAAGTTTGAGGTACTTTTACTTTACTTTCATGCTACTTTACAGCACTAGAGGTCAAAAGAAGTGAATAATCACGTCCATCGCTGGATAACCAGGCAGAAACGGCACTACATATAGAAGGAATCATCAAAGAATGAACATTGAATATCCATTTTAATTTAATCTAATTCATGTTTTCCAGTCTTGTATATTGATTAATATTTTATTTGTGCCGTTGTTGGATACTATTCTCCCACAATGCAATGCACAAAGAAAATGCTCACAGCTGGCGGTGGTGAAACAGCTCCACAAAGATCTCATTATTAGAAATAAACAGTCGCAGTTTGATGGACGTCACACGTGTTATAAAAACTAAAAAGCATGTTGATTTGTTTGTTTGCTAACTGCTACTGCAGAATACTATGAATTATTGTGTAGTGGGGATTTGGGACGCTGTGATAGCGATTGAGTTCATCAATGAACCACGATCTCATCCATAGCAACAGGCTCATCCACGCCTCTTCTCTTAGCTTCGGAGTTGCTCTCAGTTGGCTTTGGGAAGAGGTCTTGAGAGGAAGCTCTTTGTTGGGAACTATTAACACCATTCAGGACACAATTTAAGACTCTTAGTGGTGGTACAGTGAGATCCTAGGCCCCCCTGGGCGACCGGACTTGACCTGGACCTGGATAAGAAACTCACCACACCTTTCCCTCTTTATTTTACCTTTAAACACACACACACACACTGAGGGTGACACACAGTTTCTGCCTCTCTGTCGCTGCTCATCTCTTCTGATCCCTCTGCCTCTCACCACTATATGAGATCTCTTCGCAGTAATTCACACTCAGTCCTCCTCACTCAGTGTCACTGTCACTATCGCTCACTGTCACTGGGTTGATTGGACTCTCACACTAACTCTTTCCCACAGATTCTCCCTCACTCACTGTGTCATTAGCTCACACTTCCATCTCGCCTCGTCTCACTCATTCAATTGTTCTCAGGTTGGATGAAGCGTGATGGGACCTGCCCGGACCCACAAGGGTCTCCTTGTCTTCCTCTCTTCCTGAATGAATGGCACGCCCCGCTCTTCATGCAAACTGACTGTGTCCTTGCCATTCATTGTTTCTACTGAAAGTTAAAAACTCTTAATCACAAAGCTCATAATCACGTCTCCAGCTGTCATTGTCTATATGATGGTACAGCTGATTAATGTTGGAGCTTACATGCAAAAATATGGATCTCAAGTCGGGACATTATGAAAACAAATGAGGATTCAGAGGATTGTGGAGACTTGGTAGAGTTTATTTTGCAGCTGCGTCATGTTGTGCAGTTGCAGCCTGACTGGGTGATACTGGTCCGTATGCAACAATCGAATTTCCCCTCTAGTGCCAATAAATATGGATATTATAGCCTGTCAAGTGCAGGGACTGCAGTTTGAAGATGGCACTGAAAAGTTTTAAATCGATGTTGCAGAACAAAGCCTCCAGCATGTTTTGAAAGACCAAGTCGTGCTGATTTTTATTATATGAATCTCATTTATGGACGTTAAATGGTTCCCAAGTTATGAACCTGAAAGGAAAGAGTGGATAAAAAAACCCGCAAATGGCTTTCATCAGGTTGAGCTGCTTAAATGATCATTTATTCAAGCCTGGGGCGTAGAGCTTTTTGCACAAAGTAATTTTTCGATCTCTCTTTCTGTCCTCTGTGGACTCCAGTCAAACGGTGCAACAAACGATGTTCTGTCTGTCGAGGCAGCATGTGCTAAATACAGTACGTACAGAGACGTGGCGTGACAAGAGAACACCCAGTAATGGTAGAGGACACTAAATTACAGAGAACAAGACAAGGCGCTGCTCTTAACGATCTGTCATCGAAATGTCTCGAGGCGAGTAAGAAAATGTTCCAGACGCTTACTTTCATTTCTAACATTGTTATTGCAGGACTCTTAGCATGAGCCCAGCCGTAGATAAGCAAGGCTGCAGTTAAACTAAGTATGAGGGCATTGCTTTTGTATAAAATAATGTAGTAATAATAATAATAATAATAATAAAGTAATATAATAAAGTAATATCTCCTTTCTCCTGTTTCCTGTCACCTAACCTGGAAAACTGTGCAAAAAGAGATTAATAATACATTTCAAAACACAATATGCTTAGTTCAACAGCATCTGGTTTGTGAGTATCTTCTGAGGACCCTGAATATATTTAATATGGAGAATTCGGTGGACCAGGTTTTGAAAGGCGAGAGTCCGCAGGCGACTCTCACACTGTAGTGCATGTATAAACCTGTCTCCTCATCAGCCAGAAAATATCTGACAATGAAGCATGTTGGATTGGTCATCACACAGTGAAATATCTTATTTTACCAAAAAGCAAAGGACCACTCAAGATCTGTTCATGGCGGTATAAAAGTGCCACTCTACTTCCTGCTTTGGCGCTGAACATAACTTACTGTAAGCTATTTCAACAAAAAAACAGAGGGGTCAGTATCACTAAAACAATATTACATCGAAACACAGTGAGTGCTCAAAGATATATATAAAGCAGATGAGCTATAAGCCCACAAGCTTCCACAAAATACCTGAAAATTTTAACTTAAAAAAGAAATGAAAATGAAATAAATCACCTCTTTGTTCGTAGGCTCTTAACCTTTCTCTGCTGCAGCTCATCCATTGTTTGTTTTGCTGCAGGCCTCCTCTCTAGCGTTCCCACTGCCAAAGCAGCATTGACCTTTCTTTGAAACACTCCTGCTCTTCTGTGTGTGAGTGCACGGTTTTTTAAAACATCCCTGAGGTGTCGAAACGTGCTCACCAGAACGGAAAACCCACAGAGGGCGTCACCTGTGATCCAGAGCAGATTGCACAACGTAAACTGGCATTTATACAGAGCTGGCAGGTGTCAGGGGAGACATTTTAATAAAGCAGATGCTATTAGCATTGTTGGCTACTGACAACTGACAAGCACCCAGGTGTCTGTAGCCAACATTGCTATTTGCACCCGGGGTGGACCCTAACTGGGTAAAAACTGTTAAAAGAAAGCATAAATCTCACCTTTGTGTCGCCTGTCGAAGTTTGTTCCTGTCTGTCTCTCTCTGGTCGCTCACGCTTGCTGGTGTGTTTTGTGGGATTACTCTTCATTCAAGTCTGTGAGATCAGACAAAGCTGTTCACCTTAAATGTCAGGAAATGTCTGGCAGGTTTGTGTCTCTGGGATTCAGAAACCACCATTCAAGAGATTTGAAAATATAACATCTTAGACTTTACTCACAATGTTGGCCAAACAGGCCGCGTTACTTCTTTCTAAACAGAGTCAGCTGGTTCTCTTTTTGTAATAATACATCGCATCTTTTTTCTGAGATGCTTGTGATCTGAGTCCCTGAGATGTAAGTTGTACCGTCAGTGTGCAGTACGCCACTTCTGCCACATCGTGTAGAGCGGGCAAATATGCAAAGCAAAAAAAGGTGACAGTTTAGGAATTAGAGGTGAATGCAGCTTCTAAAGGGCCAAGACTATTAGTTAGCTATAACGACTAGCTAGTTATAACTTCTCCCCAGTCAACGTGTGCACAGTATACAGTCTTATGCTCTCATCTCCGTACAGTACAAACACACACACACACACACAGTGAAAACAGTGATAAAAATGAATGAAATGAAATAAATAGTCTTGAATAAATAACAGAAAGCACACAAGGTTTGTGGTTTCGTGTCCCTGAGCCCTGCAGACTATTGACAAGCTGTCTTTAAAACAAGTGGTGTGCGCCTTAATGCTGGGATAATGCTTTCCTGATGGTAGCAGCGGAAACAAACGGATGAGACGGACAGGTTACCAAAACACACTTTTAAGTGCATGAAAAAATGTCTTAAAAGAATTGCCAGAATATCAACAAATATTTTCAGTTGAGTTTCAGAGTTTCAAGGCGGGTGATGGAGAAAATCACCATCATTCAACAGATTAATTAGTGCTGAAAATAATAGTTTGTTGTTAGTTCTGAGAGTGCAGAGGGGCACTGCAAAGATTTGTGGTGGTGTATCACTTCAACCCACCAGGCTCCATGTTTATCCGTTGACCACTGGGGCAGAAATTGACATATTGGATGCGACTGAGCGTTAAAGCATGTACCCTCCTCAGATTGTGTGTGTGTGTGTGTGTGTGTGTACGTGTACGCATGAGCATGTTATGCAAACAGACAAACCAAGCAGCTGAGTAACTATCGCAAGTATTTGCTCGACTTTGAGGTAAATTAAAAGGAAATACGATAGACGATTGGTGCTGAAATTGAGGGCATGGTGGGTACACAAAACACACACACACACACACACACACACACACACACACACACACACACACACACACACACACACACACGACATGATGGATGACCTTTTCTAAAAGACCTGCTCAGGTGCACCTGCTCAGTAATTGGAGACAGTCACAAGGGGGAGTCTGCGTGAGTGTGTGTGTGTGTGTGTGTGTGAGTGTGTGTGTGTGTGTGTGTGTGTGTGTGTGTGTGTGTGTGTGTGTGTGAGTGTGTGTGTGTGTGTGTGTGTGTGTGTGTGTGTGTGTGAGTGTGTGTGTGTGTGTGTTCTGCAGTGACGACAGAGTGCATTAAATTTATTTCACTTGAGGTCTGACATTTTTATATTGGAGTTACTGGTGAGAGCTGACCGCATGAATGTGTGTGTGTGTGTGTGTGTGTGTGTGTGTGTGTGTGTGTGCAGCATTACGCCAGCAGACATTTTATGGTTTGCTGGACTTACTGTCTTCTTCCTCTGTCCGTCAAACTACTGGGACTCATTTGTACCAAAACACCTTCGTTAAGAATGTATTGCTTATTTCCCTCCTGAACTGACAGTATGTCACGGGGCATATTTGTCCTCATCACCAGAGGACCACAGTTGGTTGGATCAGCTGTTTGTGCAGCAGAAACAGTAAGACCTAAAAACACCATACTTGGCAGATGGGTTGCAAATTCCACCCACTACTCAGGCACATGCAATGACACTCACTGATATCAAGGTGACGCTGTAATTGTCTAAAAATCGGCTCGTCGTCTGCATCTGGTCTTCCGCTCTAAAATGATTTTCTCAGTTTTCTCAAAATCCTATTTTCGACATCTCGTCAGAAACCGCTGAGTCAATCGTGCCATAACTTAGTCAGGATCATCTCCTGATCCTAAGTTGTTAAAGAAAAGTTCGATACTTCAATCCGTTTCAATTATACAAACCTGTCAATTTGTATTGAAATAGCAAAAACAAGCATCCAAATGCTCGCAAATCTGCCTGGACCCCGATCGTTGCTGCTCGCGGCTATATTTTCTCCTTCTCTTTTGATTTATCCCTTTCCTGTTTTCCTGCTGTTTACCTTCCTTTGTCTTTGTCAGTCCCTGCCTTTATCCGGCAAAGGGTAATTAAGAAAGAGAGCTGAACAGTGAATATGTCGGGAGAATTGCAGAGTAATGACTTATTAGCATAATTTCTTTCAGTGGAGAGCCTGTTGTCTCGTCTCCTTAATCACGATATCTTTTGATGTGGTGTTCAAGAGCAGCTGTCGTAATATCCACTTAATCCATACAGGCATGTGTTATCTGATTGAGTAGAACACATGTGCATTAACTCAGTGTTTCCAATTAGAGCATCATCATGCACGCTGTAGTGTTCTGACCTGCCACGCTGGAGGTTTCCTGCAGGGTCAGTTTTTTTTTCACAGTCTGATCACGAACACACTTGTAATGAACTCAATACAGATCATGAAATTTAAGAGCAGGCTGATGCACCAACTGTGCAAGACAAATGATCTGTGATTATAGCGATGTGCAAAGCCTCATTTCATTCACTCTTAGATGTCCAACTTTTACAGTTCCTGGCTCACCTCAGGCTTCACATTTGGCATCATTATGTGTTTAAATCTCACGTGTGAGAAGCTGAAATGAATGAGGTAAAGATCGCCTTCCTGATTACGCTGAGCTTCGTTTATTTGTGGTCGTGCGCACCAGATGCGTGAGGTTCTCGCATGATAATAAGGGAGGGAATGACATTCAGCTGGTTCCTTAATGTTAATGCACCGAAGTCTCTAGTGCGAGCTGCAAAATGAAAGTCATGAAGGTTGTGAGTCTGGTTTATAACCTCTGCCTTCTCCACTGGTTGTTGTGAAATCTATGCGGGGATACCCATCTACCCAGCATCCTCGATAAAATGATAAAAGCATAAAACACTTTCAGACATTTGGACCGTAATTGGTTAGATTACTTGATTTTCATTGATGCAGCTGCAGCGGTCAAACATTTCATTTCATCACTAAATGACTGTTCACTGAATATGAGTGTGGATGGTTGTCTGTCTCTGTGTACACCCTGGCAACATGGCCACGGTGTACCCCGCCTCTCACCCCAGTGTCGGCTGGGATCGGCTCCTGCTGCTTTTTTCCCCCTCTCTGCCTCCTGTTTTCTTTTTTCATTCTTCTTACACTCCCCTAACTGTCCATCATCTCCTGTCATTTCCTGTGCAGCAGCATGTCCATTAGGAACCCCTCTGCCATCTTCACTCACACAGACACCGCTGCATGCACCCACCCTCAGCGCACCGTATCATTTTAGTTTTCAAAGATGGAAAAACAGGGCGAAGTATTCCAGCATTACCCAAACTGTCATTTTTCAAATTATGTTTTAGTACTATGATAACAACAGCAGGCACCGTTTCCAGCCTTTTCTCTACTCTCCTCTTTCTGTTTTTTTTTTTCTGTGTTTGACAGCCGGCAACATGAAAGAGGAGGCAAAGTGCAAAATCAACCCCACTGAGGGAGAAATTCTGAAAAAAATGATGCAGGTAGCAGCTGTGGATGACTGTGGATGTTTTCACAACGCTGTTTCTCCGTCCACATGATGTTTTTGCGGGCTGTGAAATCAAACCTCTACTCTCTGTCTGACCTGGACATGATGGTTGCATGAAACACCACAAACAACAACAACCTGCTCTTTATCCGATTACGTTTTATTGGCCTTATTTATCATGCATCAGTGCTTTTTCTTACAGATTGTCTTTATCCTCATTTTTTATTAGCTGACAGCCTGAATTATCTGTTACTCTTTAATTGTCCACTCTGACTTCCACAACAGCTGAGCGTCCCCTGGGGAGCTTCTTTGCAGCACACACCCAACTAGGAGAGCTCAAATGAACTTTTTAATGGTTGCAAAACAACAGCAGACTCAGTTGTCTTTCCCCACAACAATTTATTTAATGCTGCTTGTAATAAAGAAGTAAACTAGAGTTAGAAAGGGCTAATCAAGCTTCGCGGAGACCCCTGCATTTATTTATAACTTGCTTTTTCAAGTCTCAGTGGTGTGTTAGGAGGCAAGAAGTCGCTCAGTGGAGTGGAAACTTTAAAGTATGGCGAGCAATTCTCCCGTGTGCAAAGCTGAAATGAAAATCTGGAAACCCCAGATGTTTGACCGTCAGCCAGAAATGTGACACTACCTCGATGGGGAGCACACGACATCAAGAGATTTCTTTTTTTTTGTTATGATTTCTGGAGCCACAGCAGAAATGCTAAAATAAATACACAAATCTAGCTTGAAGTCAAACACTGCTTGGCATTTTTGGTTTTGAGATAGTAGTGTCCCTTAGAAGCTGGTCAGGTCTTCTTGAAAGTTGCTTATTTAGCCATGTATATTTAATATCATAGAGAAGCACTTACAGACATATTGAGAGGTGCTTTGGGACAATTCTCTGTTCTCATTCACGAACACAAAAGGAGAGGAAAATGAGGGCACATTACGCTGTCAGTGTGATGCATTGCCTCACTGGAAAAAGTGTGTTAGCATGCTAACTAAATGAGCACTAAAGACAACATTAAACTGATGGGAATGTCAGTAGTTTGGCAGGTTTGTGGTCATAAACGTACAAAAAGTATTGGACAAAGTTTGACCTGATGGTGGTAAATATCTCGACAAATAGGACCAGAGTGGCGGACTGACAGCTGACTGATTACCATTCCTAGAGTCACAACACTGGCCCGGCTAAAATCCCTTTATGGGTGCATGGAGGGAAGGTGGGGAGCAAGTGAAGGAATAAAAAGAGGCCTATAAAAACCTGAAGAAAATAAGGATTAAATAAAGAAGTAAAGGCTCGTTCCATCTTTTACTTTTTCTCACTCTCTCTTTCCATCCTCTGGCTTCAAGTTCAAGAGCTTTGTGGAGTGTTTTACCATCAGTGCAGACTCGACTGTAGGGCCTCACACACTTCAGCATTTGAATATCAAGGTCTGCAGCTAATAAAGACAACAACAACCTTTGATGATTGTGAGTGGGAGTGTTTTTGTGTGTGTACTCATGCATGTATAGCAGAAAATGTCATTCATTAACCTTTTTTTCTGTTTATGTGAGTGTTCTTCCATCCAACAGATTCTTGTTAGGCGAGCTCTGCGCTCTACATACCATCGACTGTATAAAAGAAGTGGACGTAGCCACCGTCACCCATTGGGAAAATTGGGAAATATTACCCGTATTAACATCATATTTCTACAATAATCTATGATTATGTGTACAGCAGTGTGGAGTTCCTCTTTAAACTTTGGAACCTTCATCTCTTTAGAGCCGAAGTTCAGTCTTTCAGGAACTGATTTGTGTCACATAAGTTTGATGCATTATTCACAGTCCTCGCTCTACAGGACGCCCTTAAAGTCATTAAAAGTTCTGTTCAGTGTGATCTAACGGAACCTCTGATGGATATGTGGCTCTTTGAAGAGCCAGTGTTCAGTATCACATGAATTCTTCAGGCATTGAGGAAAGATGTGGCAATTTAACATCAGATCATTATCATCCTCTCTGACGAGGTTAAGACCGTCTGCCAAAGGTCTTTTGCAAAGATCTCAGGATAAAGGGATAGTTCAGTTCTGGGCAGATTTTGGAAGGATCAATACTTCTGATCCTTACACACATTTTGTTTGATATCATGTGGAAGGTAAATGTTTCTGGGATGCAGGGCGATTCTGTCTGGTCAGAGGTTGGTTCACCAGTTGGTTTACTGAACAATACTTGTGGGATTTAGGGTGATTTCATAGAGACAGGGCGACCTTTCTGGCATGCAGTGCAGTTTGGACCAGCTGGCTACCAGAGGCGGGACAGTATTTGTAGCATATGCTGTCTTTACAATGTCCTGTGACACATTTGCATTAATGATATGCGTGCTCCCTTTAAAGTGTGCGATATGTTTTTTTTTTTTTGCACCATCCATCCATGACTCTCCCCATGCAATACCCAAGCACTGATAAATATTCTAAATCTCACTACTGAGCTGTGTCCGGCAACACGTCTGCAATATGTAATGTCTTAAAAATACATCTCAAGTCCTGTGATAGCTATTATTATTATTAGAGAGGCCGAGATAGATCAGAGAGAAGATTACGATAAGGAATACTGAATGGCCAGAAAAAAAGGGAAAAACAAGTCTCCACCACAGGTCCATTGATTTTTGGATTATTCATTACTTCTTACACATGCACACAGGAGAAATTGATCGCACATAGAAGGCATTTCACACCCATTTCAGCTGAAAGCAGAAACTACGTCAGCTGCTTTAAACACCAAATGATTTGCTTCTGTGCAGAACCCTTAGTTGTACAGATTTCTGAAAACCGTTTAATCACCAGGTTTGGGTCATCTTACACTTTCAGTTGAGTGAAGAGAGAAATGAAGTGAAGGAGGAGCGCAATGTGGAAAATGAGGACGGGAAAGAAGTAAAGAAATAGGGGAAGGAAAAGGACGGAAACAAGTGGGATGAAGGACACAAAGAGGTTGTGACACATAAGAAAAGTCAAAATTTGGGTATTACTGTTTTTATGTTTTCTCTATATATTTACTTTCTTTGCTTGTTGAAACAGATCTCAAACACCATTTAAAGCTCAGGATCATCACCGTCTTTCACAGAGACAGGACCACTGATGACTTCACCCAGCACTGAATTGTAGGGTGGAGGTTTCATGCTGTGGTTGGAGTTCACCTCGACCCGTGATAGCAGCTCTGAAAAGGACAATTACTGAATTGAAATGGAGCCACTTGTTCTGTTGACCCTCTTTCACTTTTGCAATTTATCTCAGTTTTAATTTTCATGCTGTAATGTTCAAACCATAGTGTGGCAGACAGATGAACTGTCCACGCTCAGCTTTAATAGATTTTCACTGACAAGTGTTTGTGAGTAGAGGGCCGTAGAGGGCCATCTCTGACAGATTGAGGTCTGTTTTGATGGACAGAACATTTTGAGGAGGCTGAATTGTTTTGCAAATGACAGCTTTCGAGTTGTAATCCTTTAAGCAACAGAACTGAGAAGGCATTTTCCTCCAAGCAGCTGCATTTTGTGAAGACACAGAACAACATTTTGTCACATTTGTCAGTTCAGAGATGGATCCGTGGGACCACAAGTGGCCAGTCGAGTCGGCACAAACTTTTAGCATATAAATGAGCAGTTATTTTTCATGTCTAAGCAGTATTTACCAATGGAAAATATAGGTAACGAAGAGAATAACACTTGGAGCACAGGAGAATCTGCAACTTCAAACAAACTTCTGCAAAATCAGATCTTGTGCCTACGGGGCTGATTTGTAAAATCCAGTATTAAGCGTGACTTAATTAAGGTAATCTTCTCA
The DNA here is from genome assembly GCF_043641665.1 of Enoplosus armatus. Classification (NCBI taxonomy): domain Eukaryota; kingdom Metazoa; phylum Chordata; class Actinopteri; order Centrarchiformes; family Enoplosidae; genus Enoplosus; species Enoplosus armatus. The sequence continues at coordinate 24,081,461 of NC_092187.1, read as the reverse complement.
AGTGAAAAATTCTCCCAGGGGCCAGAAGACAGAGATAATCTGAGTCATCGCCCGTCCAAATCAAATTGTTTAAAGATAGATGTTAAATTGCTCTATTTCATCTGGATACCTTTTAACCACCTATTCTGCACCAAGACAACTGGCAAACAAACGCCGCTGAAAATTTCAGCTGTCCAGACTCAGAACAAATCAGATCAGACTGTTTTAGCTGCAACACTCTGGAACAGCATCCCTTTAAATATCAGATCAGCGAAGACGGTGTCACATTAAAACAAAAAGTTTTCAAGGGATGGCATTGTTGGTCAGCCTGTCCACCACTTTGGTCCAGACTGAAATATCTCAACTATTGGGCAGATTACATGACGTTTGGTTCAGAGATTCATGTTCCGCAGCAGATGGAACCTAATGACTTTGGCGATCCCTTGACTTTTCATATAGCGCCATTATTTGGTTTTTCAAGTTTTAATTAGTTCAATACTTTGTTTATCTGTTTGGTTTGTGTAGCCTGGAAATTCTAAAATTACAGATCCAACTCTGTTTTTAATCTACATTTCAATTCTATTTTGAAGAGTAACTATTGTTTTTGCTGACCTCCAGTGGTTTAACCTCTCACCTTGCTGCAGTGAAACACTACTTTTCCACTGATAAACCAGATCAACTAAAAACAAAAGATTAGTTCAGTTAGTGGTTCTTGGTTGACAAACATTCATCTAATCAGAGGCCAAATAAAATGATTTGATAATGGAAAATTCCCTGCAATCACGAGTCCAACCATACACCCATGATTTATGTTATGTTGAATATTTTTAAAATGTGTACTTTAATATTTCCTGATTTTCAAGGCATCATCTATCTCACCATCTCCACAAATGAATAAAACAGCCTATGTTAGCTCGCTGACTATTCTTTTCTATTCTAGGGTCCATTTCAAGCCGATAAACACTGGCATCATTGATTTTCACTGAGACAGAATCACCGGTGACAGCTGTAATTATACCTTTAGCATTGAATTGTAAGGTGAAGGTTTCATGCTGTGGTTGGAGTTCATCTTGATGGATAGGACTTTTTGACGAGGCTGAACTGTTTTTCAAATGATAGAAATGCTTTCGAGATGTCGTCCTTTGAGCCAGTAGAACTGAGAAGCCATTTTCCTCCAAGCTGCATTTTGTGGAGTCACATTTATCTGTTCAGAGATGGATCAATGGGACCACATGTAGCCAGTTGAGACGGCCCATTCGGCTGCACTAAATGTCAGCTGGCTCCGGCCCATGCATGGCTGCCAGATTTGACTAGCTCTTGGGGGAAGTGGACTTGGACCAATTAGGGGCTGAGAGTCAACTCCAGATAGCATCTGGGCCAATAGTTGCCAACAGAGTGAACTCAACTTTGGCTGATGCTGTGTGTTGATAATTATGAGTCTGGGATGAGGCAGCAACAGGTCAAATTCAGGCTGCTATTCGGCAAAGCAACCACGCGATGAAAGTGAGAGATGTGGATTTAAAGCTTTACGACTGCAAATAGGCAGAGGGGCAAAGGTCCAATGGGCAAGGCCGGGATCACAAAAGCAAAGTCTAACACAATCTGTCAAAGAGTGAATGGGAATGGGCCGGTATATATACTGCAGGACGGACGATTAAAATGGGAACAGGTGTGCAGGTCAGGTGATGCGAAAACAAAGCTGACGGGAGACTAACTCATTTCATTTCATTCTCCTTTAGTATTTACTATTTCTAATGTTTCAGGTGCACATTTTCTTTTCCTTTTACTTTAGCTTTTACTTTTTGTCTTTATGTGAAACTTCTTCCTGTCTGTGTCTGCATATCATCCTATCTCTTGGTAATGAGAACAAAGGAGCAAAATCCAACCAGGTTCTTCATATAATGGGAACATTTTCAAAATGAGTAACTAAAATGTCAATTATCCATAATTGATAGTAGTTTGACTCACTGCATTTTGGGAAATAGGGGGAACTAAACCATACCCATGTAAGTCATGTGGCCATGCTGTTAATTAAATAGAATTTATAGCCATTTTGTAAAACCAATTTTAATGAGTTGAACTAGGGAATGGAGAACAACATGACTGTGGTGAATGAATGTTGTATACTGTATGTGTGAGAGGAAAGTGAATGTAATGTCTGCCGGATGTGTAAATAGGCAGCTGTTTGCTAACACGTTCACTATATTAGCTTTAAAAAGGTGATAATGTGATAGTGTTTATTGTCAGTCTATATCCAATATGAGACAGATGACTATCGACGATTCGGAAAAGCATCACGCTGATCTCAAAGATCCCCTATAGACGGCTTGTCTATGTTTGTCCTGTTATCCTTGGGAAGAAGAAAACACACAAGCACCTGAAATGGTGTGTGGTGCGTCACCAAGAAGCATAGAAAATATTGTGTCCTTGAGTATGGCAGTCCTTAACAGCCCTGCAGCTGACCCCTGACCTGCCTGTGGGTTGTAAAATCAATAACTAACTTAAGTAACTATGCAAATGCTCAGATGGACTTGAGTGGTTTGGCTACTTGTCAGGATAAAATAGACATGGCCTTCAGTGAACAATAACTTAAAACAATCGATTCAGAATTCCAATAAGTCAAATGATTAAACCTTCAAGGGCAGGGAGACAGCTAGGCACCTTGTACATTTATGTTCAGGGGTCACCAGGTTAATTGATGATAAAAGACCTACTTCTAATATTGAAGGCAGATAGGTCTTTAAATATTAAGATAATTGATGGCTCTGGTAAGATTTCATTGAATTGTAAATAGATACTATCTGCCAGCTTTCCCATTTGCCATAATCAAACACTTGATTAACACTTGTACGTGGGCTACGAGTGAACTCTAGGCCAGAGAGTTCAGAGGATGAATGGATCGATGGATCTGTTTTGTTCGTACCAACCTGTGTCATCTTGGAGCATACAGTTTTGTTCAAGCTGTAAAATTAACTATGGGCCATATTTCATGTTACAAAATCGTTAAGGTTTGAAATAGTATGGAAAAGTAAACTGGAGTGTAAAGTTGAATCCAAATGCGCTTCAAACAACTTGCAGATTAAGTGATAAATTGCTGTCAGACCCTCTGCAGTGCCAGGACTAAAACACACACTGCATATGTATATGTAATGCATATATGTATATATTAAATCGGTTGTTACATCTTAAACATTTTCAGGCATGCTTGCGATGTGACTCTAGAGAGATCAACCACTTTGATTCAGACTGAAATATCTGAACAACTATTAGATGGATTGACCTTTATAGTCCCCAGAGGATGAATCCTACTTATACTCTGACGCCACCAGGTTGACACTCTACTACTACTACTGGGTGGACTTTCCAGATTATGTATTCTTATGACTTTGGAGATCCCCTGACCTTTCCTCTGGCGCCACCATGAGGTTCACATTTGGACAACCAATCAATCCAAATTGGTTGCCATGAAATTTGGAACACACATTCATGTCCCCCTTGGGATGAATTGTAAACACTTTGGTGATCTTTGATTTTTCATCTGGCGCCACCATCAGGTCAAAACTTCAATCTGTCCGGTACTTAGTTTTTTTTTAGCATTTGCAAAACTAATGATTCGTTCCCATCAGCCTCAGGTTTTTTGTGCTAATTAGCGAATGCTAGCATGCTATTGAGCTAAACTAAATTCAATATGATAAACGCTTCGACATGTTAGCATTGTCATTGTGAGCATGTTAGCTACTGTGGCTAAGTACAGTCATGGTTATAGACCCTTAGCCTTGTTATGATATTCCTAATAGATTTGTCATATGTGATGCAAATCTTGATAACAGAGTGTTTTATAAAATAAAAATCCAAGTAGTGTTATTCAAGTAATGCTCTACTCACTGCTGCACCCTTAAAATTTAGTGTGGTGGCAGAGCTTTAACAAATGGTGCTGTACTGCGGTCACAGATTAAAGATTTTAATCATCAAAGGCATTCAACACAAAAATATGTAGCGAGGGATCGAAATATATAGAAGTCTGATGTTCACAAGACGAAGCAGCTTGATCTGTAAATAGTTCTCATTGATCTGCAGGCTCATTACATACGCTTCAGTGCCTCCACTGATAAAGATTACAACCTTAGGAAGAGATTTTATCTCGTATACAGGCTTATTTATTTGACCATACGTTGTCTTTACTCAAATGACTGATATTTTTTCCAATTTCTTTCTAAATATTATACAAAAGGATTATGGGTAAACTTGTAAATTCTTACAGAAACACACCAGTGCTAATGTAGGCAAACACAGCAGCAAGAACAGAAGTATTGAACATGAAGGTCAACAATTGATTGCCTCCACACACACACACACACACACACACCACAGGCAAAGGTAAATAAGGGAAAAGACGGAAAATTGAACTTTCAGGGGCTGTGTTTACTCATTATCTTGGTTTTAACTGGATTCCAAATGAACTGAGTCGCTCTGACCTTCATCAGACACCACATGAAGATAATCCGCTGTGTTTGTTTAACATATCAATTCAAGGTCACATGTGTTGTATAAGTGATTCATGTGGATTTAACAAGTCAGAATCTCTGACCCTTAGAGTCCAATCTTGTGATGACTTTGAAGACAATGCAGGCACAGGGGCAAGTTATTTTAAAGCTCAGGGTGTAATCACTTCTTGCTGACAGAAAAGGGTCAGCTCTGTTCTCTGGGAATTGTTGAAACATTTCTGGGAAGTGCAGGAGACCAAAAAAATGTTAAAACACTTCATCATAAAACAGATTCTGGAATACACAGTGATCTAACAGTGTAGGAGTATGAGTGATTACATTTTTCCTTCAACTTTCCCCCGAACTGAGCATGACCCCTGATATTTGACCGCAAGGAAACCAATTTCAGATTGTTCCCATAAAGTCCTTCAGGTTTAACTGGGTTTCGTTGGGTCATTTGATGAATGTTGGTAGTTTTTGGTTTTTAGCCTGTTAGCTAACCTCTGTTTAATGGAGATTTATTGGTATTTCACCATGCCTTTGTTGATCAGTCATCCGCTGCAAAACCTTGATTAACTTTGCGTGAAACACAAAGCAGAACGATATCTCAAACTCACAACGTTTGAGGGGAGAGAGCTATATGAGCTACATGTAGGTAATAAGATGGACATACCATCCATACAGATTATACACATGGTCCAGCGAGAAACACGAGACAAGGCCAGAAAAATGGAGGAAAAGTGTCAAATATCAACTATCTGAGTCTTACATTATTGTATTTATCTCGACAGAGAGAGAAAACTCAAACAGCGTAAATAGTATGAATCTTCTGATGAATAAAACACACATTTATAGTGTAGTAAAGACACACTTTTCTGTAAAGACACCTGCTGCCTCATAATAGGGGAGTCACGGTCAGAAGAACAAGTTCAGTCTGTCGTCTTATGAACAATCAGTTTGATTAGGATGAAAATATATCTATAAAATCTACAAATCACGTCGCTAAACTAACCTATGTGTCCTAACTCTTACTCACTAATTAAGGAGATTTGGTGTCACCAAAGACCCGTCACAATAAATTTCCACCACAAAAGGAAGTTAATCCAACAAAGAATGGATTCAGAGTTAAACCAAACTTATTTCTCATGTTTTTCTTCTTTAGACTATGGGTGTAGAAATAAATGGTGTTAAATATAACTGATGGAGCAGCACGCCTGGAAGCAGACTCTCCAAGCCCAGTATTTACTGTTGGAACCTGAAACCAGTCTTGATGAGCTCCAGATCTCCCTGTGAGAGACAAAGTTTGATAAAATGATTAAGAGTTTTATAAATACGTCAGAACCAATGATGGTCTCTTCTTACACAGAGATGAGGAGCGTATCACCTAAAGTGAAGATTAATGAGCGAATACACTGTAAACGTCTTTCATTTAGCTGCTATATCTGCACTGATTTGCAATGTCGGTGCAGTCCAGCATGTTTGTGTTTTCAGATTTTATCAGAGAGTGAGTCAAGAGGGAGAGAAATCAATGAAAGGAAACTGTTTCTTTAACCTTGTCTGGCTCTAATCAACCTGCTCCAATTTCCTTCTCCATTTATCTCTGTCTCTGTTTCAACTCGTCTCTCTTTCCTTGTTATTTTTATACAGTTATAGTTATATAACTATAACTCACTCACAAACACAGAAACTCACATCATGTTTACTCATGTTTCACTCATGTTTAGCAGGCTGCAGATTGCCCACTAGGGGGAGCTGTCACTGTCAAAGCAGTCCTACATCAACCAACCTGCTCCACCTAGGAAAGTAAATGACAGCAGCAGTTTCTACCTACATAGACATGACAGTTAGTTTGCACTGCGTAGTTTGCACTGTTCCACCAGCTTCTGTACGTTAAGGCAATCTCTCATTCAGCATTTCTTTCATTTGTCTCTCTAAAGGAAATGAAGTGTGTTCCTTAGGTTTCCTCTCTATGTTCTCAGACAAATCGGCCACTGCAGCATTTGCTCTTAGAAACCTGAAACCTTTGTGATTTTAACAAAGTTAAACAACAACTACGTGCAGGTACTGACGTCATTGTAAGTTGGTTTTGTCCATATTCATAAAACTCACCGATGCTCTCTTCCTTAGTCATCTTTTCCAATGTTCTAGTCGTAATCTGTGCTGTGCTAAATGCTACCGTCCTTGTCTGAACATATGAAGGAAGCCGCACAACATGCTGCTGCTGTTACAGATGTCGCTGGGATCACACCTGCAGAACAGAACCAAGAAGGTCCAGTTTCACTTCAGCTCTCTATTAAACTACTGAAAAACTATCCGTGGTGACAAGTAATTCATCACCAACCTCTTGATCTTGTCTCAAAGCGTGGTGGCAGGTTGACCGAAGCCTGGGAGGAGAAACTTCCTCATGAGCCGTCAAATATCTCGTGGAATCTCAGGTTTGGCTTAAAACTAAGAAAAAAGGCTGACACCTACTCTTTTTTTAAGATGACTGCATAAGAAATGAAAATAAAAAGTAGTTGGTGAAGCATAGGAGGAAACAAAGCTTGCGGTTCAGATCAAATGTGAAGAGTTTTGTCAATGAAACATTTGTATCTTCAGTATTTCTGAGAAATACTTAAAAAAAGACTTTGTACAATATGAAAAAAATGTAAATTTCTAATGCAAGATTCGCCTCCTTACAGCAAAGAGTCTCTCACCATCATTATTAAACATCTCAGCCAGTCAATGTTCAAGTGAAATAGCCTGAAAAGGGAGAAACCTAATATTTGCTGGGAAACACAGACCTCAGATGACCTGTTGTTCTTTTTTCTGGCATTTTCCATAACTTGTTGAGACAATCTGCCCCCCACCCGAGCAACATTCACATGTATTATTCCTACTGTTATCGAGTAGTAGCATATTGAGCTGCAGCTTATTAAATGGGGAGGCTGACTTTTGTTCACAGCCGGAGCTCATTCCTCAACAGGATATTGATCACATTGATCGGTGGCATGTTTACCGTCAGTGTAAACCACGGAGGGGTCCAGGTGCAAGACATGCTCCTGGATCCTAATCAAAACGAGAACTGAGGAAAGAGATATAAAGGGACAGAATAAAAGAGAGGACGGGAGGTCTCCTTTCCACTTTTCAGGCCCTTCCAACATTAAAGAACGGAGGATCAAACATTCACTGTGTTGAGCCTCATATTAGTCACAATAAGAGGAGAAACTTTACTTCTTTGAAATTCTTTAAGCTTTTCTCGTGTGCAATGCGTTTTTAAGTGATTGCTGCTAATGTTCTCATGCATCACCTGGCTGCATCATCCAACCAGATGTGTCTTGTTTTTCAAAGATTTAAATAATCTGATGATCTTAGTCCCATGGTAAATCTAAGGGCTAAAATAATCCGAGCCTTGAGATGCTTTTGAGGAATCTGTCAAAAAGATAACAAGGACAGTCAGCGCATTATATTTTGGGATTCAATTCCCTTCTCTTCTATAGCAGTTTCATCAACCTTTTAAATAGACTACTAGCCAAGGCAAAACTACAAATTACACCTTTATCATTGGTCCCAACATGGCTTCGCCCAAGTTCAACCTGAGCAGAGGTCCAATCAGCCAGAATAACTGAAAACAGCTTAGAGGTTTAGGCAACTAACGCCACTTTGTTAAAGTTAGAGAATGATCATAGTCATGGTCAAAAGAAACCACAGTTCACTGTAATTAGGACACTGGATGTTAACTGTGGTGTTTAGATTCAAAGTCCTACACTTTGTACACCCAACCATCCACCTCAAGCTCCTCCCTAAGAGGTTTTGTGGTGGTTTAGCGACATCACGCTACTTCTTGAGCTGTAATTTTACAACAACGACTTGTGCAGCAATGTTCACTCCATACATGGTGGTTTAGTGCGATGCTGCTCAGTCAAAAGCAGCTGAATTACCACATGTTGACACATTCAATCTGCTGCCCACAAGCTGAGGACATCCAATATGGCCGCCAGAGGGCATGTTACATTACCTGAGAGGGTCCATTGGCTCTAGTGGTGATAAAATCAGTAGAGAAATTATACTGTGGTTACAGTGGAGCGAAACTAACAAAAAGGAAGTTATTTTTAGCGAGGCATTTCATCAGAGGAGCAGCACATTTCAGCAAATGGATGCTTCGCCAGTGATTCTCATTTGAAGCCCACCAATCACACCGCTACCAGCTAGTGGGGCGCTGAATGATGTAGGTGTGATGTCAAACCTTCGGCCTGGGCCCACAGCAGCTGCTCATCCATCAGCGGAAAATCAATTGTGGGTCAATTAGCAGAAAGATCTGAGTGTGTGGATTGTGAATTAAAAGGCTCTTGCTCTGCTTCGCGAACCATCAGAGGTTCGCTTCTTGTGTGATCTCGAAGGGAATCTAATGGGGGCTTTGGAACAGTCTGGGTCTGTCTGTCAGTGCAACATCTGGACATCACAAGTCTGACCTTGATGACACTTGACACCGTGTTGAGTAAATGCTGTAAGGTTTCTTCCGGTCTGGCCCCCACTTGACATCAGCAAACTGGACTGATGAAAAAATGCAGAAAAAGACCTCCATGAACAATCGCGATTAGCGCTCACAGAAATGACAAATAAATTGAACGTAACGTGGGGTTTTGCAGAATCTTCTGGCCTTTTGTTGCCTGACGTTGCAGTGGGATGTAGTTTGCAGACATTTGGCATAATGTGTTTGTGTTTTCAGTGTTTATTTCTTGTTTCTGAGGTCTTCCCTGTGATTTGTTTGATCTTACTCGTTCTTTATTTTTTTAGTTACGTATGTATTTTTTCTCTTTTTCGCCCCGTACAGCACCACGCTGGTTACATGTGCTTTATAAATAAATCCATTAAAAATATATATATATGATTAGAAATATAATATTTCACAAATGCTTTATGAGAGAGAGGAGTGTTCCTTGATGGTGCGTTCAGGTGCTTTTGTGGAACTACTCAGACAGATATTATAAATGTCATCTCATTAAACAAAAGTGCTGCTCTCACTGCTGTGATGTAAAAACCATGAAACTGGACCCAGGAGCTATAATGAATCAGCTGCTATCAAGGCACGCATACGGTGCAGCAGCAGCCTTCACAGTAGCTTAATTACCCTAAAGTGCCATTTTAACGTCTACTTTAGCACAATACCTTTCTTAATGGAAAATATTTGATATCTTACTGTACTAGTACTTTATTTCAAAGATAACTTCATTTTACTTTATATTAAGCCCTCAAGATCCAAACATTAACACTGATGGATCCAATAACACAGAGACCAAATCAGCATCTACTTTCTTTCCACTCCGACTTTATGGACGCTTCTGCCTGACGTTTTATTCTTTTACTTTTTATGAACTCAAGCTGTGCTGTGTGAAACTCCTACCAAAAGAAAATTTAAACTTTCATTTCAACATGAGAGGACTGAAGACATCGCTTCAGATTTTCACTCCTCTTTTAGGTTTTCATCACTTGGTTGGTCTCAACTTAGCTTCCTCTGATATATGATGTAATTTGTGAGAGGACAGCCCAAAGACATTTTACATTTATCAAAGAAACTGCACCTTATATCAAAACACATGAATCAAATAAAATGGAGGATGTACTTTGGAATTAAATTAAATATAATTCTGTCATCATATTCACTAAATAAAGGCAGAGATAAAAACAAGTGTGTAAAGACATGAAATATGCAACCTGTGCACAATAAAATGGAAACTGTACAGATCATCTGATGCACACATTCGATGCCAAAAGCCTCCTTCTGGCCTGTACTTCATCCCCACATGATAATTGAATCTGCAGAAAAGGAAAGACTGAAAGAAAAACTGAAGCCATCCAATGCATTACTTTAGATCGATTCAAACAAACAAACAAACAAACCAAAATAAAGTAAAATCAATTCTGATCTGCCTTTGAGCTGCTCTCATGGATCTGAATGCTTTGTACTTTTGGAGGAAATTCATTTTGGTGCAAAAGTAAAGAAGCTCATTTTAAAAATGGTTCATTTCCCTGTTTCAATTGTCTTCATTACTCACTACAAAAAACTAAACGGGGTTGTTGATGAGGCCAGCTGCAGATGGGAGGATGGGTGGGAGGATCTTTCCTGTACGCCTCAGAGTCCTGGAGGTGCGCAGGTCCTGGAGGGACGGTAGATTGCAGCCACTCACCTTCTCTGCGGAGCGAATGGTACGCTGCAGCCTGCCCTTGTCCTCGGCAAGATTCCACTACTTTAGGCAAGGCAAGTTTATTTCTACAGAATCAACAAGGTGATTCAACCTGCTTTACATAAGAGAGAAATAGAAGCTAAAAATAAGCTAAAATAGAAGATGACAGAGGAACAGAGAGGATTTTTGACAGAAGTTTTTGACCTTCCTTCTCCTCCAGCGTCAGTCTTTTCAGAGCTCTTCATCTTATTCATCACTAAGTTTTGAAAGTTTGAAGACGCTGATCGAAGATTTTTAACTCCATTATGAAGATCAAGGTCCTCCAGCTTTATTAGTTAATGTCAGTGAGAGGGAGATGGAGGTGGACTCTATTTCATCCAAAAGCTCTTTGTCTCCAATCGGGAGCAGAATCTAAAAACGTAGATCATTTTTATATGAAGTGGAAAGAAGAGTGAAGGGGAATTGGTTGCTTTCTTTATCTTCTGTTATCAGTTGCAGACATGTAGTGAAGGAGTAGCAGGGCCTTTATAAATGTGTTTAATTTAAAGGATTATAGCTCTTATTGGAAAGCATATGGAGTCTGTCTACTTAAAGTAGCTGCAGACAAAGCCCCTGCTGTAATAGATGTTTACACTGAAAAATGAATATGAAAATCAGACGGTAAAATTTGAACAAAGATGCAGAAATGTGCTTTGAAGGGTTCATCAAGGTCCATTCATGCCCGAATCTCTTGTGATTTGAGACTCTGACACTAAAAAGAAAGATTTTTAGTAGCGTGTCAAATATTCAGGTATGTGGAAAAAGTAGGAAAAGTAAGAAACATCCAGGCAAGAAACACTGCAGGGTGACTCACAACGGCTTAAGACATAAAACAGCAGTGTCAACAACAGGCTGAAATTGCAATATGCCGAAAATAAAATATTGTAGATAGAATTTGAAGCAAACATCTAAAATCAACCTAAAATGTAATTCAAAGCAATGATCATCAGACAAACATGCATGATGTAAAAGTAAGTAAAGCACTGAAGCAAATCACATCATAAATCAAACATCTCCCACACAGTCATATTACAGTCTACAGGGTCTGACGCTAAAAATATATTTTTTGGGTGGATTATCACTTTCAAGTCGAGATGAAACGGCATTTTGAGATTATCTAACGTCCGTATCATCGCGTATTTCAAGTGAAACAGGATCTGCAGGCGGGACGTAACGCTGAGAGGCATTTGATTTGAAAGTTGAAAAGTGCTAGCTCGCTAACTAGTGAACGTTAGCTTATGTAAGCACACCTCATATTTTGTTTTAAAGGAAGAAAACATGATTTTGATATAAGAACACAAAGAAATAGGTTTTTTGCAGTCTTTTTGGCATATATTGTTAGATAGGTGCACAATATGACCGGGGATGAGATTTAAAAGGGTTAAAAAGGACTTTAAAACTTTAAATTTACAAGAAATTACATGAATCTCTGAGTGTAAACTTTGCAAATACAACTCACGTTTAGTCAGTTTACCTGCTGTTTATCTGTTATTCTTGAATATTCAAGGATCACAAATGTAATATTTGTCACATTATGCAGCAAAAAAATGGCCTGAAGCCTCCTTATAACCTTTCTCATTGTAATTGGTGAAAAACGTTCCTGTTATTTCTCTTTATCTTTTATTTATAATCTATCTCCTCAATGTTGAAGAACTCTGAGAGCACAGTAAGTCACTGCCTCATCTATTAGTGAGGGATATTTGATCACTGGGACATTTTACTGACCATTTGGTTGTAATTTTGGCTGAAGATAAGAATGTCACATATAACACGGGCACTATAAAGTCAACCTTTAAAGTAATGATCCAACCTTGAATTAATAATGAATGATGACCTTAACAGGATTAGACCGCTTTAAATGTCAGGTTGTGATGATCGAAAACATTCAGGATAGGACAAGTCAAAGAGGTACGGGGTAAAGTGAATCCACCCTCGGTCGTGTTCTTGATTAGATCATTTTACTGTATTTATGGTGGATGACCATTTATCGAAATCATTTCCTTTGACTGTTTCCACAAATGTGTACAGAGACAAGACAAAGAATGAGACAGACGGAGGACAAGAGTGCGAGTGTAGATGCCTTAATCTGTGATGTAACATCCTCAGAGATGCACTTCCTGATGTTTTCAGAGGGGGCAGTGACGTCGCTGCGTCGCTGTCTGACTCAGGAACTCTGTTCTGTTTAATTCCCAGAATGAAAGTCATGTTGTCTAGGTGTTTGATCCGGTGTGCCCTCAGTTTAATAGCTTCCTTGACATCTGTAATCTCCGCACTGACGAAGGATGATGAAATGTTTTGCATCGTGGATTTTGCTCCTGCATTTTATACTCGACAAATTCATCACTTCAGGCGTCAGTGTTTGGATTTGGAGTAAGTTCCAATCATGTGGTTAGACTGTTGGAGGCCCGATCTTCTGTTAAAAATCCCATAAAAACGATTGCTCCATAGTTATAAGTTATAAAGAATACAGTACCATCAAAAAGGCTCATAGTTATCCACTGACTTTGTAGTCTTTTATTTGATGCGGTACATTTCAGATAATGTTATATATCCATCATGTGTCCCATGGAATCGACTCCAATGTTTACGCTGGCTTCAGTGTGGAGGGTTTGTTATAATTCTCATTTAGTGGGCGGTGGGTTTATGGTTCCTCCACGCTACAAGATACAATGATCTCAATGCTCACATGAGGACACAACACATGGTCCCGCGGAGAACAATACATGCTTGTGCATTGTGGAGGGGGGGTTATGTCAACGCTGATTCAGGATCAGAGAGGTGGGTAAATAGCATTTTTGTGGTGTACAGAAACCTGGGTGAGATGTTTAAACACCACAGTACTCTAAGTTTAACAAAACGTTTTATTTCTTGTTGTTTCTTGTTTTCATGTTTCTGTAAACAGGATATTACCTTTTTTCATTCACAGATACTTGACATGGATCTATTAAACACTGGATGTGGAATATCCAAACATGGCAGCTCATTTAATCCAATACAAGTTGCTCATTCATCATGTATGCAAAGAATGTCTTTCAGGCTTTTAAAATATATTTCTTAGTGCAGGTCAGTTTTAAAGCTGTTTCATTTTAAACTGATGCATATGGAAACATACGGGGGGGGGGGGGGGGGCAACACGCCAACCGCCCTCAACATTTCCATTTGGAGAAACATGCTGCAGCTTCAGAAATTCAAAAACATGAAAACCCAAAACAAATACAACGACGGAAAGTGCTGCAACCAGGTCGAGCTGTTCTACTTCTGCTGTGTCGACTGGATGTGCAGCGTGTTTCTGTTGCATTTGTTTCTCGGGGGTTTGTGTGTTTTTGGCTTTGCATCATTTCTGCATTTGCAGCACATTTTCTTTTGTTTTGGCTTTTATCATTTTATGCATGTTTCCGTCGCTGTATTTGTTTTGGGTTTTTGAGTGTGTTTTTGAAGCAGCAGCACGTTTCTCCTAATGGGAATGTTTTGGGCCATTGTAGTGCGTTTGCGCAGCCATGCTAGCAGCTGTGTGAGGCTGTAGTTTGATTAGCTGGGAGCTAGACGCTAATGTCAGCATGCTAACAAGCTCACAATGACAATGTAAATATGTTTGTGTTTAACGTGGTCAACATCTTAGTTCAGAACATGGACGTCCGTAGCCAATTTAATGATAGAGACTGTGCTGAAAAGGCTAAGCTTCGTGCCCTCCTCTTGTTTGTTTTTGCTGTACATGCCGGATAACGTTGTGGTTATTTTGTAGGAATCTTTTCATAAAACGTTCTTCACAATAGAGCAAGAATTCACCTGAAGTGTTCTCTGCTCGGTGGGAAAGTCTCTGAACTTTAGAAAAGTTTACTTTGTCACAGGCGTAGTGGGTCAGCAGGGTATCGCTGTTATGAACTCATTAAATTAAGAAAGACTGTTTGAGCTCACCCCCGATGTTAATTACAGGCCTTTGAATGAATACCTTGATGACATCCCTGTTGGTGTGTGGGTGAGGAGAAGCTAATGAAGGATGTTAGAAAAAGAAGGAAGATTAAGAAGCGAGAGGTATTCTGCAACCAGAGACGGAGACAGATGTGGACATGAATACATTTAAATACAACTGTGGGATGAACAAAAGCACCGTGTTTAGATGATCATATTAGGTGATTAAATTCGATTTTGAAATATCACAAATTATTCACGACAGGATGTTTAGTTTACTGGGGGTCCAGCAAACCCCGAAACACATTTCCTATCAACAGAAATTACAATTCAGAACAATGCAAGGCTGCTCAGTGAATGAAAAGAGGAAAGGGATTATAATTTGTGTAATCTGATGTATCCATACAGAGGGAATCAAACAAGGCAGCGTAAGCATCCACCCCCAACCTCCCCCAAACTAAACAAAGTAAGTGAGTTGGACATGAGAGACCTCCTGATTCCTACTGACAGTCAATGTTGGTCAGTTTTAATTATGACCTAATCTAATTATTGCCCATTAAACTATAGATTAGATCCTTTTTTAATCCAAAAAACATATTCCGAAGTCGCTTTCTTAGCCCTGATTAGTGTCTGCAGGTATTCCTTTCAGGCTGCCTATCATCATCATCATAATCATCATCATCATCATCATCATTCAATTATTCCATTGAATCTGGCAAACAATAAACTGTTTTATTGGAGGCTTTAAAAAAAGGAGGATGACTTGAAATAGATAATCTCATTAACAAGAAGACCAAAACCAAAACAAAGGTGTATTTCTGTTCTGTTCTGTTTTGTTTCAGTCTGCAGTCTGAACTACAGCGTGCAACTGTCGTCTGCTATGAACGTAGAAGTGACACAGTGTGCAAAGTTTCCTGCATTAAACCACAGCGATGAAGTCGTGTTGATCAGGCGAAAAATCAAAATCAAAGAGCAATGACATCGCAGCTAGTTGTGTGTCCAACACATAGACTGTATGTAAGGATGGCCGACGCGTCTCCACTTCCTGAACCCAAAATATCCCGGATATGGCTGCTGCCATCTTGCGCAGGTGACGTCATTTGGAGCCAGAGTCTGTGCAGTGGTGACTGGGGGGTTAGGGCTAACCCTAACCCGCGGTATCGAGGCATCTTTTTTTTCTAAAACAACATCTGTCTTAAAGTAATTCTGTGAGTTAAGTGAAGAAGTCCAACAACAGCACAGAGAGTACAGCGGTTACACGATACTGTCCCTAAATGTCCCTAAAATGTCCCTCCTTATCTCTCCATGTCAAAGTGTCCTTGAGTAAGACCCTGAACCTGTGTGCCTGTGTGGGAGAGATTTGGGATCTCAGTGAGGATGGGACGATAAATCTCTGCTTCAGTCCCACACTGTGACTTTCTGGTTTACATCAGACATGCCTATAGTGCAGCTTTAAATCGACAATGAGAAATGGGCTGTTTAGGAGCCCACGAGGTCATTGCCAGGAGAAATCTGAGTCCAGAATATATATAATATGCTAAAACAATAAAAAGCTTTATAGCAAACTTAAACTCATCTTCTGGCTGTTTTAAAATATAAAAGGAAGAATCACATTATGCAAAAACTACGTAAGACTTTCTCACATTTAAAGCCTCAGCAGCTGAGATGCTGTTATTTGAAGTCACAGTAAACAGAGATAGGAGACCAAAACTCTGCATACATTTATCTCCTAATGTGCAGCAATTTGTGCTGCTCTGCATAATTTAACATGTATGAGTCACCGTGATTGCAGAAGACCATAGTGCAGGGCCAAAAATGCTCTAACCAAGAAAGTAAAGAAGAGGTGATTCTTTTCTGATATCACAGCTATTTGTGTTATAAGCACGCACCTGACATTATGTCTTTAAAATCACGGACTCGAGAGCGCACACCCTTTTACATCTGCCACCCGCCACACTTGGCTTTATTATAAATGGGGTTTTACACTGATTAACCAACACTGGATTTGATTTAATCGAGTCCCACTGATAGTTACTCATTCATAGTTGATTTTCTGTAGCTGTTGCTGTGGTAGCTCTGATTACTTGAATGTACATTTTGAGGTGTCGTGCTTGAATGGCCATCCGTCTCTCATTATGTACGTCGTCTTCTGTCTCGACACACTTTTGGTCTGACTGATTAGTGTGTGTGTGTGTGTGGATGTAAGCCACTGTCCCTTTGCTTTGTCACTGGGCAGAGCAATCAGCTGTGTGTTTTGTCTCCTTGGCGGACTCATGCTGTTTCTAAGCACAGCTGACAGGTACAGATTGGCCACCCTCATCAAAGAGCCCAGAAAAAAAAAAAAAGCAAAGAAAATCAGGACAGAGGAAAATGGGTTTTAAGGTGCAGCAGGTTTGGCCTTCCTGCATGATTTTCCTTCCCTTATTTTACCATTCCTGCTACTTTCTTTCTCCTTTGTCTTTCCTGTTATTTCTCATATGACTCGTTAATTTGACGCTCTTTCCTTCTAACCCCTTCACGTCAGACAGTTACAGACTTTTAAGAGACTGCACTTTCCAGCAGAGACATTCACAACATAATTTTCTGACATTTTCTTGTTTGCAAACAACTTGCTAGCTGGTCACACCAGAAAAAAAACATCAAATTTCTTAAGAAATTTTAACAAAGAACTGCAGAAGCCTAGCTAAAGTTCCTGGTAGTGGTACCTCCAACTTGGTCACATGCTTCAACACATCACAACTGGCTTTTGTCATGGGTGGGAAGCTGGTGAGGGATCATGTCTTTGCTGTTGCACTAGCAGTGCCTACTTGTTGGCCAGAGCAGGGATTGTAGGATCTAGAGGTAATAGTCTGATCCTCCCACATGTTGCATCTTCCAGGTGAAGCTCCCCACTTGCAGGTGAACAGAAGAGCTGGACGCACTGATGAGTCACTGAGGTAAAGCGTGTCTGTCTGTAGCTTTCCACAAGGCAACAGGCAAGTTAGCAGAGACTGCAGTGTAGAGTCCAATGGGCACTCAAATTGGGAGTCTGGCTTTCCTTGAAATCTGTTGTGAATTTCAGCGTCTCCTGTGGATGATTCCTAATGCTTTTGGTTGACCTTTCATCTAGTGCCACCATCAGGCAAAAAAAAAGTCCATTTGTACAAATATATCAAAACTAAACAGGTAAGTTGGCATGGAACTTACTGAGCACACTCATGCTCCCCAGAAGGTGAACCCTTTCTACTTTGGATGCTCACAGTGCTTTTCCTCTGGCACCTTCAGGCTAAAGTAGAGATTTATCATTACTTAATTTGCATATTGCCGTGACATTTATTTAGCTTCATTAAGAGGATGGACCCCTTGATATCAATGACCCAGTTACACCCTCGGGACGAGCTTTACATTTTTCACCCCACTTACTGGTAAGGCTCTAAAAATCGCAAAACCGTCAGTGCACTTTTATACTATGAGGAGTCATGAACATTTCAGTCACAAGCAGTGCTTCAGACTTTCGGTCTCATTTGAAGATTATATCTCTTTTTTTCGTCTTCTGCTCCTCTCCTTTATACTAATACCATCATGTCTCCTCTCGTCACTATTTTCTGCTATCTACCTGTCGATCAGTCAAATCACGTTAATCCTTCAGTGCATCAAACTAAGCCCTCGGTTCTGGCAGCTCTCTGGCGGTGCAGAGTTCTGGCCTGGTTGGCCCTTTCCCTGTAGAATTTAATTAGAATAGCCTTGCACACTCATACACTCGGTGAGTATACAAAATGCATGCTAACATGGTGCCACTACCTGCCACTGCATGCATGCACAGCCACATATCACAACACTCAGTGAAGCATACAAACTGGATCCACCCACGGTCAGCCATGCGGGTCTGTATGTCCTTGACTTTATGGCATTAGGTCTGCAATACCAAGAGCTTTCTCAGGTATGCAGACAGAGCAACATTTTTTGATTTGGGCTGTATATGACTTGACGTGTGTTGTTATGTTTACTTGAAAATGTCCTCACAAGAACAGGATAATGAGGAAAGCCGTCAAAAGTGAAGTCATATTGCTGTTGTTATTACATATATTATTTGCTCATAAGGGTTTTTGGATAAGGGATTTTGTGTTTTTATTTCAGGGTTAGGACCTGGATTAGTGCTTTGTTTTCTGTTTTAAACTAACAGCCATTTCATTCGCAGAACATTTAGTTTAAGTCTGTTACGCTTATATTGTAAGTGATAGTGAACCATGGTGCTATTTTTATGGATGCATCCTTTCATTTAAAGCTCGGGATGTCTCGTGGATCATTTTGTTCTGTACACATTTCAGTCGTTTTGATATTCCTATTGAATCTGATTGAAAGTTTTTTCATTTGTTTTCCATTTACACCGATGTATATTCAATGACATATTCCCCACAAACTTTCTTGTCTTTACAAATTTGGTTGGTCTTCCTTCGTTTATGCTATCAACTTTTTTTGCTTTTCAAAATGAACACTACAAAGTGCTGAACATAAAATAAAAAAATGTAAAAATGACTAAACAACAAAGGTGATCCAAAAATGAAAGTTGGAAGTTATTCAAAAGTAAATGATTGATGATAATCAGTAAAATAAGATTCAATAGTGATTTGACAAAGTTGTTTCAGAGTTGAGGAGTCCTGACAACTGAAGCAGAATCCTCTGAGGTCTGAAATCTGATGGAACAGCCATCAAGTTCCTGTCTGAGGAGCTCAGCCTGTGCACGGTTGGTCGGCGAGACATTAGGCAGTGATGACATTTACTTTATGTCATTTTGCTTTACCAATGTGTTTCATTATAAAGCGAGTGACTCTGTGTGTTGACAAGCTTTCTTTTTTTTTTGCCTCTAGGTAATGATTGGTGATTCTTGTTAGTTTCCAGGACAATTTCAGAGAACTGTTCAAACTGGCAGACAAGATGGACGAGGCTCTCTAAGCAGCTTATTATATTTAGTCAATCAGCCAGTTTGATTTGGTTCTGTAGAAAATGGAGGTGAAAACGAGGTCCAAAAATGATCAAGGTTATGGCTATGAATTCATGTGTGTCCATGCATGTTCACTGTGTGCTTTTATGTTCTGGGCATTTTGTCAATGCATGTCAGTTTGTCAGCGTTTGTGCATTCAAGCAGGCATGCACGGCTCCCCGGTTTGTGTGTGTGTGTGTGTGTGTGTGTGTGTGTGTGTGTGTGTGTGTCCAGGTGTGTCTAAGCGCTTGTGTGAGCTCATGTCCGCCTCCATGATGAAGATAAAGTAGCACCAGCCTGCCCGCATTCAGAGGGAACAAAAGGAGAATTCCATGTCCCGCTGCACTCCATCTCCTGTCTTTTCTGTTGCGTTTACTCTTAGAAAGGAAAGGATATTAATTCTGGACACATTGACTGAAGAGGGACAGATAAACACAGCCATCTAATTACAAAATGTAACCACTGATTTCTTTTCTTATTAAGTCACACGGGGTATCGAGATGAAAGGGAAAGAAAATCCCCGTCTCCCCTGACTCTCACTCTCCTGTCTGTTGCTTTAATCTCTTTGGTCTCAAGAGCCAAATTCAAACAGAGCAACAGGTAGAGAGACGAGCCACTCTTTATTATGGTGTGGTCTAAAATACTTTATTATGTTGTGGTGCAAAGACTGGGAGTGTTAATAATTAACCGTTTCACCGTTAATCAACAATATTCAGTATTCAGCTCTCTTCCTGAGGCTGGCCACTCCAGCGAGGCGCTATCGGAACCATCTCAGCTGGTATTCTCGGTCAACAACAGACACCAGACAAACTCCACAGCATGTCGACACGTTGCTATTTCTGACTAAACCAGTAGACAAGGTGTCCGCGAGTGAGGACTGAGGTAGGCCTGGTCTGTTTATTTTATTTTAGGACTATTCGAGGTCTGAAAAATGTGACTACGCGAGGGTCGGCTATCGCTCAGAAAAAGAAAATCTAAATAGAAATAGAGCCATACTAGCTGTTTCCCCCTGCTTCCAGTCTTTATGCTAAGCTAAGCTAATTTCCTCTTCTCTAGCTCCATCCTTAACACACAAATATGAGCGTGGTATCGATCTTCAGCTTCATCCATCTCTTTGGAAAGATTCGAATAAACATACTTCCCAAATGTATTCCTTTAAGAAGGAGAAGATGGCAACCCTCAAGAAGCTAAATGTATTTCCAAAATTAATAATAATCAAATTAAAATTCCTCTTGAAGAACACAGATATTTGTATATGTACCAGTCCCTCCAGGAATTTGTAGTCTTGCAAATATGATTGTTGATGAAAATACAACCATTTCCTGGGTTACTTATTTGAGCTTGTCCAATTCCTGCACTGTTTCTGCAAACATGAGTTGAAGCATTCAGTGTGCAAAATAAACGTTGAGCCCTGGGGAAGTCAAATCAAACTTTGACCTCAACAAGTCAAATCAATTAGTCACTGGTTACTGTAGATGTTTGAACTCTTAACTCCATACGGTTGAGGCAGGACCTGAAGGTCAACTGATTAAGGGTCACGGTTTCTTGCGTTTAGCTTTCAGCCTCTTGTGGACATTAGATCAGTCAGTAGTGACTGTTTGAAATCATGTCTGAAAACACATTTGTCTAGTTTTTATTGAATTCTGAAACACTTTGAGACACCCCCTTCTAGAGAAGTGCTATACATATACAGTTTATGTGGTTACTTAATATTTTATATCTTGTTTCTTGATTATATGGGTTCATTGCCAAGTTTACATATCAGACACACGAAACAGATTGAGTGAATCAGTTCCCTCAGATGACACTTGGGAAGCTGTCAAGGTTCCTTCTGCAATCACTTTTATGTTAGAGGGTATAGACATACAAAATGCCGATTTTATACATCAAAGTGTAAAATTAAAGCAGTAGCTATAGCAGTCATAATTATAATAATAATGGAAATATAATATGACTGATAATAGTAGTTACAGCTGTAATAATAACTGAGATATGATTAATAGTAATAATAACAGCTTTAATAGTAGCAGAACTACGACTAAACATAATAACTGTAGTGATGAGACTCAAGCGGGCCCATGGCAGCAGCAGCCAGGCGTACCAGGACCACGATCCACAGGAACCTGCGAGATGACAAAGCACAAAGAAACTCCAAGGAAGAGATAAATTTAGTATTATGCATTGGAGGGACATGAATGTGTAAAGATGGAGAGGGATAGGAGGAAAGCTCAGTGCATCATGGGAAGTCCCCCGGCAGTCTAAGGCCTATAGCAGCATAACTAGGGGCCTAATTATAAGCGTTATCAAAAAGCAAAGTTTTAAGCCTACTCTTAAAAGTAGAGAGTGTGTCTGCCTCCTGGACCCAAACTGGGAGCCGGTTCCACAGGAGAGGAGCTCGATAGCTTAATAGAAAAGAATAAACACAACATATCTGTGCTTGTTCATAAGGTGTTCATGTTGTTGTTTACATATTATTTTAATTTCTAACGTTGTTACTCCAGTGTGGTAATATTTTTGTGAGGGCTTTAATAATAGATAGGAAGCCAGGGACCTTCCTCTGAACTTGATGACTATGAGTACGAATGGTTTAACAAGGCCAAATCCATTTCATATATTCCTCTATACAGCATGTGTTAATGGTCCTCTTGTTCCCTTCTCAGCACTTTCTCATTTTCCATTTTCCATAAACTCTTCATGTCTTCACGATCATACATATACATAACTAAATCTGGCGTTCTAATGTGTCTTACTAAACAGGATTTTCACTGCCGTGAAAATCTGGGTTTCGTGCAACAGGGTCGAGCAGTGCTAAACTGAATTTATGCATCCAGATTCCTATGCATGATTAGTAGGGCTGACATAAGCCTGGTGACCATTAGAGGGACGAATAGGACATGATTATCAAGCAGGCTGTAGCTACACTCAGCCCTTCACTGTGTTGCCATGGCGCAACCAAAATTCTCATTTGAATGCATTTGGTCTTGGCTTCCTTTACAGGCAGCTGCAGAGGAGGAAATTATGACCAATATGTGTCTCCTCGCTCATCACTACATATTATATAATCATTCTTTCTCTCTCTACCTTAGTGGTAACTTATTTTCCAAATATGATTTTGATGGCTAACTACTGTATTACACATGTTTGCAGACGCAACAGTAATATTTAAATTTTCACTATGATTAATTAAGATGAATTCAGATTTACATCCAGCAAAACACATTCATCGTAGTGCATTTCCTTTAAGGCAGAAACAAGTGTGGCCTGCTGATGGCATGATCCTGAGGATTATTATCTGATGATAATGAGACAAACAGCAAAGACAGACAACTTGTCAAGTCAAGATAATTACATCATGATCTGTAATGGGATTCAAAAATATGGGTGGAAACAGTCACACAGTCACATGACAAGCAACAGATTCATTTTTCATTTATATAATTATAGAATCACGTTAAACCTAATCAAAACATTTGCCTTAAACACATTTCAAAAAGTAATCTGTTTCCTTCTATTCAGTCATAATCTACGATACAAACAATCTGTTACTGTCAAATAATGTATTTAAGTTTTCAATGTATGATAAAAAAAACTTAACTTTTATCTATGGTAACGTACAGCTGGTGCTTGGTCCTCGCATGTTGTCAAATCTTTTTGCCGTTTTCACAAAGCTTGGCCTGTTAGTATATGCAGAAGCTAATGTGTTTGTCACTGAAATCCATGTGCCGGGCAGCTGACCAAACAGGTAGTGCAAACCTCAATTCCTCGGGTTACCAAGGACATGGCAGGTAGCGAGGTCTCAAATGTTTTCTTGACGACCGCCACCGGCCATGCATTCATCCGTGAGAGCTGATTAGAAACAGTGACTTAGCAAGGACCTAGTTCACCTCTGCACTGCCGAGAAAACAGACTCATATGAAAGGAGAGCCTGATCCTTTGAGACTTTGAGATTCAAAGAGTGGCCTTAAGGTCCGCTAAATAATTAAATGATGAACTTATGTGGAATGACAACAATGTCTTTTAAAATGTAATTTAAAAACTGTTACTGTTTTTAAAGTACATACTGTAAAACGTAAGCCCTGTCTTAATGTCTTTCATTACAAAGCTCTACCATCAATACTACCATTTTATGTTCATTTAGAAATTATGGACAAAGCTCTTAATTACTTTCATTTCTACATCGGACGGTTTCACGCGACCTCCTCACCTGTGGTGCCCCCAAAGAGTCAATTTTGGGTCCACTTCGGGCCGCATACAGTATTTCACACGTTTTATGAATTTACCTTTACATTGTTGAATTGTTTAACGTTGCTCTGCACGAATGCTTAACATACCCAGATGTTAGACGAGTTATTTACTGGTGAAATGGTTAGTTTCTGAATCTAACCCAGAGACTGAAAGCTTGAAAGAGTGTCTTTTACATGTAAATGAACGTCCGTTACATTCAAGCCATTGCCAAACAAGTTCACACAACGCTGGTGAACCCTGTTGTCACCATGTAAACCTCTCTGTTCTTCTCAGTATACAGAGTTTTTAAATCTGGTGCACCAGAAGTGATGCGTTTTATGTCAACCAGCAACGATTGGTTTGTCTGAGCTGAATGGGGGAGCAACCATAGCAACGGAGTGGGCTACCACCATGTGCTACAGCAGAGCCATGTAGAGAGAGAGAGTCGCATCGAGGAAGTTCAAAATACTTGATCATCGCGGGATTCGTGAAGACTTCAGGTAGTTTGGGCAGTTAGAATGTGTAAATATAATACATCCACGTTAAATACAGAGACAGAACTGTGTTTTTTAGTATTTAGTTAGAGGACTCGGCTACTGAAAAAGAGACAAAAGTTTCACACGCCAGCTTTAAGAGATTCAAGAAAATGAGCTCAGACCAGTTGCTGACTCTTTTAAAGACAAGATAAATATAAATCTTTACATTAGAATCCAAAATAGCTACAACGCCAATAAACGTTGTCACTGTCTTGGCAAAATTTCTTCTCACAAGATTTCGACTTTGTATAGAAGAATGTTTCCGGACCAGTTTGTAGATATCTAACCCAGAAGTCTTTGCAGTTATGGACATTTTACATTTTTCACACGGTTACCAAACTGAACTTTGAAGATAAATAACAACAAAATCTCCTTAAAAAACAACCCATCTGCTAAAGTAAAAGGTATAAAAAAGTTTGATGCCGTCTGTCCATCTTCCACACACACACACACACACACACACACACACACACACACACACACACACACACACACACACACACACACACAGAGGCTGTCAGATTCACCTCATGTTTCATCCTGACTGACCATGACAGACACTATGTGCCATCTGCCAATCTGTGACCTTGAGACTAATGTGTTTGTTCATGTGTAGGAAATGTTGTGTACTTATGTGTGCATATTTTTGTGAGCGGGAAAAAGTGTGTGTGTGTGTGTGTGTGTGTGTGTGTGTGTGTGAGTGAATGGCAAAGATACAAGGTGACATGATTGGGCACAGCAGTGCTTTCCAATCTCTCTCTCTTCCTCCATCTACTCTCTTTACACAAATTATACTCTTACATAAGATTCATTCTGCATTTCAACTTTTTCTTCTTTCTGTGTCTCTTTATTTCTTCTTCGTCTTTCTTCCTTCCTTCCTTTCCTAACTCTCTTTCCTTCTTTCTTTCTTGCTTCTTTTTTTCCTTTCTTCAAACCTTCCTTATCATTTGACTCCAACACATGTTGTCTTACATTAGGTCACTCGTTTTTTTTTTGTTTTTTTTTCCCTCTGTGGGATTTGAAGCTGACAATAATCAATATTTTCTAACGTTTTCACAATTTTCATGATCAATATCAAGTATATATATGTTGTCAAGACTTGCTTTGGATTTTGCTGTTAGAGAGATGCATGAAGCTCGTGCTCCTTGTGGTTTCACAGTTCAAGCGTCAAGTTTTTGATGTACTTTTTGAAATTGCACCATTTGAACAAGCTGTTCTGAACTGCAGAGTCAGTATAATTGCCACCCAATCACAGTGGTAGCTTTTGAATTATGCTACAAACTGCCTGTTTCATTAGAGCTGCATGTGGAGCACTGGGAATAAAATAAATTGTTCCTTGAAATGAACATTTGGTTGAAAACAAATGTACTTCATAGACATACAGTAGTCATATCTGTTTGAATCATCTGGTATTTCTGGTTAAGGGGTTCCCAGATACTCTATAATAATGTGGTATTGAAGTGGGATGACACTCACTGGACATTATTACATAACACATGCAGACATGAATGCAGTGACACATATAAGTCGATGCACACACACACACACACACACACCAACATCTTCTCAGCAGAGTTCAAATCATATTAGAGTTTTAATAATCTTCCTCTCCTGGCAGGTTAAAGGAAGGCTGGAAGTGTGTGTGTGTGTGTGTGTGTGTGTGTGTGTGTGTGTCAGTGGCATCTCAGGTAATTTGTTCCACAGAGAGTTGACAGAGGTGATGGCTGGAGGGAGAAACTTTAAAGACAGAGAGGCAGAAGAGAAATGGAGCCAGAGGCGCTTTGGTTACTTTCATTTTCTCGCCTCTCCGCCTCCTCTTTTGTCACAGATGGCAGAGCTGGCAAAGTTTGATACGTCTGTGGTGTGTGTGTGTGTGTGTGTGTGTGTGTGTGTTGGTAAGGTTGCGAGTGGAGGCTTGTGTACTTGTGAGAACCGGTTGGAGTTTCATGCGAAGTGAGAATACTTCTGCACAGTTTGGAGAGACATGTTGGCTGATCCTCCTTACTTTAAACGGGCTTCGGAGTAATGCTGCATTCATATGGACTCAGGCAGACGGCAGATGGACGACACCTTCTGGAAAAACAAACAAACAGCCCGATGGAGTGGCGTAATTATTTTGGTAACGCGTGTAGCTATAAAATGCAGCTTTCTCTTAATATTCTACTGCAACCTTAAAATCAATGTTAAATTCCCTCCAAAACGTTAAGGTCATTCATTCCTTCCCAACATGTAGAGTGAAAGGAGAACTGCACTTGTGTAGTCCTTGTTTATGTTTGTCTGAAAAAGTTTTTAGCTGTCTGTTTTTAGCCTCAATTTGTTCGAGGTTATAAATTCCATCACGGAGGATGGCAAAAAGTTAAAATATTTAACTTTGGACAACAATGCCGTCTACCATTAGCGTTGCCAGCATTATCTGCCAGCCTCACCTAACTTTACCGCCCACTAAAATGATATCCGGTTTACCATCTAACATCTGCCTGAATCCATCTTAATGCAGCATAAATAACTTCATAACTAAAGCCAAAGCCAATATTTGCCTTTTTACTCTCTTTCTCACAATCCGGTACAATGTGCAAGTCTTTGTCTAGTCTCTAAGAGTTTCAATAATATGTACATATGAGACAAACATGTACGTCACATGGTTGTCAAGCAAACCAAGAGTCCAGGCTTTTTCGCCCCACCATCATTGTGGCCATTGGGAACAGGCATGAACACGTCTGTCTTTAGATGTGGTTGGACGATCCCTCATATGATCGTATTCATTTAAACGGTGCTGAGACCTTCAGCCACCGTGGAGTCTGAGTCAATACATGCACATGACAAAAACGTGTGTGTGAGTATGTGGAAGGTCTGTCTTATTGGTCTCTTGTTTCATGATGCTGACACATATTTCTCATTATTGACACAAGAGAAGCTGCACGAAGCACAAGTACAAATGTCTCTATAGAGAACATGTTTAAGTAGAATCAGTAAATAAATGGAATGACTGTTCTAAGTGACTTGTGAGGACCTGAGCACGTCTAAAGCTAACGAAAGCTCTCATGGACCTAAATTCATCAGCCACGTTGCCTTTGCAGTACAGTTATTCAGGATCTTATTGGATGCAGGACTGGAATCCAGACAGACAGTTCAATTCTGTCACAAAGCTCTCTTAGTAATTATTGGAGAAGTAATGTTGAAGATTGGAGGAAAACCTGAGGTTGGCCCATATTGACTTGACTTAAGTCCCTGCAGCATTTGATAAGCCCAAAACTATAATAACTAAAATAGTTAAGGAGATTTTTTTGGTTGGTTCTAACAAACTGTGTGCTTTGTGAAGTCTCTGTTCTTGGCCTGGACATCATGCAAAAGCAGTTTCCTTCTGTGAAAATCCACATAAAAAAACATTCAGACCTCAGAAGAGACCAAGATCCTCCCAAGAAAAACAGCAGCACCAGCCGTTTTGACAAATGCCCAATAACAACACATTTTAATGGACCATGACTTGTCCATCTGGAACAGAGGAGGACATTTCAGGAAGTCACTCTTACTGGCCAAGAAAACAGCAACTTTTTGTTTCAAACTTGGTTTTTGTTTCGATTAATCAATAGAAATATAAGGTGTTTATTAGTAGAGGGGCTGGTAGGCAGATTTTGTAACGTTCGGTTAAAACCAGGCTTTCTTTCCCCCCGTTTTTTAGTCTCAATGCTAAGCTAAGCTAGCAGACTGCTAGCTGTAGCAGCATAATAACCATATTTTCCGAAATGCCGATCTATTCCTTTAACCATGATGATAAAGGTCACGTTATGGAAAGTGACTTGTCGGCCGTGGAATATGGAATGAGGTGACTCGGTGCTCGATGCTTCCTAGACACTTCCCTGTGGACGTATTCTGGACACCTCCAACAGGATGGACACCCCAGGGATGACTAAGAATGCGCTGGAGGGGTTATGTATCCCATCTGGCCTGAGAATCCAGATGGAGCTGGAATTCCGTAAGTGACTGAGGAGAAGGACGTCTTGAACCCAGACACCTGGACCATGACCTGATTTAACTGCTGAGAATTGACGGATGGACGAACCATTAGGTTTTAGATGACGGACCCCTGATGACAGCTCTGTAATCGATAGTGGATCATTTCAATGTTGCTGCCTTTTTTCACGCCACTGTCAGTATTGCTTTTCATCCTTAACGGTCTCTTTTTATCCCCCCTCCTCTCTTGCTCTTCTGGCCATTAGCCAGGACTGATGTGTTATTCAAACACAGCGATGAACGGTTCAGTCTAAATGCGGTCGGCCTTGCAGCTTCCTTTTTATCTCGCGATTTCTTCACAAAAATTGGCGTCTGCAGCTGGTTAGTTTTATCTTGGTTTCACACATTACCACAACAGCGCACCGATGCTCGTTACGTGTTCAGTGGCGAAACTGACATGACAGAGGAGGCAGAGGATTTTATTTGTGTGGAGTCTGAAGGTTCATTTTTAACCCCGGAAATAGGACATGGATGTTTACAAAGTAGTAAACGAAGTTGCTCGGTAGAAGGGAGCAGGGAGGTGGGGGCGTCGAGGGAATCAAGGAGGGTAGAGAAGATGGAAAAGAGTTTTTGGGGGTTGAAGGAGGAAGATTGAATTTTGGATTCAATGAAAGAGACTGACAGGCAAAGAGGTCAGCTCATCTGACAGAGATCATAAACTACAGCAGTCGAGGACAGATGATGCAGATCTGCCACACCTCGTTGCTTTAAAATGGCGGCTCTGAAGCACGGAGGCCTGTTGCCTCGACTCCTCTCTTTTCGTGTCTCTTCCTCAGGTGGGAGAGACGAGGAAAGGAATCGAGGATATACAAAAAATATTTTTATTAACAAGACGCCCTGTCAAAGAAATGTCACCCCTCGTCTGATTTAGTGAAGTGGTCATGTGTTTATTCATGATTGTGCTGTATATTTTATAGTAGATATGGGGTTAGAATGGAAAAGGGGACAGCTCCTACATCAACACAGACAGTAACTAGATGATAATGAGCAGGTGTGGAGGCAGGTCAGGTGACGGGGACGAGCTCACAGGTGTGCAGAGCAGAGGAACACACTGAGGACGACCTGCGTGGTACTTTCCATGTACTGTCATGATGAGAGGAACTAACTGCATTTACTCAAATACTCCTTATGTATATATATATTTTTAAAAAACTGTATTATGCTACTTTATACTTCTACTCCGCTACATTTATTTGACATGGTTATGTCATTGTTACATTGGAGATTTTACATGCAAACCAGAGATCAGTTTAAAAAGGTAGTTAAAGGATTTGGCTGGTTTCTTACTGTCAGTATTTTCTATATCTGGACCACAGAGCTCCATTGTTGTCCAAAATACTTTTGATGGAAACGCTCACCAAGGCACAGATTGTGTATTAATTAACAAGTTCCCCAAGTTAAAACGACAAAATGCCTCGTTTGCAACTTTCTGACCTGATGCCACTATCAGCACTCTTACGCAGCTATGGTTAAGGTTTGGCTGGGTTTAGTCACATAAACGACTTGGTTAAGGTTCGGAAAACATTGTGACCTTTGTCGTTATGGTTGCAATAATAACCACTTGGGTACGGTCGAGGTCATGGTTGACGTTGAAGAGGGGGCGAACAGTTGACTTCTGGGTCAAAGTCCTTGTTTCTTTGCCCCAGTCCCTCTGTGGACTTCAGCTGACACAGCCCTCCATGTGAGGCTGATTGAACATAAACATGTGTTGTTTCTGGGCATTTGTTGAAACAACTGATGCTGCCATTTTTCTTGGGAGGACCACCTCGTATTAATCCGAGAGTCTCCTACAGAAATGTCTCCACGTACTGTTTTGTCGTAAAAAGCTTATAACTACATTTAACAGTCTTCATAAGTGAATGGAAATAATAATATATAATAATAACAATAATAAATTCCTTTGCGCTATTTGTTTACAATTTACAGAAACACTTGACTTGTCTATAGTCGGTGTATGTTGTTGGTCGTCGTTAGTTTACCTCTCTTTGCTCAACTTCATGTTTTTATCAGTGTGTCTATTTCAATCTCCTGTAAGTTGGTGTGTGTGTCCGAACAGAGCA
Organism: Enoplosus armatus; assembly: GCF_043641665.1. Classification (NCBI taxonomy): domain Eukaryota; kingdom Metazoa; phylum Chordata; class Actinopteri; order Centrarchiformes; family Enoplosidae; genus Enoplosus; species Enoplosus armatus. The sequence goes on along the minus strand of NC_092187.1, from coordinate 24,051,095 downwards.
AGTCAGAACCGGAGTCAAGTTCCTTTTATGTGTTCACATACTTGGCCAATAAAGCTGATTTTGACTCTAATAATAATAATAATAATAATAACCTTGTATCTGGGTGCTGCATACGGGTCAGTCACACAGTACTGAGAGATGGCTTTGTTCTTTTCGTGGGATTTGTTGAACAAAAACACAGAAAAGTGCCAGATCTTTTCAAAACCATCACCTCGACCAGCTTTCATTTGTATTTCTACATTGTTATTTCTACATTTATGTTAATAAAAGATCTGATATCGTCCTCCCCCTTTGACTCATCATGCTCTCATCTAGTTTTCTCTTTGTCACAGACGCTTGTTTTTCTTTCCCACTCTGATCTTCTGTTTCTGCCTCTTTCTTCTGCTCCGTCATTGTTCTCTTTCTCTCTGTTGCTTCCGGCCTCCATCTCTCTACCTGCACACCTCTGTTTCTTTCTATCTCTGCATACCTCTCCTGCCCCCCCCCACCCCTTTCACTCTCTGTCTGTCTCATCCTTGTTTATGCTCTCACTCCGCCCCCACACTCCCTTCGCTCTATCCTTTCATCCTTCCTCTCTCATCCTCATTTACCCTCTCACCCCTCCTCTTCCCACATACTCCCCTCCCTCCCCTCATTTCCATCATTATTTAACTGTCACCTCCTATTTCGAAACAAGCATTTGACTGATGACTGACGTGCCGACCTCAATAACTTTGTGCTAAATAAACGTATTATATCTTCGTAAATTTAAATTACATTTTATCATCCGATTTCTTAATTTATCTTTATTTTAAATTAAATCCCTCGTTCTCTCTTGTGCATCCGTTATCTTGATTATCACACAGAAAGCAGCTGAACAGTTTTTCCTGTATTTACATGGTGTTTCAATATTAGAACAGTAAAACTGAAAAGAACCAAAATGCTTAAAATGCTAACCTCTTCCTGACGAGCCTCCTTATTATGAACAGGGACTGGCAAAGGTAGACGTAGCATCATTTTATTCATACTGATGATAATGGGGATGGACGGCTGGGTGTAGATAATGACTGAACAATCATCTCCTCTCTTACCAACCTTTACCAAGTACTTTTAGTTGCTAAAAATCTAATCAGGGCTTAAAGACATCAGAAAATGCTCTTTTGAATCCTTTTTGGAAAAAGGTCGAACTGTATCTGGATTATGTGGATCATGACATCTGATCCTCATGCCTTTGCATTTACATCTGGTATTAATACATGTTTTCCAGATGTGGTCTGGTTGTGTCTTATGCAATACAATTCTGGTATAATGCGCTCTGCGTTGCATTTACACCTGGTGTTAATATGCTTATCCAGATACAGACTGTGTGTTAATTGCAGGTGGAAATGGGGTCTTGGACATGACCCCATTTTTACTGCTGCGCTTTGTGTTTCAGCCCAGGAGATAAATGTCGTCCTCGTCACTGCATGAAAAAGCAGAATGGTCCTCACTAGCAACAGGAAAAGAACGTCTCAGTATATCACTATTACTACCAAAACAGATTCCAGGACTAGCTAACTCTTCAACCCCCCCATTACTTTGGGTGAAGGTTATAATAATGATTGCAGCTTCTAGTTTTGTTATTTACCTTTTATTTTGCTTATGTACTTGCTGCTTCATATGTTTCTCTTTCTCAAGGTTTGTTGAGCTTTATTATAATGTGTGTATTTCATTGGTTTAATTGTGTATTTGTTTTTACTGTATCTGTGGGTGTATGGGGGGGTTTGGAGAGAATGGGATCTTTGTATTTGTTCTTGTGTTCATGATTTTTGATATAATGCTGTATGTCGTAATCTTTTTTTGTTGGTTGACTTAAAATATATAAAAAAACATTTAAAAAGAATATCTGGTGAAAGACTATAATAAATGCAATAAATCTGCACCCCATGCACGCTGCCAATGCTTTAATGAAACACCCCGTCCGGCTTCAACACTACATGTCCAGACTTCACGTCACTAGTGAGTTTGCAGCGTTTACAGTGTGAAGACTTTTGCTAAACTGATCTTTTCCTAAAACTAAACATCCCATGCTGCTTCTGTCTCGTCCTCCTTCCTGTCCTGCATCCATCCTTCATCAGCGCTGGTTCTCTAATCTGATCACTTCGCTCCTGGACACCAAAAAGCTTTTCATTAAACTGGCCTTGGCGTGGCTTCCAGATATCCTCGGCTGCTTCCTAATGAAAAGAGACATTATGAATATGAAAAGGGGTTTTAGGGCTCCAACACAAAGGCTGACCATAATGATATCAGACAGAGATTTGGAGTGTGTTATGGCTTTGTTTGTCAGGTAGTGTGTAGTTTCCTGTTTATGCAGGATGGTATGTAAATGTGAGTTTATGCAGCTCTTTGCGTGAATGGAAACATCTTGATTTTTCTTTTCTTGTTTGTTGGTGTGTTTATGCTTAATAAAGGCTTTCGTGTCTGTACAAGCGTTCACAGATGTAAAACAAAGAGTTTGCCTCCAACAGTGCTGCAGCCAGCAGGGGACCAACCACCAGCATTTTCGCATTATTAGAAAACTGCAAAATCATCTTTTGGAAAATAAATTCTACCATAAATATAATAGTCACCTACGGTAACAATCTACTCGCTGTTTTATCATTATATCATAAAAACAGTAATTCCATCTAGGGCCACTTAATTCAAGTTTTTACATGTGTTGTGCTAAATATCCTTCTAGAGAAATAATATAAAGACATACACTCACCACCATGGCTTAACACACACACACACACACACACACCAGAGCGCCACTTATGAAAGCATAAACTGCATCAATAGAGGAAAAGAAAGGTTGAGTGAACATCAGCTGTGCCTCTCCAAGACGAGAAGCACTTCAGAGTGAGAAGAGATGGTAAAGAGGGGTGCAGATGTGGCTCTCCTTTGTTATTTTGTACGATATCGATATCATGTCTTATATCCTAACCGAAGTATGTTCCACTTATGTGCACATTTATATATATATCTGCAAGAGCACAGTTTAAGTTTTTAGGGACCCCGAACCATTTTCTCCATGGCAGCCATTTTTAAATTCCCCAGTCCGGAAAAAGCTGTGGGTGGGTCACAACACCTAGACAGACTCTTTTGATCTGTACTGTGACTTTATCTTCGGTCAGCCAATCTCCGTATTCATCTGCACACAGCTGACTGAGTAAAAGGCAGAGCACACGCAGAATGAGTGTCAAAACATGCATGACTAATTTTTTAATATGAGCCCACTCACCAGCAGCATGGAGGCACATGCATCATCACAGGCTGACACACGGTGCAGCATACAGATATGCCACGTCCTGTTTATCACATTTACTCCGAGGATCTTCCAATCCCGCTGCCACCTCTTCTTCTGTCTGTCCAGTACGTGTTGCTATGGGTGTCTAAAGACGTGACGCTACTGGTGTGTTTCACCCTTAAACTACCTGTCAGGAGAAACATGAATCCAAAACACAAGACTGTGTTTCACTGTAAATGGGGTACCACTTGGATGCATGAGATGAACCTTCACGGTCAAATGAGTCATGAAAGTCACTCATTCACAAATTATGAAATATTCACATGTACAATACTGTGATACTGGATGACAATTGTGATGCAAACACATAAATATTTCCAGTAATGTGTGCACACACGTGGTTGAAAACCAGGTGTTAAAGCCTCCAGGAGCCACAGCAATCATTCAATTGAATGTGCATTTCATTTCTGAGTGGGTTTTTGCACTGAGAGCTGCAGCTGGAGCTGATAATTGCTCTAATTGGCTCTTTCACAGGCAGGCCGCCGAGCGCTGGCATTGAAAAAACCAACACACACATATTCAGAAGCATACTGGAGGTGATTAATCACGGCCGGAATATAGGTTATATAGTTATATATACGTCTGGATGTTAAACACAACACACAGCGTATATTTTCCTCGCATAAACATATAAAAACATTGCAACTCACCAATATCACTGAATGAGTGGGAGCTCTGGGCTTGTTTCCCTGCGACAAGACGGCCCCATCGAGGGGCTGTAATGGGAGACAGCGACACCCGAAGCGTGTTCCTTGCATTCATTGCAGGAAACCCCGCTTCTCAGAGATATGATGTTGGAGACGGAGGCAATGTTTTCACTGCCTTCGTGGCTTTCTCAGGATATCCAGCCTTGACGTTAATCCAGAATGCCGGCAGAGGCGTCGTGTCAAACATGCTTTTCAGCCCGCCGTCATTTGGAGGCTCGAGGAGTTGATCTTCTTCCCGCACTCCTTTGCGCTTCTCGGGTCAGCTGGAACGTTCAGATCCTGTCGACATCTACAGCTAGGTGGCCGCGCAATATATATTTCAAGATGATGTGCATGAGGATACGTTGTGTGTGCTGTCGCTGTCAACTAACACAAGTGGGGCAGAACTGTTCAAGTGTTTGAATGACTGCATGTCAGGAAAACTGGACAGACAACAGTTTGTCCCTTCATGGGAGAAGGACAACTGTCTTCAAGTTGGCAGATAAAGTGTGCGTTCAAAGCCAAACTGTCTCAAGCGACGCTTCATATCGTTCCTCGCGGCCCGGTTGCAAATGATGGAGTGATGGAGTCGCAGAACGTGGGCTGTGTGTGTGATTTGAGGAGAAAAACCATGCACCCCCTTTTTATCGCTAGACTTTCACTTTTTTTTTCTCATGGTCATGTTGATATTTTGATCATTCGTATATGAACCAAGACACTGAGCCATTTAGTAGATTTATTTTTCTTCTGGGAGAATGTAAACAGTCTCAGCATTGATGTTCGCAGAGGAAAATCAATCAAACTTGTGACCCTGGTAAAGTTTGCTTCACATCATTTGAGAAATAAGAACTGACTGCTCAAAAGAAAGTTTTGTCGACATTTAGCTCCGAAGTGCTCGTTTATAATCTGTCATGCAGCAGCACTGTGTCTTTATTTCTTCTTCACCACAGTGAGTTAGTGGCGAAGATAAGGACTCATCATCTGTCCAAACCTCTTTTCTTTGATACACACTGCCGAGGGCAAAGCTTCTTCCACCTGATTCTGCATCCTCCCACTGAGTTCTACAGGTGTTCACACCTGAAGTTTACCTCCATCGCTCAGGGCCGAGGAAGAAATATCCTTTTCGTTCTAGTCCATTTAGGGTTCACACTGTCTTAAAGACACAATGAAATAGCTTGTGGGTCAAAATAGGCAGCAGAGCACGAAGTGGAGTGTGTTTGTACTAACACCGAAGACGTAGTTGTGGGTGGAGGCCAACAGTCCCGTAAACTAGGCTCTAAGCTCTGTAATTCACTGCAGCTCCATATCTCTCTACCACTCTTTGCCCACTCTTTGAGTCATCCAATCAAATGTGAGGGATTTCCTGCATGAAAGTCAGTCGTGCTACGCGTGTTTTCATGTGATTTGCCATGTCGACTCATCTGTTCTCTTTGGGAAAAACAAGGCTTCCTTCAAATGAGGAGGGACTTCACCTGCATGAGGATGATAATATGTTTGTCAGCTTATCACACAAGCCCCCCCCCCCCCCAAAAAAAAAATGAGATAAGAGACAAGTCAAGTCAATTTTATTCATACAGCCCAGCATCACAAATCACAAATTTTCCTCAGGGGGGTTTACAATCTGTTCAGAATACGACACCCTCTGTCCTCAGACCCTCGATTCAGATGGGCAACCCCCCCCCCCCCAGCAAAAAAACAACAAGGCAGCAAAAAGGGCGTCTCACTCACTGTCTGCCTTTGCTTTCATGTTGGATTCCCATCAGTCTAAATTGCTCTAATTATCAGTGTGTGGAACTCAAATACTTACTTTTGCTTTTCACATGTAAATAGGAGCTGGTGTTTGTGGAGCTCAGCTTTAGTTTGCAAGTAATTTACGTTGTTTCTCCTTGAACCATCAACATGAAAATTCTGTCCCCCAGACATCCATTACATTTCTACAGTTTAGAGCTGGCAGAACAAACCATGAGCTTTCTGTTTATGTGCCATCTGATCTGAAAAATGAAAAAATAAAAGCCACTGAAGGCTGGTGTTGCTGCACACACATTAAAAGCTGAATGGCCACAAAGGAGCTAATAACCCAAGGTTGGCGGTGTTGTTAACACATTGTGACTGATAACATGTTTGACAGGCTGAGTTGTCTCATGCAGGCAATACAGAATGAAGAAAACCCTCAGAGTCTGTTTGAGAAGCAGCGAGCAAAGGCTGTGATTTCTATGAACTCCTGCGAATGTTTCTGAAGTTCACTCGTCAGAGGTTCACTGTCACATGTTGATGTCAGAAAATAGAGAGCGCCAACAGCTCAGAACTATTTCTAACTGCATGCTTTAAGTGGGACTACAGGGGGGGGAGAAACTAACTCAAGAGGAATAACAAAGGAGGCAAATGAGAGAAGAAAATGAAGACAATTCAACAGAAGTCAGGATAAAACAAAGTGGAGAGGATTTTATCAGATAAGCTTCATAAATAACATCATGAAAATACTATCTTTTTCTTGTTCACATACATTTACTACTAGTTACACACATAGAAAGTCCTTAGTATAGTGAAGCTGGTTGTATTATATTTATTAATTTACATGCTACAATACGATATACAGCAATATCATACAGTGATATAACACATATGTGAGCTATTTTTACTCAAAACCGCAGATCTAAGCACACACACATATATATAATATTACTGGATATAAGAACCTTTACAATGGTATTGTAAAGTATATGGTAAAAAGTATTTTCCCCCCCAAGTCTTTTTTGTGTTACAGCACTGACTCAAAGATGAGTTCATGTTTTTTTAACGTTGCTCAACAGAAAAAAACAACAACTTTGAATCAAAGTTGAAGTCAAAGTAAAAACAGATCTCTGCAAAGTGATCAAAATGAATTAGAAATATGAAATACATGTTTGCATAACAATCCACACACCTTAATGGGACACACCTAATAGTTAAATGGAGATCACCTGTGTGTAGTCAAGGTGTTTCAGCTGATTGTATTGGAAGGACACCAGAAACTGGAAGGTCTGACTACTGGTGACTGGTGCTACGTTTGTGTGTCTTGGTTCCTTTCTCCTAAAAACAACATCGTCTCTCATGTTTCGCCCGATAACAGTCTTACTAGTGCTGTTATCTCTCCTACTGCAGCATCATTACCAGCTCTAAAACATCAACTCTATCAGCTGGGTTAAAATCCCAGAGCAGGAAACAATTCCACATTAGGCTGGAAAAAGCACCATCTTCTCCGACAGATAACAGCTGGCTTATGTGGTTCACTTATCTGCACGAACACAGTGAAACAGCTGGTTGTTAAACGTAGAATTAAACTATGTCCTCTGCAGGAGAGGAGAGGGGAGCGGTTTACTAATATCACACACGCCGCCGGGAACAGCGCCTCGTTGTTTGGGAGATAATAGTTTAACTGCCGTGGTTATCGTTTGTAGAGAAACCAAACAGCTGCTGCTTTAACACAGAATCACACACTCGTCTGCAGAGGAGCCTGTTGAAGAGGATGAAGGTCTGCTGATGCCTTGTTAGACCTGTTGCCAGGAAGAAGTGTGTGTGTGTGTGTCCAACTCCAGGGTTGTTAAAAAACATTTATCCCCATTAAAGGCAAGACTTTCCTCATCCCTCTGCGCCTCTTTGCTGTCCTTTTCTTCATTTGTCTTTATTTATTTATTGGTTCATTGAAAATGGACAATACGCATTAATAAATATAACTGTAAATTTGTCAGTGTTAGCCAGTCAGCTATAGTCTTGAGTCTCCATTCTGACAGACATCCAGCTTTATCTCTTTTTCTTCGTCTTCTCATCTCCATCCCTTTCTCATCTTCCTTCACCCTTATCTCCGCAGTCCCAGACTGGCTCAGTATGATCCTCTCTGCGCCACTAAGCAACAGGGAAAACATTCGAGTCTCATGCAAGAACATTTTCATATTTTCACCCTGAAAAATCAACTCTCTCACCTGCACAAATGTTTCGTAAATTGCCCTTTTCAACTCAAATAACGCCACCTTTTTTTTAAAGATTATTTTTTGGGGCATTTTTGCCTTAAATTGATATTGACAGATGAGACGGGAAAGGTGGAGAAAAGGGGATGACATGCAGCAATTGAACCCAGGCCGCCGTGGCAAGGACTCAGCCTTTGTACCAGGTGAGCTACCGGAGTGCCCCTGAATGCCACCTTTTGCTGGGTAGGTGCCTGTTTGCGAGATTTGATCGTTTGCATAATAAACACCCTCAAATTTCGGTTTCATCAAAATGTCACCCAGATGATCACATGACAGATTTAGCGGTGTATAAAAATAGTACAGCTGTCAAAGACCTGTCATCGGAGCAGCCCCGTACTGTGACAGAAATAAAGACGGAATGATTTGACATCAAGGTAGATATTAAAAAGGTGGGAGGACAAGGAATTATTATACAGCAGGCGATGTTACACTGCAACAGAGGATGTGTCCCTGGACAGTGACACATGTAAAGACATCAGAGAACTTCACTGCTGTATAGGCTGTCATGACAAAGTATGCCAATTAAATAAGATAAGATACCCTTAAAAAGCTCCTTTAATTGGCAACACACGATGATTGTGGATCTCAAACTGAAACAATGCCCAGTGAAACACAAAGAGGCGATTTCCTGTTGAAAAAAGATCCACTTGAAGCCTCGTTAGCTCCCTCGTAGAATACATTGCAATAAGAGAGCTGGAAACGGCGCCTGGCTGCCTCTTTGCTTCAGTGGCCGTCCACCGGACTGAACGAAAAGAAAGCATTTTCTCCATAGACCACCATTATAAAAGAGATTTGATACTTCCTTTGGTAATACTTTCCCAGAGCCCCCATCTCTTACACAAGAGCTGATTTAGGAGAGGGGGAGTAATTACTGAAGTGCCAGTAACTCTTTAAGTACATACAAGTAAATATGAGTGTGTGAGTATTGAAGTGAGACTGACTTGAAAAATCTGAACCTGATCGCTTTCATTTGAAAAGAAAGCAGAGCGGCAGAAGCTTTAGGTATCAGACCTGCATTTGTCTAAAACATCTTCAACTTGTGCCCTTTGATCATCTTTAATCTTTCACGCTGCTGAGAGTTGAGGCATATTTGCTGTATATTTATTATATTACCCTTTAAAACCAGCCCATATCCTGCAGCACTGCAGGTAACCACATTTTACAGCTTTAATGGCTCTCTTATCGCCACCCGAGCACTGACTCTGGTTCATCTCCTCTCTGCTCGGATGCAGCTACTCTGCCCACTGAGTCACCACATAAGCCTCAGTTCAGCCACATTAGTGCTGCTTGTTGCCTCCCTCCTTTCATCTCCTCCAGACTAGTCTGACTTTCTCAGTGTATCATTCACCTCCATCCCGTCTTCTTCTTCTCTTCTTGCATCTCACCCTGGCGTCTCGATGAAGGACGATAGGGAGCAGACGACAAGAAAGCAGCGGTGACACAATCTGAGCGCCTCGGCATCTATCTGTCCGCCCGTCTTTCAATTCAAACCCGGTGACTCCGTCTTTTTTTCTCATTTCAATGTCAAGAGCGACCACTCCTCTCTTTTTCCTCATCACCCTATTTTCTGACTTTGTGTATCTCACTCACACACAACTGACAAGTGACTTTTGCAGTACATAACACCTGTGCACAACCTTGCCTGTGTGTGTGTGTGTGGCCGGAGACTATTTCATGTTTGACATTTTACTTTGTCCTCTGCAGGGGCACAAATTGCCTCCATGACAGAGAAAGTGCCGGAAAAAGTGAAATAAACACACATGTTCACGTGCACGCAAGCACGCAGCTTTCCCCTGGTGCTTCATTTCAATGAGGGAGGTTATTTTTTGATATAAAGAATTGTCGCTAAAAGGCAGATTAAAGTGTGACTCCTTGTAGTTTATTCTGCTGAACACTTCAGGGGCCAAACACACACTGGCTTTGCTAAAAAGGAGGCGCACTTCAATGTCTTTGACTCCTGATCCCTTTCACACACTCCCAAGTGTCAAGTCCTCCAGCCCTCCTGTTTTCTGATGTCGCAGTTGATTGCATGTGGTTTGGTCAGGTTTAAGCACAAACACGACTTCGACTACTAAGAATAACCACGCGGTTAAAGTTAGGATAGCCTCGCATATCCAGATCTCCACACTTTGGAGAAAGTTCTGGCTCAACCCATCGTCGTTCTGGGATAGGGCTTGTTTGTTTTTCTTTAAACCAATCACAATCATCTTGGGCGGAGGTGAACTGTCGTAATACCTACGGCCTCTAGAGGGCGTATTCACTTGGACGTAAACATACTATATGATGCTGTAGGCTTAATTCAGCACCTCCAGATAGCGAGTCAATCATTATCTCTTAGCTGGTACATCAGCATCTTTAGAAGACAGCGGAACAATCGTATCTGACAGGCGTATCTGACACTAGCGGCTTGTATCTTGGGTCTGGAAATTTCTTCTACACTGTCGTTTTTCTTGGGAAGTCCTCCTCATTCATGTTCCCCACAACACTGAGGCTTATGGCTTTTGTAAAAAAAACTGGCAGACTATGCAGAATTTCTCAGAAAACAAGGTTGAAATAAAGAAAACAGGGGATATCGTTAAAAAGACTTTGAAATAGGAATCTACTAGTTAGATTAAGTCCTAGTATTAAGTCCTCTTCTCGACCACGAGGACCTGGAAAGAGGAAAGACTACACATTCACAATTCATAAAAATAAATCTGCTTTTGATTCGGCTGACTGAACACTCGTCCAAGAACACCAGACTCGCCGGATGGATAAAACATGAGGTGCCCACAGCGGAGTTCATCCTCACACTCAGCCAGCAGCTATCGACTCGCAGCTAGATGAACGTGTCAATATCAACCTGACACATGAGCCGAGTGTCTCACTTACACTTGTTTCTTCCACAGTCCAGCTTGTTTTTCTGAAGCGTGACAGTGACTATTTATATTTGCCTGCACATAAATGTATTACTTAAAGGAATACTCCACTCCATGTATATGTATGCATACTGTATGTTCTGACTATGAAACTAAGCCCTGCAGTGTGGATGGGTGACAGCTCGGTCGGTCTGGACAGCAGCTGTTCATTTGGATTCACTGCAGTTACAGCAGATCCAGTGACAACCAAATGGAAAACAACACAATATAAAACATAGTAGAAAACAGTAAAGACACAACAACTAAAGAGAGTGTATTTTGCTTCCAGTGGAGCTGCAGTGGAGGCATGAAACAGCCACCACTCACTGTAATACACAACACAACTGCGTCCAGTGAACAGTTGAGATTACCTCGGTTACGAACATTCAAGGTTACTTGAGGATCATCCCCAGCTTTGTCAGAGAGTTGCGATACTGTCAGGAGCAGCACGCTGCAGGTGTAGCTAACTGGGTCAATAAACAAAAGCCAATATCTCACAATGGAGGCTTGGCATGTGTCCCCTTATATTTATATATATATTATGATATATAATAATATATATGTATATCTTACTGCTGTCGCTTGAAGAAATGAAGAGCAAATTATAGACATGATATGCTGAATTGCTTGATGAAAATCCAATTACCATCTTCATGACGCCTAATTATATTCATTAATCACGACCATATGTCTGCTGATGATCTCGTTGCCAGCTTTCAGACACTAATACAGAAGTGAGGCGTCTTTCCTGGCATTCAGTTAACATCTATTGGAATACATGAGCTTCACATGAGCTCGATCTGGGACTCTCACTGTCTGTCTGATGATGATGATTTCCCTTCCCTGTCTCACACACACACACGATAATGTTACTACACACACAAGTTGTTGTCCCCCACGAATACAACTAATTCTTCTTTGAACCTATGTTTCTCAGAAGTGGAGACAAAGAACCGGTCCATCAGAAAACCTTTAAAAGCCTGTCTTACGCTTGATGGAGTGCATGAAAGTGTTCGCCAGAGAAGATGCAATTAATCTAAGTGTCAGAGTGAACCTGCTGCCCAACATGTCAACCATGAAACACACCACTTTAATCAGAAAAGACACTCAAATGTTCCATCGTCATACGTCGTTTTATTTAGACCAACCAAAAGGTTTACTGCATGGCTGCTGAAATGAGCTGTGACGTTTCTTTGTTGTTGTCGTCGGAGATACGAGATGTTGCGTCTTTCTTGTCCCGGCGGTATCTCAAAATAAAGCTGCTGCTCGTTTGCTTGGAATATCAAATTGGTTCTCCTTTGTTATTTACCTCGGATATCTTAGAGGAGATCCCACAGTTTCCAAAGATACCGAAGATGTTGAAGACAGATAGTATTTGTCTGTCTGATGTAACGATGGCAGGTTTGAATGGTTTACTCAAGTTTGAACGAACTAATGGAACAAGCAGACGTTCACCTGCCGTTGTGTGTATTTGAAGGAATTCACAGGAAGGGGAGATTTAAGGGGATAGTCAACCATCCTTTCATTGTTCAGTTTTATTTCTGAGATCTGGTGACATGGCGACATCATTACAAATATTCTTTTACACCCATCAAGGCTGCAGCATGAGTCATCAGGCTCTCAGCAAATATCTAAACCACTTATTTGTCAGCAACACCTGAAATGTCAGTTACATTTATCTACTTCATTGTAACACAGGAAAATGTTATCATGACCCACAGGAACCATTACCAAAACTACAAAAATCTTCTTCTAAAAACGAGTAAAATATTTACTTTCTTCGTGTACAAAGTGTATTCTATTGCACCGGATATGTGTTCCCTGGACTGGGGGTCACCAGCGTCGCACAGTCTGATGCAGTAAAAGATTTTACGGCAGAAAAACTGTAGCCATGAATTCAACAATGCACACAATAAAGAAACATTTTTCACAAACATCTGCAAAGTCGCAAAATGTTCCTACTGAACATTTCAAATGAAAGCACATTTTAATGGTCATGTTTAGGCACTTCTCTGTACACAGAAATATTATCATCTTGGTTAAATATGTAAAAAGTCAACATTTGTGTTTATTTTTTTATTTTACCTTCCTCTAACCTCAACCAAGAGTTTTTTATAGCCTAAACACATCGGCCACAAACCCTGGTGTCCGTTGCTTTGTCCGCCCGTCCACCATTTGTCTACCAGCTCTGGGAAGTCGTTGCTATGAGCTTGACAAATCTTAGCTGAGTTATTTCGTCTTTAAAGGCGTTTTCAATTTCAAAACAAATCTACGTTATTGGTCCAATCCTCGTGTAACATTACAGAGCCGGCCTCTGTCCTCGCCATAGCAACCTTTTTCAGCCATCTTCTATCTTTCGCTTGGCCGTATGTTGGCCGCAGTCTTCTTTGGACTCTCTTCAGCAGTTGTCTCATACCGTGTTCTTTCTGTCCTAATGGCCGTGATACATGAGGAGGTCTATTGATCTGCTCCTGATTTATTTGTAGTGACCTTGTTGTGTTTAATTTATTATCAGTTTTGTCACAAAAATAATGAATCTTTGGTGAAAAAGAAGCACACCATATAAACGATGTCCCCACTCCTAAATAAATCATCTAGAACATGTTTTGAATTTGCAATAAATTCAGCAGCACATCTTTGTTCTCTCCCTCTCTGTTATTTCTAAGGCTGTTCTTAAAAGCACATTTAGTGTCCATGGCCACAGAGCAGACGGTAACTTATACTTACTTAAATGAAATGATTGAAAGCACAAAATGAATAATACATGGCGTTATGTAGTAGGCTGCCAGCATTCATCGTTGGCTGCAAACGTTAAAGAAAGATCCTCTGAGATAGAAACAAATGGCCTTATTTCTAACACTGTTAGAGCTGTTTTCAATGTCAGTGAAATAAAAACGGCCTCTTTCCGATGCTCTCCTTCCCACCAGTTCATTGCTGCAATGAAGGTGTTTTGCTACCACAATTCTTCTGATAATGTACATGTTTCTTGTTTCACACTTGTTCAAGGTAAGACAGAAAAAAAGTCACATTAAATCACATTACTGTAACGAGTTAGTTAGTGATGCATTACTGCCTATTTTTACGTTTTATTTTCCTGCTTTCAGCTCATTCAGCTGACAGATTTCCTCTTTTCACTGGAACTCTTCTCAAATCACTTTGTGGCTGTCAGAGTTTACACAGTGCTCCTTTCAACCCTGTTGTCGGCTTTTATTTCAGTGTGTGAATGACGTGACATACCACCCCACGTGCCACCCCTCCACTGGCAGTTTTCATCAGAGTGTTTCCAGCTTTGGCTTTCATTCAGCAAACTCATCAGGAATCTTTGTCCAGGTCACACACATATATAGATTTTCTTCAGATCTTCAACACCACCGACATCTAGACTCCATCAGGGGAAATTCCGGTGTGGCCCATGGAAAAGGAATAGTGCACAGCAGGACAACTGAACATCCAGATATGTGTTTCCAATAGTACACGAAAAATAAAACAATGCTTACTTGGGTTCAAACTGAGCTTTTATTTTATGGGAAATACCAATTTTCCCTATAATTAATATCAAATTACATAGCTCTACAATTTCTCTGGAAATAAATAGGTCATTAGGGAACATCTGTAGCACGTGTCTGTCCGCAGAAGAAATATTATGGGGTTTGGGTTTTCTGTTGATGAATGTAGTAAATACTCCTTTTTAATGAATTATATTATATGTTGCATGAAGGTGTTTCAGTAATTAAATTAAATTTCAGTTAATATAACTATACTCCGTTAAAACATTGTATATATTATATATATAGTGTTTAACAAATGTATTAGACCACCACCCAGTGTAAGGTGTTTGCCACCGCTGCCCTAAATGAACAGTATTGCTGATGACCAAAATATTTGATGTTTCTGCAAGCCAAGCTCTTTAATCAAAATGATCTCTTTAATGCTAAAATATAATTATTGTTGTTATCCATGAATTCTCAAATTTACTGTTTTACAAAAAAATTGTAAAGCACATTATTATTTTTTGATTGAGATGCCAAATTATTAGTTATTTACTTGCATTCCTGAACAGAAACATTTGTTTTGTGGTTGTAAGAATGCAA